>NC_136499.1:15328110-15443110 GCF_053919585.1 Euprymna scolopes | reverse complement strand
AACTGGTTATCATCAAAGATGGCTCGCTGATGAAGACCGGTGGTGTTCCCTGGAGTCTTGGTGACAACAAGTCTTCTCAGATTTCTAGTAATCCTCACCTCTTACGACAAGCTTTGGAAATATATAGATTTATGTTATCGCAACAATCGTTTGCTGGTGATTTCTTGTTGACAATGACCATTGGTCTTCACTGTAATTTGGATGGCAAAGAGCCTCCCTCCCCAACGTCTCAGTTCCTTCTGCACCAGTCAAGAAGGGGTAAGTGCTTTTACTCCTTGGTCTTTTCATGCTCCTTGACCCTTCGACTATTTGGAGGAGTGCACGATTCGGCTGCCACTTATTATTATTATAAATAATGAATCAGGAGCTTCTGCAGTATAGTACCTATAAAAAAAACTCTTAGCCCTTACACACAGAAACTTTACGTAAAATAATCGAGTAATTTCATTTTTAAAAAAGAATAATGTACTTCTACACTATAGTACCCGTATGAAAAAAAAAAACCAGGAAAACTTTACTTGTGATGTCCATAAAAGTTTTAAAACCGAAAATCACATCAAATAACCGTGTAGTATGACTTTTCATTGTTTTCTTATATAGGTAGAATACTGTACAAGTATCTTAATCTTGGGTAGAATATTGAACTAGTACCTTTCTCTCCTCATTTTATTGTGAAAGCTGGTGAAGGGGACAGGAGATGTATAAGGGGTCAGTCACAACGATGGCTGAAGCGGTTTACGACCTGAAAATACTTTATTTCCTATATATATATATTTAAGAAAGGGGGAGGGGCTATAAGGAGTTAGTCCCGGAAATGGTAGAAGTAATTTACGATTTTAAAATCACTTAATTGCATCTAACAAGTTCAGACATTCAATTTCATAATGCATTAATAATATTTATCTTATGAAATATATATATTTGCAAGTGTTGCCCTATCATCTGCCAACATCTGACACTTTTATTTTTTACTTTAACCAAATTCCACCAATCAGACTCCTTACCGATTCATTCCATTTTCTTATCACCATGAAAAAATTGCAAAACCTGACATGCAACATGTCTCTATCAAATCTTAATACTTACATGCCAAATCATCAGATTATCAAGAGAAGATTGTGACGTAATTATTACTAGTGATTTACAAGTCACTTTGATTAAATTATAATCTCTAGAAAAAAAAAACGATGCCTTACTATAGTTCTATATATTTCAAGCAGTTTTCTATATATATCTCTATATTTATATCTATATATCTATATTATAGTCTATATATCTCTATAGTTCATATATCTCAAGCAGTTTTCTATTTTTGGCTGCAAAAATATTTATTTTTCAATTTATGGTCTGTTCGGAACTAATATTACATTGATTATTCCATTGAAGGGCATTCTATTGCTTGCTTATGTGATGAGGTTTTCAACTATCGTGGAATTTCCACGGGTTGTGCTTATTATTATTATTATTATTATTATTATTATTATTATTATTATTATTATTATTATTATTATTATTATTATTATTATTCCCTTTTCCTTTTTCATTCTCCCTTTTTATTTTGCTAATATTTAATCCTTGTCCTCTTTCCTCATATATTTTCTGATTCTAATCTCCTCTTCTCCATCCTCCCATCTTTCCTGCGCATTCCTTCTTTCCTTCCTAATTAATATTAATATTATTATTATTATTATTATTATTATTATTATTATTATTATTATCATTATTTATTATTATTATTATTATTTTTATTATTATTTTATTATTATTATTGTTATTATTGTTTTATTATTATTATTATTATTATTATTATTATTATTATTATTATTATTATTATTATTATTATTATTATTATTATTAGGAAGGAAGAATGGGAATCGAGAGGAAGAGGAGCTAGAAGTGTCGCGAGTTTGGTATCCCAGTTAAAACAAATTAAAAATAACAACCTACTTTCAGTGATTGCAAGAGAAGAGATTGAATGGATGGTTAAGAATGAAATGAATAACGAAAGTAAAATTGATGAAACTAGCTCTGATGAAAGAACTGAGAGAGTGGAAGTGCAGAAAGGAAATGTAAACGATGATGGGAGGCGGACAACTGAGGACGCATGGAATCCTATGGTTAGGGGAAGTAATGAGAAGGAGTTTGAAGGATCTAAGGCAGATGAGATCATTGACTCTGAGACAATGGAGCCAGTGAAAGGAGCAGATGTATGGAGAAGTGGTGATGAAGTTCGAACTTTGACTTCTGTAGAAAAAGAAGTACTTCAGAAGTTAAGAGAGGTTCTTCTTAGAGACGATATCATAGAGATTCCCAGTATGAAGTGTAGTGATAGGCGGAAGGTGAAAAACGAGGTAAAAATAATTCCAGGAGTAATTCACAACATCATAAGAAACAACATATCGATTACGGAACTTAACAGGCGTCTGTATGCAGCGTCATACGTAATTGCGAATCGTCTTAGCTTATTACAGAAGAAAAAAGGAAAAATGAAGGATAGAAGGCCACACTGGCAGAGGCGGCTTGAAGAAAGTATTAAACGGTGGCGGAAAGACATTGGTAGAATCGAAGAAATAAGAAAAGGAGTAAAACTAGGACAGAAAACCAAGGACGAGCTTGAAAGGAAGTACAGATTGCTGGAAAAAGGAACGATGAACGTTCTAACAATGTTGAAAGAGAAGGTTCACACTGGTGGTGTGTAAATTAGGAACTTTGTTGGAAAAAGTGTTGCATTTCGGCAGAACAACCTTTTCCGGAACAACCAGTCTATGCTGTATAAAGAATTAAATGGTAGTAAACAGGCGGGAAATAACAACACTCCAAATGCAAAAGATGCAAGGAATTCTGGAGTGGGATTTGGTCTGTTGAAGGGCGATATAATGAGAAGGCTCGCTGGTTGGGAGAGGTCAGAAAAAGGCTATCAGAAATGCAGCAGATGAAGAACGTTGAGATAACCATCGATGACGTTAAGGCTGGCATACGAAGGATGACAAACTGGAAGACACCTGGTCCAGATGGAGTGATGGGCTTCTGGTGCAAACAGTTCCAGTGCCTTTATTCACCTATAGCTGCTGCTCTGCAAAGGGTCGTAGAATCGGCAGATGTCCCTGATTGGCTTATGAAGGGAAGAACAACACCGATTAGGAAAGATTCCAGCAAAAGAACAGATGCCAATAATTCTAGACCAATTACATGTCTGCTTTTGATGTGGAAACTTTTGACTGGAATATTTGCGAAGAAAATTTATAAACATCTAGAGAGTAATGGTGTTTTTCCTGACGAACAAAAGGGGTGCCGGAAAGGCTCGAGAGGTACTAAAGAGCAACTACTAATTGATAAAGCAATAATGCAGGATGCGAAGCAGAAGAAGAGAAATCTGAGCGTAGCATTGATCGTTTGCAGAAAGGCTTATGACATGGTTCCTCATTCATGGATACGTGAAACACTATTGATGATGAAGGTTACAGAGAATTGGAGACAAGAATACCTCAATGGAAAACGGTGCTGACAGCAAACAGAGAGGAGATGGGGCGAATTGGCATTAAACGTGGGATATTTCAAGGAGATTCGTTATCGCCACTTCTTTTTGTAATGATAATGATGCCACTGAGCATCCTCTTGAAGAGAGAAAAACTGGGGTATAACTTTGGATCTGGTGACAGACGCCTCAACCATCTACTGGTTATGGATGATTTGAAAATATTCGGTAGAAATGAAAAGGAAATGGAGAGACTGGTAGAACTTGTGGGGACATACTCAGAAGACATTGGGATGGAGTTTGGGATTAGTAAATGTGCGGTGCTGGTGATAAAAAGAGGAGTAAAGGTTCATTCGAATGGAATAGTGCCGCCAAATGGAGAAATCATGAAAGATATGGCATATACAGGATATAAGTATTTGGGAGTGCTGGAGGATGTAGGCACCATGAACAGAGAAATGAAGGAAAAAGTCAGGAAGGAGTATCTCAGAAGAGTGAAACTAATTGCAAAGTCGAAACTGCATGGAGGAAACCTAACGAAAGCAGTAAATGCATGGTCAGTCAGTGTTTTGAGATACTGTGCAGGAATTTTAGAATGGTCTGACAAGGATTTGCATGCCATGGATATCAAAACAAGAACAGTTTCAGCAATGTTTGGTATATTTCACATTCGAAGTAGCGTAGCAAGGCTGTATCAAAAGAGGAAAGATGGTGGGAGAGGATTGAAAAGTGTAAAAGATTGTGTTTGAACTGAGATGTCGTTGAAGGAGCATGTGGTTAGAAGTGAGGAGTGGATGCTTAAGGTTGTGGCCAATGAAGTGGAGGTATGTGAGATCAAGGCTGATTATGTGAAACATATGGATAGAGATAGGGCAGAGGAACTGGCTAGGAAGAAAATGCATTGAAGGTTCTTCCAGGATATAGCAGAAGTGGCTGATGAAAGATCATGGCAATGGCTTAGAGCTGGGTATCTGGCTAAGAGTACTGAAGCTTTCGTTTGTGCAGCAGAAGAGCAGGCATTAGGAACACGATTGTTAAACAAAGTGGTTCTAGGAGAGGAAGTTGCTGCAGAATGTTGGATTTGTGGTAAGACCTCGGAGTCAATAGTGCACCTTGTAGCAGGGTGTAGTGGACTGGCCCAGAGAGAGAGAGAGAGAGAGAGGGAGAGAGAGAGAGAGAGAGAGAGAGAGAGTACCGCAAAAGACACGATCGCATGGGACTCCGGATATATTGGGAGGTGTGTAAGAGGGTTGGGTGTGCTGTAAAATTGTTTGAGGAGGTGCTGATGAAGTGAGAACAAGTGAGGATGGCAAGATAGAGGTATGGTGGGACTAAAGTGTTATAACGACCAAGCAATTGGAACATAATCGTTCGGATTTGGTCGTCATTGACAAGGTCTCAAAAAACTACAGATTGTAGACTTCTCAGTACCCTGGGACAGAAATGTGAGAAAGAAGGAGAATGATAAGTGGAGGAATTATGCTCCATTGGCCTTGTAGATAAGGCGTATACACGGGGTTAATACACAAATAATCCCGGTCGTAGTTTGTACACTAGGAGTAGTATCAAGTCGTCTGGAAGGACAATTGAAAAAACTACAAATCCCCGATGTTTTAGGCTGCCTTCAGACCACTGCAATTATAGGTACCACCGACATCCTTAGGAAAACCCTTGATCTTTGAAGCTCCTGGTTTGAGGCCGGGATTAAGGGAAATCCTCTGGAAATGAATCCCATCTCTTTCTAGAGAGACGTTCATAAACGAAATTATATTTATTATTATTATTATTATTATTATTATTATTATTATTATTATTATTATTATTATTATTATTATTATTACTATTCCCCCATATCTTTCTCTTCCTACTCCTAGCTATTCTTCTTTTTGTTGTAATTTTTTCCTTCTTTATTTCTTTTTATTCCGTACTCCTCTTCATCCTCCTCCCATCTCTTCTTCTTTATATCCTTCCCTCTCCTCCAATTTCTCCTTATTCCACCTCTCCTTCAATATCTTCTTCTCCGGCGCCCCCTTTTATTTCTCTCGTCAACACCATCAATTAATTCTCCTCTCCTTCCCCCACTTCGAAAATGGTTAAATCGTGCAGCATCAAAGATGGAAGACGAAAAGGTCACGTGAGTGGCGGCCATGTTTAATCGAATTCCTTAATTAATCATCCCAAGACGTTTTTTTGGGTCGGGGTGTTTCTTTGTGTGTTTTCTGGAGTAATTACTAATTAGCTCGGACCTAATCTCATTCCCTATTTCATTTCTTTTCCTGTCGAGCCATACTTATCCCTTGGTATACCCGTTGACAGTTCGTACCGGATAGTTTAACTGAAACCACACGGAAAGCCCACCGTCAAATTTGTTCAAGACCCCAAGAGGACAGGAACCGGTCGGATTGTTTGCATGTGATTCGCAGAATAGAAAAGAAAAAAAGAGAAATGCGTGGGGTGATGGTAGTATGTGTGTTTGTAAACAAATCATTTTCATTTTCATGTTCTTTTTCTTTTAGGTAGAGGATGAAAACGGGACAATAAAAGAGATATTAGGGGATGATAAATAGAAGACTAAAAAACAACAACGTATAAAAATAACAATAAAAATATAAGTAGTAATAGTATTTATAATAATAGCACTCGTACAGTATTTACCAAACAAGAAATAAAAAGCGATCACGCACATTAATCCACTCAACTCTATCCCGTTTTCCTGCTTTCTAGCTGACTACAATCTGATTGTCTTCAAGTCCAACGTAAACAAGCTCTTACTGAACAGCCCCCCCCCGCTAAGTAATCCAAGTTATAAAATTCCCACTAATGTCTACTACGCTAAAATCACAATGACTGATGTATACCCATTAACCCTTATCCTCGAGTGGCCTCTGGACCTTGATAAGTGGTGACCCATGTAAAAAAAAAAACATTGCCTGTTGTCTACGTCATGACAACCTCATAGGAAATAGACGATGCCAATGAATTTCCACGATTTATTGCATTATAAACATATTCGGAAATTTATATTGGAAAATAAATATGTTTATCTATTTAATAAATGTTTAACATAATTGACCATATAATTTTGACCACTTAAAAACTAATTTAACCGGCTAAAGACCCATAAAGAACGTTCGTAAAAAAGGCAATCATTTGAGGCCCCCTAGCGCCGCTATGTGACTTTTACTTGTGAGGAGATTGAATTTGAAAATATGGAGAAAGATAAACAGACATAGAGCATTTCATTTATTTATTTAATTGTATTTGTTAATAAAAAAGAATTTGTGCGAAAATGATGTGCAACAAACAAGAACGTAATTTGAGCGTGGCTACTAACTTTACTGACACCGTTATTGAAGTAGACACCAAGCAATGGCTTTCGTAGGGTAATATACGTGATTGCCAATAGACGCTGGAACAAATATTGAGATTACAAGTTAAGATGGATAATTCGAGACTTTTATGGATCGAAGCAATTTCCTTTCGATTAATTTTAGTGTTTGTATTACATTTTTTTTTCTCTGTTAGGTTATTTGTTTACCGGAAATTTAAACTAAATAAAAACAAATAAAAAACAATAAGACCGTAACAAGAAAGTTTTTTTTTTTTTGTACAATTCACTCAATTACGCCCACATAAAAAAAATTAGATTCTACTTTTTTTATATAGTGGATTACTTGCAAATATACCGAAAAAAGTAGAATTTAAAGCAGGTGATCAGTTTTGAATGTACATTCGGCATAAAATCGTCACTCATTTCCGGATGCCCTCCAGTATTTTTGTAAGGTAGTTAACAGCATTTTCTTTTATAGTCAAGATTAACTTCCATTAGTTGCCAGTTATAGTCAGGTTTAGGATTAAGAAATGAGATTTTTCTATTTTTAATCGATTACAAAAAAAAAAATGATTGGAAATGTGTAGAAAAACAAATAAACATTATTTTGGAATTTAGAACGGGTGCCTATTAAGGTCAGGTCCATGATTAGACTACAGACAGGTGGAAGGACATGTAAAGTGACAGATATGGGATAGGGAAGAAAGAGGAAAGAGAAATAGTTTCCCTCGCCTCTGACTGATAGACTGACCTATAAAGTGGAGGAGGGAAAGAACAAAAAAAAAGAAAAAGAAAAAAAAAAGACACGTGGTTTATTTATTTATTTTTACTAAATTGAAATATTCGTCCCGACCGTTTTAATAGAATGGTTTAGGGCTACTTATTTAATATCAGTTTACCACTTATCAAGACCATGAACTGCTCGAGGATAAATTAATGTGACGTAAACGTTCTCACTCGAAATATGAAAAACACTAGAGGAGTACTACTATTAAAAAAATAGGGAGTACTAAAGAGAACAGTGGCATAAACTTTGCTTGATTACGACTAAGACGTTATATGAAAAGGATTAAAAAATATATTAAGGGCGGAGAATGTGGATTCAGAATTTCGTCCGTGTCGTAATAAATTTACTCTGATTTTATAGACAAATGAACTTAGTTATTTCCAATTTGATTATTCAGCTGGCCGATTGATTTTACTTGTATTTGCTTTTGTAATTAAAATAATTTAAGTAATATAAAGATCTTGGGAACCCGGACGACGCCAAGTGCTAAAGGGTTGAAAATCCTTCAAGTATTTTATAATATGTTCCGTTGTAGGAACTTTGCCAGCTAAAAGCTGAACCGAATCACATCAACAAGGGTAGCATATAAATAGAATAACAAACTTTGTCGATAAAATATTTTTATATAGAAAATCATATCATGCATGAAACGTGTCTAACAGTTAAACGTAATAAATAACACCTATGATATCAGTTATCTGTTTTCATAATGTATCATTATATTAGGATTACGTGTATATATATACATATATATATACATATATATATATACATATATATATATGTAGAGAGAGAGAGAGAGAGAGAGAGAGAGAGAGAGAGAGAGAGAGAGAGAGCGATAAAGAGGTTGAGATGGATAGATGTGTTACAGAAAATAAAAACATCGGTACCGTCGGTTTCAAATCTAAACAAAGGGGACCAATATCTGGTTTCCTACGTCGGACACTCTTCAGCTTTATTTCCTTTCTCTTTGATTTGAAACGAATTATACCGATGTTTTGTTGAACTTCTGTAACACATATATAAATAAATATTACGCTCGTAAAAAAAATCTTACTAATTGAGTACACTGCTGGATTTCTCTCATACTAACTTTACATAGATAAATGAATAGATATATAAATATATATATATATTTATATATCTATATTTTATATATATATATATATATATATAAATATATATATAAATATATATATAGAGAGAGAGACAGAGAGAGAGATAGATAGATAGATACAGATGCAGGTAGAGAAAGAGAGAGAGAATAGAGAGAGATAAAGACAAAGAGGAAGAGATACTTCGTAAACAGATAAGCATTATTGCTACATCATAATTTTTTCTGTGTCGCTAGATGAATAGTTGCTTTAAATTGAAATAAATGCCTACCGTTTTGTGAAGAATAGAATGTTTCACCTACAACAAGCATTCAATGAAAGAAAGAACATGCTTATATATACATTATCTATTGCCTAGAGTGCTCTATAGTTTTATAAAGAGCTATGTATACACACATAATGAATTTAAACGACATAATTTTCTTTACTTAAATATATATCTAGCTACACTGACGATTCGTAAAACAGTGAAACAGCTGGCACTGTATACTACTATTATCTCTCTCTCTTTCTCCCTGTATATATATATATATATATTTCATCCACATACAGTACTGTTTCGTTGTTTCACAGCTCATCAGTGCGGCTAGACAAGCAACTACCTCAAGCCAGAATCGAAACCCGATCGCCCAAACGACAGTCGGAGCTTCTAACCGTTGCACTATACGGCTGCTGCTATGCGGGCAGTGAATTAGCTATGTTTTCGACATTGTCCAAAGTATCTAAGCTCAATTTGTTTACACAAAGAGCATCGCTTCATACGCTAATGGTAATTTGTATACCATTTCCCAAAATGCTCAACAGCAAGACGATTCGGTGTTGCTCTGGATTTAATAAAAATCGCTACCTACTCTTTTTTACACACAATTAACTTCCTCTGTTTGTACTGACATTCCTATTGTCAGTGATTTTGCTAATCTAATAAAGTCGAAAAAGTTAAAATGTGGAGAAAATTCTGAATTAGTTTATACCTTGAATTAATTATACACATGGTTTAAATTTTGTTAAAAACTGATGTTATTTTTGTATTTTCCTTACATTATTTATATATCTTTTAACCTTAAAATAATTTCTTCTGTACCAAATTTATAAAAAAAACTCTTTAGTTTGGTCCTCATCCTTTGTAATTATAACCTCCCCAATTATTTTGATTAGGATATAGAATTTTATCTTCAGTATTCTTTTAATTTATTTGTAAAATAGCAAAACTCTATTTAAGTAGATACATACTATAAATAACGGTACTCTTGCATAATCTGACCCGACTTCTCATTAATTCCCGTCAAGCATGGATCGGGGGAGACCGGCAATTATCGGTGTCAGCCGAGCGTCATAACAGACGCAGACTAATGAAAAAAACAAAATAAAACAAACCGGAAAAAATACAAATGCAAATAATCAAAAATAACAAAAAACAAAAAAACTACCTTGAAAAATGAAAATGTGTTTATTTCATTTCAGTATTTATTCTTTTTTCAAAATATTTATCAACAGAAAGTTTGTTTGTTTTTCTCCAAGAAAAGATTTTTTAACCGTATAATTGTTAGATGTAATACAAGTTTTTTTTTTTTTTTGCTTCATTTTCTTTATTGGGTACTATTGCACTTATTGATCCATGCTGAAATAATAACGTTATTATTTAAAAAGCCATTCGTAACATGGGGAGGAGATGGTGTTTTGTACCTATTCTATACTTTAACCTTACAATTGAATAAAAAACATATCATAAAACTTTAATTAAACTTGGAAATACGATTTAAAGAATAGCGCGTATCAGTAAGTGCACTAGCACCCTTTTTTGTAACCGTATTTGTTTTTGTTGTTTTTTATTTTTATTTTCAGGACTTGTTGTTCAGTCAGGTTCTTTTGGTGGCACTGTCCGTTGTTACATTTCAAGGAGAAACATCCTTTACACACGATCTTTTTTTAAGTAAACACTTGTGTTTACAATTGTTGCACCACATTTTTGGGGGACAGCACTTTCTTCTCCTGACACTATGAGATTGTCTGCATCGATGTTTTCATTTCTTTTTCTAGCATGTATAGATTTATTTTCTTGCCTGTCATTTTTCTGTTTGGCGAGTTTGAAAATATATTTGTTTGTCAGTTTTTCTTTTTAATTTTTTTTTGGTTTACTCGCTTTCTTCCAATTCAAATATCGTCTGCATCCATTTAGATAGCGCTTTTTCATAATCAAGCTCACAAAAATTCAATTAAAAAAAAAAATTATAAATAACTAATCAGAAAATAAAAAGTCACCCCCGCCCCCTTAAAAATTACTAAAAATATAGCAGAAAAAAAAATTAAATAAAATATAAAAGTCGAGTAAGCGTTTTTACATTTTAACAACGCTCGCGGCCGACACCGATGATTGCCGGTCTCGCCCGATCCATGCTTGACAGGAATTCACGAGAATGCGGGTCAAATTATGCAAGAGTACCTAAATAACTGCCTTAGATATACATTGTTTAGACTCTGCCACTCAGCGTGATGGACCTGCAGACATTGTCAGCTTATCTATTTGGGAAAATCTATTTCTTTCAAAACAATTTATTTTTGAATTTTCAGATGCTAACAAAATATCATCCATTTCAAAAGGTACCAAGCGTAAATTATTATCTCTCAATAGTTTTAAAACTCGGTTTTCTATGCGATGGAGCTTCGAAAACGAACTTTTTATTCAAAGATTGCTTTTGCGTAACATATTTAAATCGCACTATATCTTGTTAAACAGGGTGTTTTTTTTTGTTTTTTTTGTTTTTTTTTAGGTGCGGCGAAATTTAAATCGCCAACTCTATTATCTTAAATTGTAGATTTGAAAACTATCGGTTATTTTGAGTTCAGTTTAATTTGGCAATTCATCATAAAGTTACTTACCCTGAAGCAGCGTTTGAAAATCATGCAAATTTATTTTGAAAATAATTTTGAAGCATTTGGTGAAGGAATAATTTCGCAAAATGGGTTGTTGTTCGTGAGATTAAACCCTATTGGATTATTTTCCTTAGGGATATGCAAAGTCCTATGTCTGCAATGATGAACAAGATATAATAGACCACTTGTAAGACAATATTTCATCTGTTATTGGTGAAATAAAGACTAATCTAATGCGGAGTGAAAATTGTAACTCTAGATTGCGTCATATTGATGCGCTATATATTTCTGTGTTATTTATTTTAATTTAAACTTCACCACTTCTAAAAAACACCATATCGAAATCATCCGTGTGTAGAGAGACATGCGAATAAAATGACATGCACATCAGGTATCTAATCTCACCTTACATGCTATGAAGATTCGAAAATAAACGCTTTTAATGTAAAGATTATTTTTGCGTAACCTATTTATATCACACTAGCGGGCCGCACGGCGTTGCACGCTCGTAAAATACGCATGAATATTATATTTTAATTCATACAGAAACTGAGACATGTGCATGCGAGTATTATGTTCTTTTACTAAACAGTTCGATTCTTGTAAACAAAAAAAAAAAAAAGAAGAAAAAAATACTCGAGCTGAGATCGAAACCAAAACCTAAAGTCAGTGAGCCCTGTACGATAACCATTAGGCCTGCTTGATAAAAAGTGTTTCCAAACCTATTTATTCTTAACATAAGTAATCTGCCAAGTGAACGATTCACGCATGTGCATTCGTGAAACAGTTAACAAACAGATAAAAATCCGATGATCACCACGTACCAATTTTTCAATTTCGACTAGCAACCCCTTTTACCGGATGAAAACCAATTAAAAAGTTTTCCACATGTCTGAATATTTCGTTTGTAGATTATAAATTCGTTGAGTATATAAATTGAGAATTGTCCTCGCATTTTTATAGATATAAGATGTCCCAATAAAATGTATATATTCTTTAAATTATCTTATAGTCACCTGCGAAACAGATAGGTAGGATGAAGAGGAAGTATTGAGTACTGCCCTCGCGCACAAGATTTGAACCTCTCCCCATTGATTCTTCTCTTTTTTTGGAGACGGTTGTGGAGATGGGGGGCATGTTAAACACAGGATTCACACCACAAAACGAACTACAGCGAATGAGTTGAAAGCAACCATTGAAAGAAGACGTGTCAGAATACCAATTGGACTAATTAGGAACCTTTTTGATTCAATCAGTTAGCGTGGTTAGCTGTTCATGAACCACAATGCCTCACAATTTAACACTTTCGATAATTAGCTGGGTTCTGTATTTGTTTACAGTATTTTGATGTATGAAACTTTTCTTTCTTATACTAAATGTTGGTTTTATGGTCATTTAAAGAGTGTATACATTTTATTGGGACACCCTATATAAAGATTACATTTGTTACAAAAGTAATTAATCGACAGTATGATACATCGGGGGGACATGCACATGTGTCATCTATCTCAACCCTTCTTACAGTTAATGGAACTTTAAAAAAGAACGTATATTTAATTAAAATAATTTTTATGTGTAATCTTCATATATCGCGTTGCATTTTGTTACAACAGCTATGAACACGCATACGCACGTACATTTATCTTATCTCTCGTTACATTTAATTGAATATCAAGTTATTTTTGTTACAACAGAACAACGTGCAGGCAGAAAAACACGCATAGCGTCTTATGTCAGGGCATATTTAGCTGGTGTGTTGGTATAGAAATGGACGAAATGTGTTGATATGCCATAAAACAGACAACATCTCTGTCAAAGTTCTCGGCCTAGTATTGAAAGGCAACATTGAAGACATTGCCAAGGCTGTTGCAAAGAAGGGGGTTCCATCTGAAAAATTACCTAAAAAATTACAAAAAGAAATTACGCATCATTTTACAAAACCATAATTCACCCATGCATAGAGTATTTTTGCCACATCTTGGCTAGTGCATCTACAAATTGTCCCTCACTCTTAGGTAGTGTCCAAATTAAGAGTCTCAAATCTAATAGGTCCCGCACTATCGGTCAAACTCCAATCTCTGTCCTATCGCCGCAATGTCGGATCCTTGTATCTGTTTTAGAAGTACTTTAATTGAATGCGCCCTGATGCACTAATGATACCGGTGTCCACACGACGTACATACCTCCGACTAACCACACATGAAGCAAACTCCCACCCGTTCACTTTTGAGGTTCTTAGATACCAGAAAAATCTTTTACTCTAATATTTTTTTTTTGGATTGCTAGACTTTGGAATTCCCTCGCTGTTTCATGCTTAAGTGACTGTACTAACCTGCTTAAGTGTAAATGTAATATGAAATAACAACTCGCTGCTCAACTCCACACAGTGCCCTGGCACGATCCTGAATAGTAATCCTTTACATTCCAAGTCACAATATGCCTTTTTGTTAGAGAAAATGCGTAAAATCCACTACTTATATATAAAAGGTATTTTGTGTATGTATGTATGTGTGTGTGAAAAAGATTTCGTTCCCTATGTACTCTGAAAACCGATGGGCTGATTTTTTTTTAAAATTTCACACAAATTTTTATTATGTGTTTGAATGTGTTCCGAGATAGTTTTTTTATCGAAATGACTACGATAAGTATCAGAAATCAATAATCGAAAAAAATCCGATTAACGCGAGAAAAGTCCGATTTTGACCAAAGTTAACACTTTTATACAGCCTAACATCACAAATGCATTTGATATGTTTTATCACCACACAAGCAGAAGAGTCTGGCGTATAATATCAACAGTAAATCTTTTGATTAGACAGGGGCGCGTTCGAAATGAATGTTTTTGTTTAGACCACAATAAAATCATGATACTTGACTTTTGTATTTTAAAATTTTATTCAAGAATTTTATAGAAATAAAATCAACAGTAGGTTGTTTTCAGTGTAATATAGGCGGCAGTGTATTGTGAACTAAGTCACTGCGATGAGGCATCTAAATCTTCCTCCCGGTACACGGCAGTGGGTATCGAACTAAAGCAGGTAAATAACTGATTTAATTTAAGAAAAAAATGGGCGATTTTACCATCTTCGATAACAATAAAAGTATTGTGAGTGTTGAACATTTGTTGATCCTCACTTAATCCCGGACAAGTTGGGGTATCCCTGATAGTTTCTCTCTCACTCACTCACCCCCGCGCCTATATATATATAATCCACATACAGTACTGTTTCACAGCTCATCAGTGCGGCTAGACAGGCGACTACCTCAAGTCAGGATTGAAACCCGACCGTCTGTACGACAGTCAAGCCTCCTAACCATTACGTTATTGGCGTCTGCTGAGCGAGTAGTGAGTTTAACGATGTTTTGACATCGTCCGAAATACCTCCGCAATATATATATATATATATATATATATATATATATATATATATATATATATATATATGTATATATATATATATATATGTATATATATATATGTATATGTATATATATATATATATATATATATATATATATATATATATATATATATATATATTTAACGTTAAGTTAACGTTAACGTTTCCACCTTAGAGATCCGGTGTTTTCTTAGAAAGTCGTCAATATTTATTTATTTATTGTTTTATAAAAACAGTAATCTACGTACACGAATGTTTCGGGACCCTACCCCTCTTATGCGTAGCTTGACTGTTATTAGGATTCGAATATATATATATATATATATATATATATATATATATATATATATATATATATATATATATATATATATATGACATGGGTAGGATTCAAAAACTGTTCTCTTTTTTGTATGGTCTATGACTTTTTCTTTTCTTGCATTTTTACTTCAATATCCTGAAGATGTCCTCTGAAATAGGGACGAAACATTGATTATTTTAATAATTTCATTCGGATTTTCTATTTTTCTCAAAACATAACGTCAACCACCGCTGGTATTTTTATTTTATATATATATATATATATATATATATATATATATATATATATATATATATGTATATATATATATATATATATATATATATATATATATATATATATATATATATATATATATATATATATAGCTCTTATGAATAGATCATCGTATAACAATTAGATCACTGTTCTGACGTAAAGAACATTTAAAATTAAAATATTTTAATTCAGCGTTATTTCACGCTGTTAATCGTAGCCGGTTGGATACGGTAATCGAGCCAGACATGTCTCGTGTCGTTCGACTGGTATTTATTGTGACACCCTGAACTGAAGATTTCCGAAAGGTTGAAACACTAGTATCTGTAGGTATTTAATTATTATTATTACTGTTTTATCTGTCAAGTTAAACATGTTTCAGTTACCGAATCGTATCAACGATCCAGTAACTTCGTCAGACTTTAACAGAAATTTTCCATTAAAGTTTGACGAAGTTACTGGATCGTTGATACGATTCGGTAACCGAAACATGTGTAACTAAGCAAATAAAATGATAATAAAAAAATTATATATTTGCTCTGCAATAGTATTGAGCACTTCCTTCAGATTTTTACTAATTATCAATTTTGCTATATATATATATATATATATATATATATGCGCAAGCATTTATGTATGTACATGTATGTCTGTTAGTATATGTATATGTGTATATATGCATACATTTATGTATGCATAGGTGCATATATATATGTATATATTTGTACATGTGAGTATTTGTTTGTATACGTATGTATATGTACATATTAATATACAAATCAATAAAAAGTAGCGTTTCGTTTTTGTCTTAAAACGGTTGAATTTGGAAACGACGTTTTCGTTCTTTTTCGAACAAGAAATAGCCGTTAAATTACAAATGAGCATCATAGCGTTTCTCCTCATAACGTCTTATATCCTTTGAATTCTTATTCTCTCTTAGAATAAATAATATCGTTAGAATTCAAAGGATTGGACAGTTAAAGACGCGTTTCTCATTTTTATTTACTGTTTAATTTTTAATTTTTCGTTTGTATGTGTATATGTACTGTGTGCATGTGTGTATGTGCGTACTTATATGTGTATATATTTAAGACTGACGTGGCACCTTCTCATTGGCTATACCTCCTCCTCCTTCTTCTCCTCCTCCTCCTCCTCCTACTCCTCCTCCTCTACCTTCCTTCCTTTTCCATTCCCCTTTTCCCCGTGCATGCTCATACTTTCACTACACCGATGAATACTGAAGGATCGGTCGAAAATTATGCACTTATAAGAAAAGTTTTTTAATTTTTTTTCATAATATTATTTTGTATTCCTGCACGTCACCAATTGAAAACGAATAAAGAAAAGTTATAAGCTTTTATACTTTTCGTATTCTTTTTTATTCATTTCCATTCATATATATATATATATATATATATATATATATATATATATATATATATATATATATATATTCATATATATATATATATATAACATCTTCATATATATATATATATATATATATATATATATATATATGAAGATGTTATTTGCTTTTATTTTAGCAATACTTTTTTAATGAAGTCAATTATTTACGAACGTGCATTTTTATCAAAATGCGAGTTAAGAATAATTTTCTATTTAATAAATTTGGTAGCCCCATATGGAGAGCAGCATATATACTGTTTTTGAAATATAATTATTCAGACATTTCGAAGCTCGCTAGATTCAGCCACTCTGGTGTGTCGTAGACGAAACACGTGTCAGTGGATGATTATATTTTTAAAACAATATATATATATATATATATAGCATAATCACGTTGACATATCAGTTCTCGTCAGATCACCGAAGCTACGTTGAGCCTGGTTAGTATCATATGGGTGACCATTTGGGAATTTTACACGCTGTATGTGCTCTCCGCTTATCTCGGCATTTGTTTCCAGCTGTCCTGTACATACACTTCACTTACTACTGGTATTTAACAATGTCGACTCGGGAGAGGTTTGGTTTGAGATTGCGCACCTCCTGCCCGAAAAATTTCACGCACAGGCACCCTTTCGTGGGTATCTCAAATCTTGAAGGAGCCCAATATATATATATATATATATATATATATATATATATATATATATATATATATATATATATATATATATATAAATTCACCCGTCATCCCGGTTTTTAAAAAAGTCAAAATGCAAGTAAGCAAGAAAGCATACAAGGTCCGCAGATTTTTATAATTATTTAGATATATATAACGTATTTTTTTCATCGGTGTGTATTTAACTTTATTGTTAGTTTAAATAATTCTTATGGATCCTGTGTTGCGTTCCTGCTAGTATTTTGATTGGTTCTTCATTAACTCGACGAATACCTTATTCTGATGACTCCAAATACGATTGATGAAACTACAAACAAAAGCTAGGATCGAATATAAGCAGATCGCGTAGAAGCAACCGACGCTTTTGACTTGATATGCCGTTAGCGTTTGATGTCGCGAATGAATGCATAGATAAAGTAATTTGTATCCATTCAATCTCCTCGCAAGCTGACACAAAGACATCAGAAGACACCCAGGGAAACAAAGAGAGACGAGATGGCGCTGAAGGATAAAAAATTGACGTCTTCTAACCACGGCATACACATTGAAAGCCAAACAGTGATACACGTTGAAACCTACGCCTTCTGGGTCCGTTTCCTCCCCCACTCCCAAAATAACGTGACATTTTCGACGAATTCCAGCCTGCACGCGTCGGCGTCTTTGATGCCTTTCTTGGAGGTGACTGTCACGACGGGCGTT
Organism: Euprymna scolopes; assembly: GCF_053919585.1. Lineage (NCBI taxonomy): Eukaryota > Metazoa > Mollusca > Cephalopoda > Sepiida > Sepiolidae > Euprymna > Euprymna scolopes. The sequence continues at coordinate 15,424,768 of NC_136499.1, read as the reverse complement.
TCCTGCATGGCTCCAGCCGGCTCTCGGAAATTACGGAGAAAGTTAACTTGATTACGGCCATAGATATTGGCGCGGTTGGGGAGGCGGATCTGAAGTCGACATTTTGGCACCTGACCCACGTAAAGGTTGGAGGTTTTGCCAATAGATTTATTCAGTTATAACCCTTCAAACACACACACACACACACACACACACACACACACACACACACACACACACACACACACACATATATATATTACGTTGTTATCTATATATAGTTTTCAATATAGTGTGTGTGAGTGAGTCTGTCTTCTTATTTTCCCAAAAGGATATCAATATATATATATATATATATATATATATATATATATATATATATATATATATATATATATAAACTCTAACAGACCACCCGATAGTAAAATACGCATAAATATTATATTTTAATTCATACAGAAACATGTGCATACGATTATTACGTTTTTTTTCCTAAACGATTCACGTCTTGTAAGTAAAAAAAAATACTCGGGTTAGATCGAAACTAAAACCTAAAGAAAGTGAGTCAAGTACGATAACCATTAGTTCTGCTGAACAGGTTTTTAAAAGTGTTCTCAAACATACTTTTTTTTGACATGTGATCTGTTATGTGGACCATCCACGCATGCGAATTCCTGGAACAGTTTCAAACATATAAAAACCCGACGACCCCCACGTATCAATTTTTATATTTTGTCACCTTAGCAGACGGTTTCTCCAAATGAAAACCGATTATAAAGTTTTCTGAATGCCTGAATATCGTATATACCAAATTTCGAGTCTGTAGATCAAAAATTTGTCATGTATAACGGTTGAGAAATTTCCTCACACACATATTCTAATTGTGATACATATATAGATTTGCTGGAATAAGACTAATGGATTCCGGTTTGTGTAATCACAAATGCACACACACATTTCGAGTATATATATATATATATATATATATATATATATATATTTATTATATATATATGTATTAAATGAGAGGTAAACAGAATTAATAATTAAAGAGTGTTTTAAGATGCGGCAACTTTAGACTAAAGCAGAATACAGAAAAAATATTTTTATTATAAAGTAATGTTGTGTATTTCAAAGATTCATTTTTGGCATTCTTAAATTCAATACAATTTTAGACGGCTGGCAAGTATATGGCGCATTTTTCAACAAGTTCTACACATTAAATGAGGTTACATTTTGGTAGTGACGCATTAGACAACTTCCAAGTGATCTACTGTGTCTGGTTTATTAGTGTATACATGGAAATTTACATACTTTCAAATAAAATAATCTGATGGGGTTAAATCGCAGGAACAAGATGGTCAGTTGATTGATTCATTTCGTGAAATTATTCATTCGTAAAATGTTTATCTCAGTCAATTGATCGAATCATTTGCAATTTCGTTTACACGTAAAATAAAAACAAAGCCAACCAGGTACGATCGGTGCGCCCCAACTTAGCGTTCCTTTTCAGAGCTGATATAATAACTATAGTAATGGTGCTATTAACGTCTATTTATAGTCATGTGAATTAGACACTCCTGGAATTTCCAAAATTGAGCACCACAACTTTGGAACATTCTAGACTAGACCCATAAACAAAAAGAGCACTTTTCTTTTCTATTTTAGATTTATTCAGATACGCTAAAAAGGAAGTTTTTTTATTTTCTAATTGTACTGTAATGTATTTTAATAAGAAAAGGTTATTATATACTATACGACATATTTATTATTATATAATATATTTTATTATATGATATATTGTAATATTAATTTTATATTATTATTTATATTTATATATGTTTAGAGTATCAATAAAATAAGGAAACAACAATATAAAAATATATACTCATGTATATAGATTTATTTGTTTATTCAATAAGGATGATACATCAATTAGGGGTGTATGACAAGAAAAACTCTTTATACCATGATATTTCGAGCCTAATGCTTCTCATCCGAAGAGACAAGAAGATGCCAAGTAACATAATAGGGATATAACGTCTAGTGGTAGCTAAACTAGGAGCGAAATAATTGTGCAGTCAGAGATACAATATTGACACTGTTTGCGGAGGGAATGGGATAACTAAAGTAATAGCTGTAATATAGAAGGAATATGGCTTTTATAATTATCTTGATAAGTTTCCTCTTAAAGAATCGACTTTATTCTTATTCTTTTAACACACACACACACACACACATATATATATATAATTATATTTCATATCATTATTTATGTAAGAAATGGTAGCGAACATTTCTGTAAAAGTCTGAGGATGCTACAGACGGCCAGAAAAACGGCCTAGTAGCTGAAACAATAATCTAACTTAGAAAGATACGGTAATAAAAAGTAAAACGCTTATCTGCTCTACAACGGTATTGAGCACTTTCTTCAGTTTTTATCAATTACCATTTCCACTATATATATATATATATATATATATACATATATATATATATATATAAAATTATATTTCATATCATTATTTATGTAAGAAATGGTAAGTTCTTCATTTTTAAAGAGGTTTGGTTGGTTGTTTTTATTTATTGGCATATCAACCTTTTTCAGGTTATTTAATGCCAGCACCAGTTATTTTGAAGAATATTTTTAATAGAAGTAGATTTCTGTTTAATCCATAGTTGGGACCCTAACAGGTACTACCACTCTGGGTCAGAGTGGACCTGGGAGCAAAGGCAATTAAAGGGTGGCTCTACACTCCCTAAAGCTCGCAAGCTGGGGCTTCACCATCGGATATAGTTTAAGGTCATATCCAGGACTATTTTTAAAGAGGAAAAATGTTTTCTCATGATAATATTTTTAAACAAGAATATGAGATAGGTAAATAAATACATAGATATTTTGTTTCTGAATTTTTGAGATGAGGATTGGTTATATGTATTATTATTCATCGGACTACTGTTCTCATCTTGAGTGTGATTTTCACAACGTTTCGGTCGATATAACCTCCGACCTTCTTCAGGTGTATCGTGTCGAACCCGGGAATGTTTCTGTCGAACTCTGGAATTTGGACGGAATTTCGAGCGGAACCCTTTATTTATTTCACGGGGGTAGCATGCTCTTGTTCCGTCAGCCGTGACTGGATAGAAGTCCTAAGTAATTCTAGTTTTGAATGATGAAGTTCTGGCATCGATAAGGACATAGGATCGAAGGTGCAGATTCAGCATCTTTCTTAGTTTGGTTCTCAGATCAACTGTTTAACTGTCATAAAAAAAAAACGTAAAATGCGGCGGTAGCCGAGATTGAACTCACTACACGAGTTTGTAGTGTAATTCAAATCTTGTGCGTAGCTGAATACTTGATGCTTCGCCAGGACTATCAAGGGTATTTTTTATTGTGACGTGATCACTAACTGGGTTGCCTACCACGGCTTAAGAGAGTCTCGTCTACCTTCGAGAGAAGTATAGACCGCACCAGTTTTTCAAGCTGGTATTTTACCTCGCGGTACATACAGCGCCTCGCCTTCCCAAATAATCAACCATCTGGTACTGGCCAGGCTCAAGATTGCTTAACTTTGGTGATCTGGCGAGAACCGGTGTATCAACGTGATTGTGCCGTATATTAACTGTGATACCCCGACACACATACGCACGTAGAGACATATTTGCTTTTTATAGAATCAGATCATATTTATTTGGCGCAATTTGTGTGGACGCCTTCTTTTACGTGTCGTTTGTTATGACTGCAAATATCTTATTCGTGTTTGTTGTTACATCTTGTGCTGCAACAGAGCGGTTATGCTCGCAGCAGCAGTAACAGCTGAATAGCACATATGCAAATGACACAGCGTCGGAAGAGAAGAAAAAGAAAAAAAACGGAAAAAACAATACACGTAAGCAAAATGCGACGGGATTACACGTGGGCGACAGAGATCTGGAAAAAGGCGGATGTCAGTATAAGATATGTGGCCAGTTTGTGGCGTGAAAGACTTTAAAGCGCTTGTTCCACATGGCAGAGTAAGAGACTTTTAAAACAAGATGCAATGCGTTGTTGGAAAGCACCGGTAATAAATGCCTTTTGTTAAAACTGAAAAAAAAAACAACTTCTTTCTTTATTCTCTTTTTGCTCCTTTCCAACTGGTCTCTACATGTAACGTGTGAGTAATTTAATCAAATTAGATTGAAATTTCTGCGTGTTTATACAGTGAGAAAAGCAAGAAACCGGGAGTGAATTCTAGCAGTTCGAGGGTAGAAACTATTTAAGTGGAAATTTTCCTGCAACTAGGAACATCTACAGCGAAGAAGAGATATTTGGCTATCCCATTGGCATTCAGAGACAGAGTCTGCTCAGGCAATTAGCAATGAAATAACTGCTTCGAAATTCCGTGCAGATTCCCGAGTCCGACAGAAATATTTCCGAGTTCACCAAGATACATCTGAAGAAGGTCGGAGGCTGCATTGACTGAAACGTTATGAAACCTTGGACTACTAAAAACGGCACATACAGCATTTTGATAGAAGAAAGGTCACGTCACCGCAAAATATTTAAGACTCCGTCGAACCGATTGTATTGCTGTATGTGCTCTTTATCTTGTGCTCTCTAATAGCATTTTTTTTTCTCTATATAAACATACTTATTTGGACTATATAAACATGTGTCTCATTTATTAGCTATTTATCCCGCTCTGTTCATGTCAGCCTTTATTTTGACTGTATAAATATACACGCTGTTGATGTGTTTTGTATTCTATACAACTTTAAACACTTTTTTTTTCTCTATATGGATTCTTCATGAGTTATTTTTCTTTGTATGCGTCCTTTTTGTATTATTTAGGGTCTCCTGTCTACTGTTTTCATCTTGAGTCTATTTTTCACAACATTTCAATTGCTGTCACCTTTAGCCTTTTCATGTCTCTCTTGTCGAACTCGGGAATCGTTCTATAGAACCTGGAATGCAAGGACCCGTGGCGTCGTGGATAAAGTACTTTGTGAATTTAGTTGTAAAGATACACTATTCTGGAGGATGAAAGTTCAATCCTAAGTGCGGGCGACACTCAAAAATATAATTGCGAATTACTTAAAACTTCTATCCAATCTTAGCTGACGGAATGAGAGCATGCTATCCCGTGGATTAAATAAACACTTCCGTTCGAAATTCTGTTCCGTGCAGATTCTCAACTTCAACGCTTTGCAGCCATCATCCAAGGCTTCTCTCATTATCGGAGACAGGATTATATTGTCAAAGCTAGGTATCAATTCTGCAAAATTCTGTGTTGTTAGGATTATTGCCTGGTGATTGAATAATTTGTTTAGTTTCTATTTTGTTAAATAACCCGAAAATTTCACCTGCCAAAATTCGAATTGTGATTCAGATCAGATAAAGTAAAGGCGAGTGCTGGACGCATAACCTCTTGAGTGTAACTCTATTCTTGTAATCGAAAAACGTAACTCTCCCAAACAAAACATGTATTGAGTCAGAGAATGTTTTTCAGGAAAATAATTAACAGCTCAATTGTATTTATGTATTTTTAATGAATGAAAAAGAAAATGTAATAGTTTTGTATTGATTCTGTTGTATAAGACCGTCCTTTTAGGAATTACGACCTCCCATGAAAGCAATCTTCCCCTCTAATATTGACCCGTTCATTGTATGATCTTGGAAATGATTAGTGTAAGACTGTCTTTCTTAAAATTATCTCTTTATTTTATAGTGTAGAGACAATCCTCCCAGGCATTGCACCCGCCTATGGAATGGTGTTAATTTTTCATGAGACCATATCACCATGAACTACATTCTCCCTTTTTATTGCTTGGTTAGGGTTGTTGTTATAATATAATATTTGCGAATATAAACCCCTCACTTTGTGGTAGATACTTCTAGGTATTATCTTCTCCTTGTTGGAGTGGGTTGTGTATTATTTTTTCTGTTATAATAACATTTTACCAGATATTATCCTCATATCTTTAGAGCAGTGTAAAGTACGTTAGATCGTTTATCAAGATACCATCTCCAAAGCCTTACCACCCCCGTTTTAAGTGGATGGACCCTGTTAGGCTTTACGTCATCCTTTAGGAATAGTTTTCTATAGTTCAAGTGACATGAGATATTACTCCCAGGAATTGTGTCCCCCTTTTTTTTTGGGGGGGGGGCGATAGCGGGAGAGTATATGCTCATCCATCAATATATTTTCCTCCCAGGATATATTCTCTATTTTTGGTGGTGAGACATGAAATGTGCAATTAGTTCTGTTGACATAATATCATATTCCCAGGATTTAACTCCTTCTTTTTGAGAAGGGCGGGTAGTACAATACATGTTCATCCGAATGATATCATCCTCCCAGGCATTAACTTGTCCTCTGGAGGTCAGTGTTGTATATGTTCGCTCAACATGACGCTACCTATCAGACTTGCAAAAATATGGGACGTGTACTATGTACCAAACTATACAAGAATATTAACTTACAAAATGCTTAAAAGGGATAGGAATATTTTTGTTTTCTTATTTTTAATTCAAACATAATCTGACACCATCCACTCGGTTAGCGATGAAACAATCCCATTAAAAAATCAGTTTTGTAACCTGATTTTATATTTATTTATTTGTTATGGTTCTTGTTGTTTTATTTGTTTTGTTTGCCTTCTACGGCGTTTACTGCTGCTTTTTCTTCCTTGATGTGTAGAAAAAAACTTAGCAATGGGGATAAGGTCGGACAATGTATGGCAGGCGTTGGGTCGTAAAGAGTCAGGGTTTTTAACCCCAAAAATATACGGAGGGTGCTCGAGAACGGTCGGGTTTTGGTCTTGGATGCAACGGGTGTGGGAAGTGTGAATGAATACGAAGACATTTTGCGATAGGGGCTTCCTTGCGGAAAGCAGGTTGAGAGGAGGGGGGGCAAGCAAATGTAACGAGTGGGTGGAGGGAGATATTGAAGATCAACCTGAAGACAATGAAGATATAAGAGAAAATGATGCTCAAAAAAGAGGCCATAAGTAAATATGTACACGTATGCGAATGATATCTATGATTTTGCACCCCGTATATATATATATATATATATATATATATATATATATATATATATATATATACGTGTGTATGTATATATATATATATATATATATATATATATATATATATATCTGCGCGTGTGTGTGCGTGTGCGTGTGAATGTATATATATATATATATATTTCAATTTGTCTTTACATAAGCAGTAATTTGTTGCTACACAATCATGAGCATGTTTCGGTCTTCTAGTATTTAGAAACTAGAGACCTCTTCAGGCAACAACGCTTATTTTCGAAAGCGGAATTATTGTTAATGACTATGTAACAACAAATTGTTGCTTATTTAAAGACAAATTGAAAATGTAATTTTCTCTACTTCCGTATTGAGCACTCTTATATTTCACTTGTTTCCCTTCTTTTGAAAAATAGCAACCTTAAATATATATATATATATATATATATATATATATATATATATATATATATATATATAATCCTGGAAGTTTTTTTAACCTTTATAACTATATAAAATAAACTTATATAATTTTTATATCTATATTTTTTATTTTTATCTTTTTATATTAATTTTTTTAAAAATTTTATTTAAATATTTTTTTTATATATATATGGGAAATCTTAGTTAAATTTTGTAAAATTATAACAAAATTTCTTGTTAGACAAACGAAAACAAATAACTGTTAAAGTGTTACCTTAATTAATGGAATTTCAAATAATGACTCATCTCATCGGAGGAATATTTATTAGCATTATTAGCAAAATAGATGTGGGTAATTATAAATTTTACTCATGAATTGAAAAAGGTGGTGTTTGATTAACACTGCAGGGGAGCCATGATGTAATATACTGTTTTGTTTTTAAATCCCCGAAACAGTGTTTCATGGTAAACAACTGATGATCCCTTAAAAATAAATTATTACTGGTACTATAGTGAATTCGAGAGAGCAAGTTTATGCAGTGATTGCAGGTGATTGAAAGACTTACTGACTAAATAGTTTTCTAACGAATGATAAAAATTGTTTGTATAGTTTTAAAGGTTAAAAACATCCAAGACTATATATATATATATATATATATATATATATATATATATATATATATATATATATAAGCAGGAAAGAGTGAAGAATTTATATGTATATCTATTTTGACGATTGAAATATTTTAAATCAAGTTTCAAATAAAGAAAATACATAGAAAATATATACTCTTACCTTACATTTGTTTGAAAGCTGTGTTAATTTTATGTCTCCGTGTAAAACCACTATCTTCAAACACTAAGTCAGTTACAGTCCTGTTTCACAGACGGAGAGAAAATCATTACTTATGATAGAGAGACACATTACTTAGGATGGGTTGTACAAAGTTCATTAAAGATGAATACACATTACCTTTAATTGTGGAATGAACGACACGACACAGTTTTACAAAAACATTGATGATGACTTCTTTATTATCAGAGCGACCAGTCGATTGATGATGACGTCAAGGAATTCAAAGTCGTTGCTACATATTCTAAATACTCTACCACTTCGCTTCTAAAGGGACCCTTCTCTGATTATGTTAGCTCTTTCCGACCGACCCTACTGGTTCTTCGATCCGGACACGACCGCCTGACTGCTTCTGATCTTCGACTGACTAGCTCCTATATTGAGAAATTCCGTTTCTGTTATGACGTCATGTATGGCTTCAAAATGTGATCGACTCACGTGGCCTAAATATACGTGGTTCGGCACATGTTTCCAAACCATTTCTGCAGACAAAGAATTCTCAGTAGCCTATTTTTCAACCTAACCTATTTTCAATATATTTCTAAATTGCATTGTTCATTATTTTCTAGCTGACCTTATTTGAATTCAGTTTTCATAAAAAGAACTGGACAATTAAATTCTTTTTACAACAGCATATCTAAACTATTTTATATGAAATTGAACAATGCGAAATTCTAACATTCCATTTTCTGAATCTTGCTTACAAAGTTCGAATCTCGGTCTATCCTAATCTCATTTGAACTTATCTAATGTTCTTCTTATTTACAAGAAAAGGGGACCCTTTTTCTTTTAACATGTGATGCTATTATGGCTGTCATATACATAACCTCTTATATTGTGTTTACTCATTTTTTTTAATGAACAAACTATGAAACAAAGAGGCAGCATGCGACTCAGTAAACCTATTTTTCCCGGCATGATGTATGTGAGTTATTTTTTTTTTTTGTTTTTAATTCGTTGATTCCTACAACTCAACGTGCTGAGTAAAAATGCCTTTTAGTCATGGGAGGAGAAATCGAAACAAGTTATTGTTTGTCATTTGATAGAGTTCAATGAGTTCACATTGTGTAATATAAGTTCCGTCATTGTTCAAAGTCGTCGGGTGGTGTATTGTTGAACATTGCGCCAGTTGCTTCCCTCTGCCTCTTTTGTGGGCAAGAGCCTGTGTCGTGGTAAAGCCCTGACCCGTCCAGTGCACAATGATGTCCATCCGTCTCTTATCCCTCTCCCTGATCCGCCTCCTTAAACCCTGCATGTCCTCCTGAAGAATTATCTTCGCTCACATTGAAATTTTCTTATTTTCCCCGAAAGTTTAGAAGTTCTTCAAAATGTTTCGTTTACAGAATGACAGTCGTACGCACTGCTTCATTTGCGATGTAACACATATATTTGATTACAAATTTGTTCAAATAAATATGAATTCTTATGAAAAGATCTTAAGTAAAATGAAAAATACTTTTCTTTCTTATTTCTTTTTTTTTTAAAACGTATTCACTTATACACATTAAAACGTTGTTTTATATGAATACTAGCAGAAGTACACAATGTTGCTAGGGGTCATACAAAGAAACTGAATGTGAAGTGCGGTTAGAGATGAAGCGACTCTTACCTCACTATAAACTCATCAAACCATGCCAGTTCATAAAGAGGGTTGCAGTTAGTGATTAGACAACGCTTACTTCAATCTAGACTCATCAAGTAATGCTAATGAATAAAATCCAGAGAAAGCGTCTACTAAATTTTAAATTTGAAAAATAAAACTGCTGACTTATTTTTTTTTTATCTGTATTGAAAAAGGAGTTTTTAATTTAGTAGATAACAACATTAGAAAAAGTTCAAATTAATAGACTTCTAACGAAACTAGTACTGAATGTTAAAGCGGATATAACCTGGGCAAGCCGATCAATAAAATAAAAACTTTCTGTATATCACATTAGTAGTTTTATAATTTTAACTGGGCATGCTCACATACACACAAACAACTGCCTTTTATATAATAGACAATATTAGTGAGAACACTGGCAGAGGATAATATGTTTTGTTATATCGCACAGATGATGTACACGCGCCTAGATTATTATATCTCTCATAAGAACTATCGTCAAATATCTACTTAATGTTTTGGAATTTAAAAAAAACTAAATTTCGAAAAATGGTATAATTTTAATTATTTGGACTACTGTTCCGAACATGAAAATTTCCTGAAACATTCCGGCCAATATAATATCCGACCTTTTTACGTCTGTCTTGTCGAACTCGAGAAGCTTTATATCGAAGCTATCAACGTGGATTAAAAAGAAGGGTAAAGAGTTCACCATGAAGCAATATTTAATTTCCGATTATTTACCTTTTAAAAATTTTATGAAATCACGAGTTTCTAATTTCTGCGACTACATTCCTTTCCTGGTAACTTCGGTGTATCTTCTTTTGACTGCGACTATTTCACACGTATAGTGGTTTCTAGCATCTATAAACTTTTGCCTATTTGCACTTTTGACGGATGAATCAGTGGAATGCACGCTCCATTGGCACAATAGCATCTGAACATCCTGAATTGAAGCATTGTGGAACGTGAAACTTGATCTAAAACTTCCGAGTTGGAACATGTGTTTGAATGACTATTTTACACCATTTAGTTGCCCCATTTGCACACTGTTCTACAGAAAGTGAAAATATATTACTCCATGGGACATCTCTGATGTAATCTCCAATGGCTTCTCAAGCAGTCTTATGAAATATATTGTCATTTTAACAAAAGTTCCTCAACTTGGGGTTGAGAATGAAAGGTAATGTCTATTAATATCACAAGGTGAATGGCGTTTGCTTGTGAGCTCTAAAGATTTATCACACAAGCCAGGGGTACTGTGGTCAGGAATAGTTCAAGGAGTGAGACGTGCTGATCCTCATAAACTGAAAGTCGGGAACATGAAAGTGAATGCAAGGGAATCAGATATAGAAGGCTGATCCTGTATATCTTGACAAAACTAACAAATCACTGTGGTTGATAATGAAGTCAACAATTACATGTATTTGTTCGCTATTATTTAAAGATATTGTTACATTTATACGATTAGGGATATGCTTTATAACGATACAGTCCTGAATCGAATGAAAATGCTATAGGAAATATAAGAAACGAAGGCTTGGTCACCTGATCTATATTGTATGGGATATATACCCCCAAGTTCAACATGAGGATGTCAAGTGGTTAATGACGAGGACTAACGACCTGGATGTTCCAAGTTCGAATCCAGTTCATTCCACAAAAATCACTTTGGATGGTGTCATTCTTCATGTTCTCTTTCCGTAGAAAGCCAATGTCTTTCCAGAAATAATTTTGACTAGAAAAATATCGAGAAATCAATGCTAATAACAGATTCTTCGGATTCTTATGATATGATACTGATGACCTAAGAAGGTCGGAGGTTACATCGGCCAAAACATTGTGTGAAAAAGAGTAGTCAAAATGATAACTTTCAAAGTCTGTTAGAATGTTGTCTTCATTATTGTTGGAAGAAATCAGAGAATATTACTTTTTCTTATATACAATCGAAATAAAACGGCAGCTAAAATTACAGCAAAGGCGAAAATGATTGCGACTGCATTTTGGTATGGAGCATAGGCGTTGTGCTAACGGATTGAACAAATTAACATCGCAGACATCTGACAAGGGCCGACGCGGCAGATAACCACAAGTCCCTCCTCACCGGCAATAAAAAAAGATGCTAGTGTTATGTTCCGTCTCCCATTCGGACCAATTATTTTCAGTTGCCAAAGAGCGTGTGTTTAGAGTGCGCCTGCGCACCCCTAGAAATACCCAGACTATTATCAGCTTCGTGAGGGATGTGGCGGCACGCGGAAGGCAGATGTGCATCCTTCCCAAATCGGGACTGCTGGCACAGAAACACGCTTCTTAACCCGGGGGGATCCATGTATCTAAAATCTATCAAAATAAATAGTCAATCTAGTAAAACAGACAGACACCCACGCTTACACAAACACTCAGCACATATACAATTACTCATTATAATTATATATTTAAATAACAAACAGTTATTTATATATATATATATATATATATATATATATATATATATATGTATATTGTGTACAGAAAGTTGTTAGTCGAGACAGATCATTGGTACCGTCGGTTTCAGGCCCGATAATAAGGCCCGTTTAAGGTATCCTTATCAAGCTCTCTTCAGCCAATATTCGTCGAATATTGGCTGAAGAGAGCTTGATAAGGATACCTTAAACGGGTCTTATTATCGGGCTTGAAACCGACGGTACCAATGATCTGTCTCAACTAACAACTTTCTGTACACAAAATATAAATACGCTCTTACAATTTGGATTTTCCTTTTAATTGAGCACTCTGCTGGAATTCTTTTTCCAAAAAAAAACTAATCATATATATATATATATATATATATATATATATATATATATATATATATATATATATATATATATATATATACTACCAGGAAAACCTGAGGCTACCCGGGATTGAGTGTTTCACACTCCCATAATCTTATTGCCATCGAAATCGTTGAAGTCGTCCATTTTTAAATCAATCAAATCGATTAAAAATTGGAGACCTCACTGGATACACTGAGAGAAAAATTCACATGCTTCTCGCGGTGACTTAGTCCACAATACATTATAGTGTACCTTGCACAGTATCATGCTTTGATTGTGCTCTAAACAAAAACATTCGTTTCGAACGAACAAGCCCCTTTCATATCAAAGAACCTAGTGTTGATTTTATATGCCTGATCTTACTGCTTATGCGGTGATAATGAATTGAATGTAAGTTTAGAATGAAAACTGTCAAATATTATAGTGCAATTGTACTTTAAACAGAAATATTCACTTCGAAGGCGCCCCTATCATATCAAAGAAACTACTGTTAATTTTATACGTCGGGCCGAGCTGTTTGTGTGGTAAAAAAACTTCTCAAATGCACTCTTGATGTTAAGTTGGATAAGATGTTAACTTTAAAATCGCCTGTTCCTTCATACATCGGGTTATTTCCATTATTGATAATCGATACTTATTGAGGATATTCGATACAAAACCTATCCAAGAACTCTGTTAGTTACATGAAGTACATTTGTATGAAAATTGATGAAAATCAGCCAAGTTGTTTTCGAGTCAATAGGGAACGGGCTCTCACATACACACGCACACGCACACACGCAAAGTTCTTATTTTCTATAATATAAAGCTGAATGTGTGTGTGTGCGTGTGTGTGTGTGTGTGTGTGTGTGTGTCTGGTCACGAATGGGCTCCTATATGGTTGTCTATTTTAAAACACCGATTACATATAATGATAGAAGATGTATCGAGACACAGGAATGGACATGTTTGATCTGGCAGAACGGTGGTTCATTAAAATTGTGGGGTCTGCGTTCGCGTCTGGTCCACAAAAAAAAACGTTTGCAAGTGTTTTTGATATAGATGTACATGAGAATACTTTGATAAGTATGTTTTAAGTTAAATAGGGATTGTATAATAAAATTGTGGGGTCTGAGTTTGCGCCTGCCCCCATAGAATGAAAATAGGGACAAACTTTAATAAAGACTTTTCATATCTATCTGCGTAAGTATACTTTGATAATTATGTTTCAGTTTGAAAAATATGGTATGATAAAATTATGGGGTGTTTATTCGCACCTGCCCTCCATAGAATGGAAATATGTCACAAAGTTTAACAAGGTTTTTTAATATAGATCCACAGAATATTGTGATAAGTGTTTCAGTGTGAACAGGTATGATATAATAAATTATGGGGTTTATCAATTTATTTTTACTTTCATCATATTTTGCTTTGGTTTTGATACCCCCAAATTCGAAGCTATCTCTTTACAACCCTTCCTTTTCATAACTTATCATACTTTCATAAATCAGAGTCCATTTTCTGTAGGCTGTTTTTGAACCCAGTCAACGACGGATACTTTTGCTAGTATTATATATATATATATATATATATATATATATATATATATATATATATATATATAATGATTCGAAGTATGTTGAGAAGAAATCAATAAAATGATTAATAAGTACTAAAATCAGAATTATTTATCTCAAAATTATGCCTTACATTTCCAGAGACGTACAATTTGTTCATTGATATCGCTAAACTTTTTCTATTTATTTATTTATTCGTTTTTGAAATGATGACGTTTCTGGAGATATAAAGTATAGTTTTTAGTTAGATATTTTTTAGTTCACCTAATATCAATCACTTTATTGATTTTTTTAACACACTCTAAAGCATTATACACAAAGAGAACTTTAATATCGACTGAACACTATCCTCAGTTGGTTAAGGCATTTCTGTACAGGTGTTTGTCAGGATAACCTGGCATGCAACTAGGATACGCTACAGGTACACTCTGACTAAATATTCATAATAGAATATGCTATAATATATTTCAATACTCTAATTGTCGTCCCCGTTTTTACAAGGAACAGTACATTTCTTCAAGTGACATAACAGCACGATGTTTCATACCCCACCAGACTGGATGACATCTTGTCCTTGAATTCAATAAGACTAAGAAACCACAGCAAGGATATACTATAATATATTTCAATACTCAAATGGTGAGAGGGAAATAATTGTCTCGACTTCTTTACCAACTCAGTGTTAGAGAGGAAATAATAAAATATCTATGCATCACATATAAAGATCAAGTGTAAATCCAAAGCAAGTGGTCTTTTTTTCTAAGAATTTAGACTTAAAAATGAAACAAGA
This sequence comes from Euprymna scolopes, assembly GCF_053919585.1. NCBI lineage: Eukaryota > Metazoa > Mollusca > Cephalopoda > Sepiida > Sepiolidae > Euprymna > Euprymna scolopes. The sequence goes on along the minus strand of NC_136499.1, from coordinate 15,409,725 downwards.
AAGTGTATATATATATATATATATATATATATATATATATATATATATATATATATATATATATATATGTGTGTATATATATATATATATATATATATATAAGCGAGATATGACATTGACAGAATTCAGATGAAAAATCCTGATAGATATTACTTGAAGTAATACTTTGAAGTTGATCCTAGCCAAAAAGGAAGAGCTCAGTATTTAAGAATAGAGCAATATATAAATTTGGTGGTTAAATTTGTAATTCTGAAAAAAAACAACAACATATAGATACATATATTCGAAATAAGAATTTATTGTTTGACAAAAGGAATATATAGAAAGGGTTATGTTAATTTCCTTAATCCATGGATTTTCAATAATGGCTCACATCATCAGAGGAAATGAAATACGATTAGCAAAATGTTCAGCTGTGAATGGACGCTTATTTTGCTTTTCAGCACAATTATTGAAAATAGTTTTTTGAGTGGTTGTTGATATGGAAAAATCTTACGAAAAGAGAAGTTGATACAATCTGGGCAATCCAGTATCGGAAGGAGTATAATGTCCTTCGGGGTTATAAATCAAGGTGGGCAGAGAATGGGTCCAGGGGAGAAGGCAATATTCCTATATAGCAAAAACGTATTGCTCCTTATTGATTTTTCGAAAGGTATACGGGGCAGCCTTATTCGTCGTTGCGTTGTGTGTGTGTTGGTTGATGTAGTCCAAAAGCTTTCTCGGTGTTGACAAAGTGTATCCGATGCTGGGTGGATATACCATTCCATTGTAATTATCCCCGTGAGTAATAGATTTTGAGCATTCAATTATGTATGCAATGGACCTCGAAATCAATAGTATGGGTAGCAAAATAGCAAAATAATGCGGGAGATGACATCCAGAACGGTGCGTTTGACGATTTGCTTCTGGCGTGAGTCCCGGTAGAAAGATAGTTCGCTTTCTTGTTGATAGTGGGTGAGGATAGGGAAAGAGGAGAGTGGGGTGAAGTAGAGAGGGTAAAGAGAGAGGAGAAGGGTTAAAATTGGGCGAGAATACAGGTGCTTAATGGAATTTTTTTCGGGGGGGATTTATATCTTAGTATTCTTTAAAAGGGTTGACCTCTTCATTTTAAGTTCAAATGAGAAATGGATATTCTTGTGATTTTCAATGGGGGTGTTCGTGATATGGGGTGGGTGTGCTGTTTTTGCTGTGCGGATGGATGAGCGGGTGAGGTGGAGATAGAGACGAGTCATGGTCTGAAATTTTGGAATGCTTGGAGGGTTACTTATTTAAGTGAGTTTAAGGTTGGGTTCTTTTAATTTTGAGTGTATATTTAAAGATAACTTGATTAGCTGAGATACAGTTAGTTCATTACGCTTGTTGTCGTAGTGTGATCTGGTTTAATTAAATTTATTTAAAATTTATTTAAAATGTATATATTTCTGTTTAGAGGCGATCTATAGATGACTTTGTTTTGCTGTTCGTTGGGTTGAAGTCGATGTTTGAGGGAGTGCTTTATATACTGTGGTTAATTCGCTATTTTTATAGTGAGGAGATTTGATTTAAATGCGGGGCTGGGTGTGGGGTTGCCCTAGCGTGGTTGAATTTTACTATTTATATAATAATTAACTATTTATCCATCTGTTTAACCTAAACATAAGCGCAGATATAAGCACATATACTCACACACATATACACGCACATGTACATATATACATACGCATATACATATACATAGTATACACATACGCACAAACACTGATCCATACCATGCATACATAAATACAGACTTATATACACACGCATCCTTATACTAATGCACATGTGTATTCAATTACACATATACACATCATAAGGCATACAGGCAAACATACATATTAGAAAAGGTAACTACTTATACACCCGGACGTGCATGCATGCGCGTGTACTCGAGTGTACAGCTGCGCCCATATCACGGCCAGACATCGCTATAATCATGTGCAAGCATGCAAGTCACACCCGCATATGGATACCATCGTATACATACAGCAAATAAACATATCTACATAAGTGTTACATCTAAACAGAGTTAAAAGTGCGCACACTGATACATCTAACGTACAAATAAAACAAGTGTGCACCTACCGTTAAACATATACATATATCAACAAATGATCGGGTTTATTTAATGATTCTATTTTAGAGAGGGGATAGTGCCCATTTGCCTGCGCATATGGTCCAGTGAGATACAGAAAGCTAGAGTGTACTAACATACGGCTAAGGTATATAACTCCATTACATGTCCATGCTCACGCAAACACACGCATATATATATATATATATATATATATATATATATATATATACATACGCGTATACATGCACACACACACCCACGTGCATACAAACATATATACACTCCAGCACATAATCATATGTATACACACTCAACACAAAACGCATGCCTACATGCTCACACATATATATATACATCCACATACATAAGAAAATGAAATTAATAGAGACAAAATTATGCATATATATACACATATACACACATATACACATATATACACATACATATACACATGTACAGCCATACATAGACATATACAAACATATAGTTACTCAAACGCGCACATGTATAAGTACACATATAGACATATATATATATTAACACAGATACAACGCATGCAACATCCACCCACTCATGCATGCCTACATATACACTCATGCACGCAAAAATCCATACGTATACATATAGGGGCAAGATGCCAAAACTAGTTCAGGTATGGTGACTTAAGTGGTTTTGAGCTGGCTATACTTGAATTCTTTCCTGTGCTTACATAACGAAATAAGCTCATTTTTGCTGTTTATCGTGGCTTCTCTTTTCGTAAAATTTTTCAATATAATTATCAACAACCACTCAAAACTATTTTAAATATTGTGCTAAAAAGCAAAATAGCGTCCATTCACAGCTGAAAATTTTGCTAACCGCCTTTCATTTCCTCTGATGATATGCCCCATTATTGAAAATCCATGGATTAAGTAAATTAACATAACCCCTTCTACATATTCCTTTTGCCAAACAATGAATTCTTAATTCGAATATATGTGTCTATATGTTGTTTCTTCAGAATTTAAAATTTAATCACCAAACTATTTATATATATATATATATATATATATATATATATATATATATATAATAAAATAATGAAATTATTAAACATTTATTAAAATAATGTTGTACACACATACATTTGTACTACATATATATAAAGATTTCCCCCTCTACAAAAGTATCTTTATAGCTTTGCAACACAACAGTTCAATAGGCCCTCCTACTAACCATCATCTTATGCAGAGTTTGCGATTATTACTAATGTCTGTTATTTTTATAACAAATTATTATATTAATTTTTAGGGGAGTAACTTACATTCTCATCTCATGTTCACAACTGGTAGCCCGATAATTACTCCTCCATTATTTCCTACTTTACTTCTCTTCAAAGCAACCGGGAACATTAATACATTTGTCACATCTTTTCTCAACAGCGCCGTCCGTGTTTGCTTTTCTGCAAATACATTTGGTATTAGTTCTTTTGTTTCCATTTCTTAAACTAATATTCACTCCCTCCCCAAACAAAAGGGATTACATGGGGCGTCCTGTACCAGGGTTTCGCTATTATTATTATTATTATTATTATTATTATTATTATTATTATTATTATTTGCATTGTTATTATCATTATTAATAGTACATTTCCCCCTATTATCCCACCACGCCAATCGGCCACATCCTAAATTTTCTTTTGCCCTTTTATCCACGTCCATAAACCTTGCTACCCTATCCTTATACCCCAACCCCTCCCTATAACCTTGGAATTATTGCTACATATTAGCCATTATATATTTGTATTCTGAATTTTTTTATTATAGCCTCAAAACTACCCACCCAGATCCACTCATTAACTTGCTCCTTTAACTCACTTCCGAACCATCCCTCGCCTTACTAAATTAAAACCCTGGTACAGGACGCCCCATGTAATCCCTTTGGTTCAACTCTGCTTACAATACACCCATTCGCCCTTTCGCCTTAAATCATCAACATAATACCCTCCCAAAATTATACACAACTTAATAGTACTGTCGTCGTCTCGGTTGGATCTGTCAATAAAATGCCCCTGCATAGATAATAGGCATCTTACACACCGATAAAATAGAATTACCACCCATCCACACTATCCCTTCCCTTAAGCAGTAAAACCTATACTACATACATTTAAGACTATGATAAAGACCTATACACCTTTCTATATTACACTATATATAATATGCTCCATCTTTATTTAGAATTCGATAAAACAGCTCCCCAATACCATCTACAAATTTAATTGATCTATCTCGTTACTACCGAATCCAATGCTAGACGCCGCATCCCCACTATGCTACCTAGCATCTTCTCTACTTTTCTGATGAGAAACATAAGGATTCGAAATGCCTTGGCATCAAGAGCCCCTTCTATCCTCCAACTAATTGTTTGTATTCCCTTATTGAATAAATGAACCAATCTATATTTACCAATATATAGTTTTTGTGACTTCATTTCCCATTTCTATTGTTTTCCTATATAAGCTCCAATGATACTTGTTGAGCTTTATATTGTTTCGATAAGTCTCCTGTTATAGAATTGAGTTCACTCTTTTCGTCTAACGCACTAAGATATATATATATATATATGTATATATATATATAAAATGGGTTAAGAAATTCCAACGAAAGAAAGATGTATATTTAAATAAGGGGGTATGTATGTGTATGTACACGGCATAATTACGTTCAGACACCAGTTCTCGTCAGATCACCGAAGTTAAGCAACGTTGAACCTGGTTAGTTCCAGATGGGTGACTATTTAGGAATTCTAGGGGTTGTATGTGCTCTCTGCTTATCCCGGCATTGTTTTCAGTCGCCCTGTACATACACTTAACAACACAGCACAGGAGATGTGTGGTTGGAGATTATACAACTCTTGTCACGAAATTTTCACCCACAGTCCGTCGAGACTGAAGGAAGCTACCATATTTATATAAGGAGAGAAACAGATAAATAGTGAGAATCATAGACAGACAGACAAACAGATAAATAGATAGATACAAACATACATACATAGACGGATATAATTTATTTGTTATTTGAAAAAAAAATCAATTATTTGTAGGGAAAAAGTATTTTACTTAATTACCAGGTGCCATTAATTGTTCTCTTCACAATTCGATGCCTCAGTATGAGTAACGGCATATATCTTTAAGATCCGCAGACCAACTGTTCGCTGTATCACATATTTTCAGTGCATCCAGTCCAGCATCTCGTTCAAACTAGGATTGAAACTCGACCGCCTAGAGGATAGTTGGCGCTTCCAACGTAATTTGGGTGTTGTTAAGTAGACAGGCTAAATTATATTTGTAAACATTTCCAAACGCCGTCAGTTTCATTTATTTACACAAAGAGCATTGCATTACATGCTTGAAGCAGTTTGTTATTTTCAATTACCAGTGTACTTAAACTTAGGAAGAAAGTATATATATATATATATATATATATATATATATATATATATATATATATATATATATATATATATGCCGCAAAAAGAAAAGCCACACTTGTATTTTTTTCAAAAACTACAATTTTAAGCAAAATTTAATGTAACTGTTTAAACAAACTATACCTCATTTGATTGGCCTTTTATTCTATAATTTTACCTATAATTTTATATATATATGCATATATATACACATATATATTTATATATATATCACTTACTTGAAACGTAAATCAGTTTGTAAGTGCTGCCAATGATAATATATATATATATACACACAGAGAGAGAGAGAGAGAGAGAGAGAGAGAGAGAGAGAGAGAAAGAGAGAACTTATCCGATTTAATTTTTTGTCAGTTAGAAAACGTCCCACTTATATACACAACTGATAAAGTTCAAGCTCAATGAATACATTTTTAGACCACATATAGTGAAATATATATATATATATATATATATATATATATATATATATATTCAAATAAGGGGGTAGTCACCAACAATGTGTATTTTTTAACATTATTTTATTATCCCGTCTTGGTTTTTCATTGAGAATTATGTTTAGATCATTGTAATAATGTTTTTAAATCATTGAAATCGTTTTTAACGCGTTTCAGACGTTCTGTGAAGCGTCCTCTTCAGAAATTATTTTCAAAATGTGTTGGAGATGTAAAAATAGCATTTTTGTAGTTCATTTGAAGTGTTTTCAAGGGGTGGAAACGTGTAAATGTCAACTATTCATTGGAATGTTCAATTATTATTACTCTTTTATTGGGCTGTGGTGAGGCCGCCGAGATACATTATATCTCGGTGGCCTCGGCTGTGGTCACTCCTGTGTTGTGTTTCTCTCTCTCTCACTCTCTGTTTCTGCTTGTGTTTTTTTCTTTTCCATTAGGGTAGGATGTGTGTGTGTGTGTGTTTGTGTATATATATATGCGTGTGTGTGTGTTTGTTTTCTTTTATTGGTTTGAGAATGTGTGTACTGTTTTATAGTATTATGATATATATATATATATATATATATATATATATATATATATATATATATATATATATATATACTAACTAGGAATACGCCTGGCGTTGCTCGGTCGTACAATACACTTAAACATGAATTGGGTATGTTTTATTTATTTGCTTCCCCACGAAAGCAAATTATACATATACACAAGTTCGTTTTTAATGTGGGGAATAACCAGCCCCCCCCCAAAAGGTAGCACTCTGTCAGTTTCCAAATAAATAGTAATTGTCTCAGTATGACCAAGAACAAATTATAGAACAGATACTATCCATACAATACGCTTAAACATGATATTTTAATTTATGCAGATTGGTTATGTCTTATTATAGAAACAATCCTATATTGAATATTATATATTACGAGGAATAATTTGCTCAGTTGACTAATTCGCAAAAATACAATTAGAAAACGCAAACAAACATTAATGATGATGTTGTTCATCAAATTCCGTCTGTGTTTGTTTACAATATCACGTCAGCTAATATTTGGGTTTGACGATGAATGCCTTGGAAAAGTCAATTCTAATTTATGTTTAGTTTTAAAATATACAAACGAAGAAATAATGGTACCTCTTTTTTATAGTTAATTTAATTCATTTACTCATTAATAAGAAAAAAATCAAATAAAATAGTGAGGTAAAATCGAGCTTGAACAAGGTATCAATCGATTCGTAGTCGAATGCTCTACCACTGAGCTATACCTCCAGATATGAAAAATTCTATTTTTGTGTTTAAGAAGAAATACTTTACAAGGTTTTATTACCTCATTTGCCGGTATATCCTATAAAAATCCCTTGTAAAAAATATTTTTATCTATAATGCAATGAAGAAATAAAAATAAATTAAAATAAAATGATGAGGCACACTCTATAACTGAACTAACTCTCCAGAAGTTTATACCTTGATTTGCTGAGAATTATCTCACTTGGCCCGTGTAACGTAAAGTATTTCCTCGCTTAGATTATTCATTTTTTTTTTTAATCTATAATAGATAAAAAATATTTTTAAGACCGGATTGTTTTCGGATTTTTGATATTAGAAGAATTAGTAAGAACACTGCCAGTTATATAAATTATCTTTGCGTGAAATTAAAAAAAAGGCTCAGCATTTTTACAACCTATAAGGAAGGAACTCACACACACAAACTGACGTTTATATATATATATATATATATATATATATATATATATACATACATATATATATATATATATATATATATATATATATGCAATAGCGTGTGTATTATTTTTGTGCAACGCTTACATCTTTTTTCTTCCGAGTGACTATCGTTTAATTGTTATGATGTCCATTTCTTTTAATAAATAATTTTGCCAAGTATACTTCATACATTTTGGTTTCGGTTTCGATTAAAGATGATGGCACTCAAGTCATCTATTTTTTTATAAAAAATTTTACCAAGAATTCTTTATAAGTTTTCATTTCGGTTTCAATTACAGCTGTAGGAACTCAAGTTATATATATATATATATATATATATATATATATATATATATATATAATAAAATAAAATACTAATTTTGCAAATTCCTACCCTCTGATGAGATGGAAAGTATTTCTTCGAAACTCCGCGGATTAATGACTATCCACTTCTTAAGTGTTTCCTTTTCAGATTAAATATGTTTTTAACTCTTTTTCAACTTGTTTTTAAAACGTTTTATAAACTATTTGCTCTTATATATATATATATATATATATATATATATATATATATATATATATACATACACATATATATATATATATTGTTTTTTTTTCATAAGTTTGGGTTTCGGTTTCGATGCAAAAATGTCATGTGGATATATTTTTTCAACCCTTATGAGAATCGATAAAAAATTTACTATAATAGTATATACGAAATCTGCATAAATTAAAATATGATATTCATAGCTTAGATAAATATTTTGCAGTTTTAACAAAAGAGTTATCAAGGCGTCTCCATATACGTTGAACATCCGAAAAATGCAACATTAAATATAAAAAAGTATGCTGTCAAATTTCCACAGATTCCGCTCATATTATTCCTCGCGCGAAAAAGCAGGACACAAAATGTTTTAAATAATAATAATAATAATAATAATAATAATAATAATAATAATAATAATAATAGAATATTAATAACAAAGACTTTCGCTGGCGAGGACTACTATTGACCTTAATCAGTTATACAGTCCTTTTAAAATTTTCATCTCTATTTTTCTCGTTATGTACTGAATATTTGTTAATGAAATCTATATGAAATATGTTTCTTATTAAATTTTAAAGATTTTCTATTCTGAACGAAGTTTTAAAAAATTAATCTAAAAAAGTTATTTTGAAGTTTTTGTAAATAAATTCAGATTTTCTCATTATTCAGACATGTATTACAAAGAAGGCTGCAAAAAATGAGTTGTGTTGTGAGGAGAAATACAAACTGAAACAGAAAGAATATTCAGACCTGTAATAATACAAAGAGGGGGTTGCAAAAATGTGTTGTGCTGTGAGGAGAAATACAAACTGAAACAAGAGAGAATATTCAGACCTGTAATAATATAAAGAGGGGGTTGTAAAATGAATTGTGGTGTGAGGAGAAATAAAAACTGAAATAGAGAGAAGGAGAGTTTTAAAATATAATCTTAAAAAGATAAGATACAAGTTAGAAAAGCATTTCTTTCAAGGCATGAAAATTGTTAAACAAAATGTTTTTACTATATGCTTTACAGATAACGGTAAAAGATTCAATTTGAAATTTATTTATCTCCGAAATGCACTTTTATAAATTTTACAAAGTAAGGTATAAAAATTTAATTTAAATTGAATCAAAAAATTAACTTGGATTTATTTTTGTAATGTACATTTTGTTGCAATTAAAAACCTTATCTTTCATCTTAGCAATTAATGATATGCATATAAAATTCTCAATGATTTTTTTGAGTGCAACAGAATGTACATTACATAAAATATATCCAAGGTAATTTTTTGATTTAATTTAAATTAAATTTTTATATCTTACTTTGTAAAATTTATAAAAGTTCACTTTGAAGATAAATAAATTTCAAATTGAATCTTGTACCTTTATTTTTAAAGCCTATAGTAAAAACATTTTTGTTTAACAATTTTCATGGCTTGGATGAAATGCTTTTCTAACTTGTTATATTATATGTAAATTCATATTACATATTATATGTACTTATATATTATATTGAATATTATATTATATGAAAATGTATATTATATTACATATTATATGCATATTTGTTTACAAGATGGTCACCAGTTATCAATGCCTGGAAGCCACTCGGAGATAAGGGTTATTGCGTGTACAGTACGTTAGTGTTCAGATTTGATAAAGTGTCTTACTTAAGGGGGCGGTTCATCAAGAAATTTATGTTATGTTGAACTTGAAGACATCCAGGTTGTAGTCGGTTGGAAACAGGCAGACAGAACAGAGTTCCACAGGTGGGCACTTCTAAGAAAGAAGCTTTGTTCATGGACCCTACGTTTTGGTTTTAGCACAGATAAAGAGTGGGGAAATTTTTTGACAGTAAGTTCAGCTAGACGAGTGTTTTTCATGAAAGATCAGCGAGGGGGACCAGGGATTGAAGTTTAGACGAGCACTTGCCATGAAAGTAACAATAAAACAAAGACAGGCTCGCAACGTCTCTCCTGTGGGAAAGAGGTTGCAGGGAAGAGAAAAGTGCATCCCCACTAAGCCACGAAGCCTATTTTGTACTCTGTCAAGGCAGGATAGAGTTTTTTTGCACCTCCTGCCCAGATGTGGCAGCAGTATTCCATCCTTGGACGTACTTGGCTTTTATATAGATAGAGAATTGCATCAGCAGTGAGATATCCCATTTATCCCACCATTTTCCCAGCGACCTTGGCAACAGATTTGATGTACATGTTCCATTTCAGTTCATTACTTATTATATGTACATATATATTATATCACATTTTATTATATGTAAATATATATTACATTACATATTATATTATATGTGCATGTATGAGGGGCGTGCAATAAGTAATGCCCCTGACCCACTTCCCGTTGTCTGATCTAGCTGAAATCTTGTATGTGCAATGATTTATATCTCTACGGGGTATGTGGCAAATTACAGCTCTGAACTAATTGTGGATTCTGTTTTACAGGTGTTTGAACTGAGTCAGTTGTGAAATGGAGCCTGTTGAATGTCGAGCAGTGTTCCGGTTTTCGTATTTGAAAGGACGCACACCACAGGAGACTTTTGGTAAAATGAAAGAAACTTATGGTGATAATGCCCCATAATAAGCCCTTGTAAAACGCTGGCATCGTAAATTCAGACATGGTCGGAAGTCTGTGGAAACAGCTCCCAGACCTGGTCGCCCCCTTTCTGCCAGTCATGAGGCATCTGTCCGTCAACTTGAGGCTACCATTTTAGAAGATTGGCGCATTACTATTCGCCAAATAACCCAAGATATCAAGATTAGTACAGGGTCTGTGGAAACTATCATTCATGACCATTTACATATGCCTAAGGTGTCTTCCAGATGGATTCCCAGGTTGCTCACACCATTCCAGAAGCGAGAACGCGTCGAGTGCTCGAGGATGAATTTGGAGATGTGCCAAGAAGATGAGCCCAAGTTTTTTCAAAAGACTGATTACACAGGACGAAACCTGGGTCCATCATTATGATCCAGAGACCAAAGCCCAGTCAATGCAGCACTTGGGATCACCACCTCCAAAGAAGGCAAGGGTGCAGCCCTCCGCTGGCAAGGTCATGCTCACAGTCTTCTGGGACCAGGACGAAGTAGTGATGACAGATTTCCTGGCAAAGGGTAACACAATTAGAGGAAATTAAGGAAAGCTATCAAAATCAAGAGGTGGGGCAAGATCATCAAAGGTGCCCTCCAGCAGGACAAAGCTCCGGTGCACAACTCGCATGTCGCCAGATCAGAAGCACGGGCGTGTAGTTATGAAATCCTTCCCCATCCTCCCCAATCTCCTGACCTTGCAACCTCTGACTTTCCCAGCCATGAAATTGTTTTTGAAAGGAAAGCGTTTCCCAGATGATGCAGCCTTGATTTCTGAAGTCACGTCATCGTTGGAGGCCCAACCTAGGGTGTTCTACAAAAACGGTCTCCAGAGCTGCATCAAACGATGGGGGAAATGCATAACTCTGGGTGCTTTCTGTGTAGAGAAAGACTAATAACTGTGCCAAGTTTCGTTGCTCTACTACTGTGGGAAGTGGGCCAGGTGCATTACTTATTGCACGCCCCTCGTATATGGTATTACATATTATATTATGTGTACATATATATTGTATTACATATTATATGTAAATGTATATTATATTACATACTAGCGGTGGGTACCCGGCGTTGCGCGGGTTTTTAAAGGCATGTGTGGTTGGGGCGGTAAAATGAAAACAAATCGAAGTAATAACCCTGTCTAAATATAAAAACAAACACTTTAAACTATCAAGAAAAAATCCTATAAAAAAAATAAAAAAAAAAATAAACGTGATGCAATACGAACGGTCCTACGGTGACCGGGTGTTTGAAAAATTCCAAAATAGTTTGATTAAGGGGGGATCGAACTCGAATCACTTAGGCGAAAGCGCAAAACAAAAAAAAAGAAAAACGAAAAATAAACGTGATGAATTAACTAAAAAGTGAATTAGGTAAAATATCAATTCTGCAGTTAACGAATTCTAAATGAATTTATTTGTTTTAATTTTAATTCAAGTGTAATGCAAGTGAATTCACGTTGCGTTGTAATTTTAAACAGTAAAGAATTAATTCTTTGTATAAAAATAAATGTTTAGTTGCAAGCAATAATAAATAAAGGTGTAGGTATATTTCAAGGTTAGGGTCGTTAAAACCGGAAGTAAGAACTGGTTAGTCCCGGAGGTTGCGTCTTATACTAACAAAAAAAAGAAGAAAACGAAAACAATAATAATAATCGCGTTTTCTTTTCATATTTTTCATTTTTATTTTATTTATGGTAAAAACAGAAAGCATCAATCAGGGGAAGAAGATAAAAAACAAACAAAAAACGGCATAAATAACCTTATACGATTCCAAACCGGTATTTCCTCGTACTGCTCCTTGCGAACGCATCCGATTCAGTGTAAATGGGGAAGCGGGAAAAGGAGGAATCTAATAGAGAGAAAAGATGTTGCAACTTCAATTGAATCGAACCGATTTTGGCAGTGAACTCTCACCGTGTAAAATATAGGATAGTTCGGTTATCGAGGAGGTGTAAGGTTAATTGTCCTATAGCACACCTCAGATCCTGTGCTGCAGTTTGTGCCCATTACATTTGCATGTAATCTCTTGATTTTTAATCTTATTAAGGTCAAACTCACACGGCAAAAATGATTTCATTTTATTTATATAGTGAAGAGAAGAAGATATATGTAAATGTATATTATATTACATATCATAATCTATATATTTACATGTATATTATATTACATATGATATGTACATGTATATTATATTACGTGTTATATTATATGGAAATGTATATTATAATACCTATTATATTATATGTAAATGTATATTATATTACATTTTATATTATATGTACATATATATTATATTACATATTATATTATATGTAAATATATATTATAGTACATATTATATTATATGTAAATGTATATTATAGTACACATTATATTATATGTACATATATATATTATATTACATATTATATTATATGTGTATGTATATTACATATATTATATGTACATGTATATTATATTACATATTATATTATATGAGCATGTATAATAGATTACATATTATATGTACATGTATTACATATTATATCATATGTAAATGCATATTATATTACATATTATATTATATGTAAATGTATATTATATTACATATTATATTATATATAAATATATACTACATAATATATCATACGCACGGCATAATCGTGTGGATATGCCAGTTTCCGTTAGATCACCGAAGTAAACCTACATTGTGCCTGGTAAATATTAAAATTGGTAACCGTTTTGGAATTTTAGATGCTGTAGGTGCTCCCCTCTTATGTTAGCGTTGTTTCCAGTCGTCCTGGACCTGTCATTGCCACTGGCGCTAACCAGTGTCGATTCAGGATAGATGTGGTTGGAGGATTACGCAAGCCTTGGAACACAATTTCATGTGCAACTTGTATTACAGGGGGTATCCATTGTCTTTCGAGACTGAACGAGATTTCCATTCCATTATATTCCACAGATATTGCTCTGAAAAGACATTCATTGATCACACACACACACACACACACACACACACACACACACACACACACACACACACACACACACACACACACACACACACACACACACACACACACGCACACGCACACGCACACACACACACACATATATATATAACTCCTTCATTTATTCGCATAAATTTAATATATGAAAGTATAGATTTATGCGTAAACTTTAAGTATTTACTTCAAAAGTGCTCAATACGTAGGTAGAACTAGTTAGTAATTTATAAAATATATATGGCGATTAAGCTACACTGAATATTCTGCGTTTCATCGAACTATAGGATTCGTCAGGCTTATGCGCGAATTCTGTCGTTGCTTCTTGTTTTTATATATGTTTAGGGTTTCTAGTCGGCCAATCAGCTTTCTAGTATCCACCGCGCCCCTTCCTACCAGCCAATGGGCATGCATTTTATCAAACAAAGGATCTGTTTTAGAACTAGGTTAGTGGGTTTAGGTGGTCGTTCTCCTTTTTTATACATATAAATATACCTATGTGCACACAACAATGCACATACATATACATATATACATATATATATATGTATATATATATATATATATACATATATATACATATATGTATGTGATCGTTTATGTATATTCATGTTTATTTAATTTATTTATTTGTTTTTTTCCTATTGTTATTGTTAGTTTTAAAGCTATTTTGTATCGCTATCCTAGAGTAAGTTTTATTTTGTGAACACAGTTGTTTGCTATTTCCCGCCTACAGTTTAATAGATTTTGAGGTTCTTTAAAGTACAGGATAGAAAATTTTTCATGGAGGCATAATTTACATGGGTCGTCTAAATGTCGGCATGTGGTAGCTTGTCTCATTATTTTCCATTCGACTACCGGCGAATGTCCGCTTTCTTTGAGTTCCCAGTATTTATTCGCTAGTGTTGTTTTTATACGGTGTTTTTTATTTTTGAATGTGCTTTTGTGGTCATAGTATCGGGTTTTGAAATCTAAGGAAGTCATGCCTATGTAATATTTCTTGTTATTCGGGGTTTCTTTCGAAAATATTGTTGCTTGATAAACTACGCTTTTTGTTAGACATTTATTTTGGACTGGGCAAAGTGTGCGGTGTCTACAATTGCATTTATCTTGTTCACATATATATATATATGTATATATATGTATATATATATATGTATATATGTATATGTATGTGCATTGTTGTGTGCACATAGGTATATTTATATGTATATAAAAAAAGGAGAACGACCACCTAAAGCCATTAACCTAGTTCTAAAACAGATCCTTTGTTTGATAAAATGCATGCCCATTGGCTGGTAGGAAGGGGCGCGGTGGATGCTAGAAAGCTGATTGGCCGACTAGAAATCCTCAACAAATATAAAAACAAGAAGCAACGACAGAATTCGCGCATAAGCCTGACGAATCCTATAGTTGGATGAAACGCAGAATATTCAGTGTAGCTTAATCGCCATATATATTTTATAAATTACTATATATATATATTTCTATGAAAGAATATTAAAATGAAAAATCACGGACGGATCACTCAAACATGAAAAAAAACCCTCCCTATTCGTGTAAAGTTACCTATTTTTCCGAATAATCGCTAAAAAATCGAAAATTAAACATGATTTTCCTACAAATCGAACGCCGACAAAAATCATTTAGCATTTAGCAGTAAAAATACACATGGACCTAACGATGAGAAATATAAGAATGAAAAACACATATTGGAATCCTTCAACCAAGTTATAGAAACTTTAAATCTAAAAAAAAAATATTTAATAAAACCTGAAGCAAAAAAATAAAACTTAATAAATAAAATAAATATAATATTGAAACAGATTAGTAAATGTGTGAACAAATTTACCGTTTTATAATTATATATATATTTATACACACACTCACACACACACATACACACACCCACATATATATATATATATATATATATATATATATATATATATATAAGAATGGTTACACTGGCATGGTAATTGTTAGATCTCTAGTTATTAATAACTAAGATCTCTTTATGCGAAAAATCCGTATTTTCATTTAGGTGTTCACATTGAACAAATATGCAAACCTAAATGAAAGGACAAACTTGCTGCCTTCAGAGTCCATAATAATTATTAACTACATTTGCATACATTATCATGCCAATGTAGTGAAGCTTGCAAGTGTCGTCATAAATAAGTAACTATCAATATAATTAGCACTATTAATTATTGAACACTATTGTATGAACCCGACGGAATTTACCCTACGAACACATTCTTTACCTGAACTTCTATGCACGCACACGCATGCACACACGCACACACACATACGCGCGCACACACACACGCGCGCACACACACACATGCGCGCACGCACACACACACGCACGCACACACAGACACACACACAGACACACACACAGAGCCCCTCACATATATATGTATGTATATATATTGTAATGAGAGCAATTTATTCAATGTCTTCGGAAAGACGGTCTATTCGTTTACGTAACAATGTAGGTGTAAAGCAGGTGTTGACAAAAGTGGATTTGTTTCATTTCGTCTTTCCATTTCACAGATGTTCTTTTTTCTCATCCAGTTTTGTTTCTAACACACGCCCAACTTGAAATCGGACCCTTTCTCTCCTTCATTAAATCGCTTCACGCAACACGGATGCAATGTTTTCATTTGCCAATTGTTAATGAAAAAGACAGGAAGTCTATGCAATGCACGTATTAACCGTGCAACTGAATATTCATGAATGCAATGCAGTTATGCATAAGAATAATGAAACTAAAAATATAAACGAAAGTTCAACTATTGACTGTTATAAGATTACAACATAGAAAAACCTTTAGCACTCAGTGAAACTCATTCAAGTTCAAGCATAGTCAAGTTCATTTATTTGTTGAAGAGAAGTTTACAACTAATCAAACCACTGTATTACAGTAACCACCTACGCGATTAGCCTTATGTGTTATATTCATGTTCCAAAGTCCATCATTCGATTTGTAATCGTGCCACACTCATGGAAGTCGATAACATCAAAGAAACCATGAACGAGGATAAAAGAAAGTACTAAGGATAAAAGAAAGTACTAAGGATAAAAGAAAGTACTAAGGATAAAAGAAGAAAGAAAATCAGCAATTTAGATAATGAACAGACTCTTAAATACTTTAAAACATTCAGGTACGATCTCTTTAATTACACTAATACAGATAAAACATAAACATTGTCAAAATGTGGCCTAATCTTGTGTTAGAGACTATACTTAGTTCAAACTCTTGTCATTCTGAATCGCAATCAGATGTTGTTGCTAATATTTTGGAAATTGTTTATTAGTGTTTCTATTTCCTCTCGATCCTTTGTAAGCTGGGCAAAAGAATAATTCATAGACATGAACAAAAAAGATGCAAACTTATTAAAAAGCGGAATGAATTTCATCCGAAGAATGATACTCCGAAATCTATATTAACAGTAAAAGTGAGATAGACTAGTAGGTAAGTATTTAAGTCTGCGGAGACGATACAATAACAGAACTAATAAAATACATAACGCAAAATATATAAAGGCTCATTCCTACCGACAAAATCACGACGATAATTAACAATACCAAGAGTGTAACATTTTAAGCGTAAAATAACAGTTCACACGTGATCTTTCACATGTGCGTTTTCGCCAATGAGCGATCAAGTAATCAGATAAATCAAATAAAGTCTCTTTTATACATACATGCGCGGTTGCTGGTTTTCATTTTGCAATCACCGCTTTTACATGTGTGGGCCGTACCCCCCTTGTGGTTGTCGATCTTCTGTTTAGCTTAAAACGAATCTATTCATTCAGGGAAACACAATGGATACTTACCGAGGTTTAACTTTCAAAGGTTTTATCAGAGAAAGAAAGTTTTCTCGCGTAGGAGAGAGACTACCTAGGCTAAAATAAATTCCTTTTCATTTATTTTTCTAATTGGGAATTGGAAGACGCAAACAGGCACAATCTCGAAGTAAGTTTTAATTCATAAAAACTGTAAAGAGAATATTTTTTTTTTACAAAATAAGGTTTTATATTATGCGTTATATTTAGTACAGAAAGCAATAATTTTTGCTTTATAATGTTATAGATTAACCATTATAAGTCAAATATATTCTTTATACAATAATTAATGACGAGCTTTCTTTTGTATCATTTTTAATGAAAAATATTTGATGCCTTAACAAGTTCGCTATTTAACAGTAGTTCAAAACTAATCATGTTCGAACTGTATGTTTAATGATACGGTATGCACGACACACCGAAAAAATATCCGTACCGGAACCCTAGTATGATGAACAATTTATTTGCAAACCTGGATGGTGTGCTTGCTTGCATTTTCTTGTATCTGTAATTGGTTACCCATTTATATAGTCACCAGGTTCACTATTGCTTAGGTTCAGCGATCATATAAGGATGGGTGTTTTAATATAACCTACACGACAACAATATACAGCACGCGTAAACTGATGTGGGCCTCTATAAGCTTCTCACTGTTTTTTTTTTAAATTTAATTTTCTTATCAATTTTATTGTTGCTACGGATGATGCATTGAACCAGATGCCAGTCGCCCATCCGCTATCTAAGACATTCCAAGCGAGAGATCTTTTTAAGATTTTAATCATCCCTTTAAGTGCCATTATTTGTATCTCGCTTGTACTTGGCCCACCAAGTATATTGCTAGGTATTTTGGAAACTTTACTCTGAGTCTGGTTACTACGATAATTACTGGAATAATGAAGATTTTCCTAAAATTCTAGCTTCTTTTCATGTAGTGCATCATACCTTGGTAATCTGTTATCTTTTCCGTCTCAGCTTCGTTAAACTCATCACCATAAGGATACTGACTTCAACTAAGGTTGCTTTTTTCTTCCTTCTTGTTCCATTATATCAGGTATAATAGTTTTGTTTCCTAGGTACGTAGCTGTCGCAATTGCATAGTTATAATGGATCGCGTATGACTTATTTTCAACTGTGTTCTTTCCGGTATATGTTCCTAAGTTGCTTTTTTCATGTGTGTTTGTGTGTGTTTGTTTATTTGTTTGTGCGTGTGTGGATGTGTGCGTGTGTGCACATGTGTGTGTGCGCGTGTATCTGTGTGTGTGTGTGTGTGTGCGCGCGCATGCGCGTGCATGCGTGTGTAAAGGTCTAAAAATTCCTCGGTGCCAATTGACGGATGCCGGCGAGATTTTTATCCGCGTTTTATTATTTTCAAAACAAAACCCTCGTCATTCGATACGGTCGCAGTAATTGGTGTTTATCGAACGATCGTTTTTACAAGCCATTTAACACAGTCTTCATGGAAAAGTTGTGTGACTGCATTTAACACAAAGTTAAAACAGAAACAGCTCGACAGTTTGTCTGAGAAACAAGAATGAACTAATTTCTGATGAACTACTTCACCCAAGTGACTAATTCACATACCTTCATATATATATATATATATATATATATATATATATATATATATATATATATATATATATATATATATATATATATATATATACTAGCAGGGAAACCCGACATTGCCCGCGATGGAATGATTATCAACGAATATTTCACACTCTTATATTTTTGCCATCGAAATCCGTGAAATCGCCCGAGAGGAAGCTTCACATGTCTCCATGCAGTAACTTAATCCAAAATATATGTTATTCTATATTACACTCTAGGGAACCTACTGTTTCTTTTATAAAATTATTTTATATAAACTTCTTTCAAGTTAACGAAACAAAAAACTTTTAAAAGTTTATGTGCGGGGTTTGAAACTACAGACCACGTCATGCAAAAAACAAAAAAAAAAAACGGAAAGGAAAAAAAACGCAAATTTTCCAGTCTCATAAAATGCTTTCCAGTTACAAAGAAGAAGAGATTTACGTGCGGAGTTTGAACTTACAGACAACGAAAAAGAAAAACAACGATATAGTAGAATTTTCATGGCCCGTTATTCTATCATTGTTTCTAAGCTACGACATGCAAAAAAAAGTGTTGCTAAGCTACGACATGCTACGCTGATAGATAAATTAAAATAATTCTTTCGATTATCGATCATCGGTAATTATATGGGTATTCTGAGACAAACCTTTACTAATATCACTCACAGATTTATACACTAAAATTCTGTAAATTTAAAAGAAAATCTGTTCAGCCATTTCGAGTCTATAAGGAACACACTGACACACACGGACAAAGTTGCATTGATATAATTGTAGAAATGTATTAGTTGCAAATATTTTTATTACAAATACAATACAAAGTAAATGGGAGGGTGTTAGAAGATTATATGTTGTGTTGTAATGACAATTTTTAATAATCATAATATAATAAACTATAAGTATAATTAAAATCTTGAAATAAAGTAGGTAGTATAGTTTTTTTTACATAAATTAGGCGTTAATAATTTTATTTTGAAATTAAACTATCAAATTAACATATGAAATTGGGGGCTTAAAATAGTCTAACTATAGGTCTGATTGCGATATTTTAACATACTAAATCTTATTTTATATTAAAATTTTAAATTAGAAATAAACAGAAATGGTATATGGGAGGGTAAGATAATATAAAATATCATGTTAATATTAAAATTATTATATAATTAGTGTACCTTTAAACATAAATACAAGTGGAGATATGATTTATTAAAGTTAAATAAATCGTATTAACCACCTTAACTAGTTTGGTAAGAGAATATAAAATATATTATAATAACGGCATTAACAAGCCTATTATAATAAAAACAAAATAAGAATTCAATCATCAAATATTAATTTAAATAAGCATTTGATTAATTATTATATGATTAGTGTACTTTTAAACATAAATACGATTGGAAATATGATTCATTAAAGTTAAATAAATCGTACTAACCACCTTAACTATATTGGTTAATAATAATTAATGATTGAGTGAGGAATATTTTATATAACATTTACAGATAAGAAAAGGTTAAATGTTAAGTAAAACTTTCCAAATAATTAAAGTAAAATAAATCTAATAATAATAGAAGTAATCAAGTAAATAAAATTAAATATTTCAAACTCCTTGGCCTAAGGTTCACAGGAACAATTACATTGAAAGCATTGCCAGGGCCGCTGCAAAGAAGGTAGGGTCTCTCTACCGTGCTAGAAAATTACTAACACTTGAAAATATCCTGTACCTCTATAAGGCCACCATTCGCCCATGTATTGAGTATTGTTTTCATATTTGGGCTGGTGCAACTGCCACTAGTCTATCGCTCCTAGAAAAGGTTCAAAAGAGAGTCGCCAATCTGATAGGCCCTGAACTGGCATCTAAGCTTCATACTCTATCCCATCGACGAAATGTTGCATCCTTCTGCTTGTTCTACAAGTATTTTAATGGAGAATGCTGTGACGAACTGCAAGCACTTGTGCCCCTACGACGTAAACACCCTCGACAGACCCGACATATACTTTTTCAACTCAATGTGCCGCAATGTTGTATCCTTGTGCCTGTTTTACAAGTATTCTAATGTAATGTCCTCTGACGAACTTATTGCACTTGTGCTCCCTCGACGTACATATCTTTGACAAATCCATAATGTAGTACAATATCATTCCCTCACTGTTGAGGTCCTTAAATGCCATAAAGCCTTCTACTCCAATAGCTTCTTCCTTAGAACAGCTTGATTTTCGAATTCCCTTACTGCTACCTGTTCCCCAAACTGTACTGATATGCAGAAGCTCAAAAGTAACGTAACCCAGCATCTTAACCTCTCTTAGAGATGGTCCAATTTTACTTTACGTCCAAGTGAATATATGTCTTGTTTGAGGTGAAAGATAGTGATATATATATATATATATATATATATATATATGTGTGTGTGTGTGTGTGTGTTTGTGTGTGTGTGTGTTCTTATTATTTTGTTCTTGTCGGAAATAGGATATCCTACCGGATGCCAGACATTCTCATACATTCCAAGTAAGGGATTTTTTAAAAAGATTCTATCATCCCTTTTAGTGCAATGGTTTATCTCACTTGTTCATATAATTACTGGAAATATGGAGATCTTCCTTATATTCCAGTTTTTGTTTCATGTCGTACAAAAGACCTTGCTATTCAGTTTTTTCTGTATGCTTTGCTTAACCAAGCATTTGTGGGAATACTGACTTCTACTATGGTTGCTTCTTTCTCATTCTTGTTCCATAACACCGTCAAGTTTAATAGCTAGGAAAGTAACTGTAGGATTTGTATACTCATAGTGAATTGTATATGGCTTATATTCATATTGTTTGGTGGCGAGGACGTAAATTCTTAGCAAATGGAGGCAAAGGTGTTATTATAGCTGTGTTCGAATCTCTCGATCGACAGGAATTGTCATCTTACACTCATGATTGCGTAGGTGTATGTAGGTATAAAAGAATAATTATATATATATATATTATATATACACGCATATATATATATATATATGTGTGTGTGTGTGTGTGTGTGTAAATACGTATGATTAAAAAACTCAATACGAAAAATATATAAATGCTTACAACTTTTCTGTATTTATTTCCTATGTGTTGACGTGTAAGAATACAAAAGGTCTTTTGTAAAAAAACAATATTTATCTATCTATCTATATCTATCTCTATCTCTCTCTCTCTCTCTCAATATATATATATATATATATATATATATATATATATAGAGAGAGAGAGAGAGAGAAATAAATAGATAGATAAATATAAATATAGAATCTATATATTATATATATATAATATAGAATATTTATATTAAAACATAACTATGATACTATTATTTCTGCTTGTTTACAAAACATATATTTTTCTAAAGATGTTTTCAAAATTTTTTTCAAGATGTTTTCAAAATTTTTTTTCAAGATGTTTTCAAAATATTTTCACATCAAATTCAATAAAACAAATAGGAACATATATTAATTATTCTATTTGTTTTCTACTTCTTTATTCACTATTTAGCTATTAACCCAACTGTTTTCTAATTTAAAAGGAATTAAATACCTACTGATCATGAATGGTTTTACTAGATATTTTAGATCTGACTTCGCAAACGCACATAATCCTCCGTGGACAATTCATATAATACGGTTATACCTTCTAAGTCTGTAACCTAAGCAGAATCTAATTAGCCCATAATAATGTCGTAATAGTAGGGATATCTTTTTTTTTCGTAGCTTATAGTCAAATTGTAGGAGAGATCTAGCTAATAAAATTAATTCAGTTTCTAAATTGGATTATTTCCTAAGATTAGTGTTTTATTAACAATGATAGGTAAATGATTGGTAATCTCTTATACAAAGAGCAGTTATCTGCATGTATTTATGCGTGTATTCACAAGTAAAAGTAAAAAAAACACCTAAAAACGGACACATTTGTTATGTTCTAAAATATTTATTCTTTGTTATGTTCTAAAATATTTATTCTTTGTTATGTTCTAAAATATTTATTCCTTGGCCGTAAATTGAACTAAGACTTGTTAGGGACGGAGGTGGGATTTTTTCTGCTATTTTCAATTTCCTTATTTGGAAAGAAACTTAATCTATATAAAGGAGAGTTTTCATGTATGCAAGCCTATAGAAAGGAATGGGTTAGACATAAGAGAAAGAGAGCTTGGAAGAGATGGAGAAGTTAAACGAGGAAGAGGAAAAGATGAAGATGAGGAGAAAAATTATAGAAAGAGAAGTATATCACACTTAACTCCTAGATAATGCATGGTATGCAATCTAGTACTTATCTATCTTAAAAGTAATAAAATTTAAATAAGATTTGTCTTTAAGGTTTTAGAACCAATTTATTACTGTTTTTGCATGATTGACAGAGAAAGAAATATGTTTTTCTTTTATGTTAGGAATCTAGAATTATGCACATTACATATATGTGCTATGTCTAGCCATGCTGATAAGGGGTAAACGATGAAACATCAGTTTGTGGATAAACGATATACATATAAATGTGTATTTGTGAACGTTTGTATATATACATATGCATATACGTATATACACACATTCATACGCACACATACACACACACACATATATATATATACAGTGTCAGACATAACCATATATTTATAAGCAACTATGATATATGTTTTGCATTTATTATACTGAAATAAAAGTATATTTCTTCTATTTCTAATACGTGTACACACACACATATATATATGTATATATATATGTATATATGTATATATATATATATGTGTATGTGTGTGTGTGTGTGTGTGTGTGTGTGTGTGTGTGTGTGTGTGTGTGTAAAGAAAGAGAGATTCGGAGAGAGAGAATTTTTATTTTATATTGTAGGTAATATTAGTTAATATTGTTAGTACTGTCATTACGAGAATTTCATTAATGAATACCAAACATTTAGAAGTTACCTCTAATATAATATATATATACAAACCGTTATATATATATATATATATATATATATATATATATATATATATATATATATATATATCAATTTACATTTACTATCGGAAATACTTTCGTGTGTGCATGTGTGTGTATGTGTGTGCTCGCGCGTCTGTATTACTTTGACAAAAGAAATGAGAAGAAGGTTAAGTGGTGAAAGACTTTTTATGTCAAATCTGGCTCCGGCCCTTCCAAAGTTCACGGAGTACTTTCTTTGTTCCAAATTATTGTTCGGCAATTACACCCCCCTCTATCCAATTGTGAGCGTTCTTTGAACAAAGTCTGGCACACATGACTGGCTTATAGATCAGATAAGTAAAGATAATGACTAATTGAAATCTCGATACATGACCAACGGTATAACAGTAAGGCCACCGTATCTTCATATCTCTCCCTTCCTCTCTCACTCCTATGTACACACACACACACACACACACACACACGCACACACATACAGAAATATGCTCTCTTTCTTTTTCTCATATTCTTTTCATCATTCTTGCTTCCTCACTTTTTATTGTGTTATTCCTATATGTTTCGATATTGCCTTTATAACTTTTTTCTTTCTTTGTTCTTTATCCTTCTGTCTGCCCGCCCATCATTTTCCTTCCATCCTGCTCTTTCTTTTACTCTCTCTTTCTCACAATATATATATATATATATATATATCCATTCACATACAATTTTTTAATTATAAAGCTAGAACCCAGAATTAGATGAAATCGAGCAATTCCATCGACGAAGTACAACGCCAGATCCAAAGTGGGTTTCGATGTACTGCATCTCATCAGTGACGTACTCCGACATAGGCGCGAACTCAGATCGTCGAACGCATGAAGTGTGCAGCACTGACGACCTAACCGTATTGGCAACGACGCAATCTAATGTACTATACCTCGATTTTAATTTTTATATTTTATCTAGTTCTACATTCTACTATGTGACAAGTTTGGGTTCGCGCCTATGTCGGAGCACGTCACTGATGAGATGCAGTACGTCGAAATCCACTTTGGGTCTGGCGTTGTCCGTTGTCGATGCAATTGCTCGATTCCATCTAATCCTGGGTTCTAGCTTTATCATGAAAAGAGTGTATGTGAAAGGGTATTTATATCTATCTATCTATGATCTCCTCTCAAGGTCTAATATATATATATATATATGTGTGTGTGTGTGTGTGTGTGTGTATATATGTATATATTCTCGTCGTCCTGCACCTTCACTTGTCACTGATAATTAACAACGCTGACTCAGGAGAGGTTTGGGTCGTGATTGCGCAACTCCTACCACAAACATTCCACAAGCAAGCACCCTTACCTAGGTATCCATAGTCTGTCAAGACGTAAGAAATCTGCCGTTTCTTTTTTATTTTTTACTTGTTTCTTTTTCTAAAATCATTATAACAAACTTTCACAAACTGTTAAAAACTTATTTATGTAAATATGATCCAATTCAACTTTTGTAGTTTCTTTTATTGCAGTAATATGCAGAATTTATTGTATATTTTGCAAACTTTTTTCCTCTGATGAGAAGAATTGTATTTTTCGAAACTCCGCGGAATAAGGTATTTCCATTTTATCTGTACTTCTTGTTGGATAATTAAAAATTCTGTATACTTTCTTTACAGGTTTCTAATGTTTTTTGGAGAATTAGAAATAATCGCCAATAACATTTTTCGATTACACACACACACACACACACACACACACACCCACACACATATTATATCAGTAGAGTTTAGTTTCCTAGAAGTACATCCATTAAAAAAACATGTGTCTACAAAAAAAAGTGCTCAATGATTTAACAGAGCAGATATATTTTATTTATTTATACAAACATTGATGTCTTCATATGTGCATACACGTTTCTGTAATCACCCGTTATTAGGGAGACTACGTCTTCAGGCCAAGAATTTCCCTCGAAAACCCTTTTTGGCGGAAATCCTTGGCCTGAAGACGTAATCTCCCCAATAAAGGGCGATTACAGAACCATGTATGCACATATGTAGCCACCAATGTTATATATATATATATATATATATATATATATATATATATATATATATATATATATATATATATATTCAACTATTTCGTGTTTACTGGAAAGTTTTTACAAGGAAGTTTAAACGAAAAGAGTGAAAGAGTTAGAGATAGATAGATAGATAGATAGATAAAATATAGAAGGATATATAGAAGATAGATGGGGAAAGAGAGGAGAACGAAAGCGCTAGATAAATTGTACATATAAGGAATGAAAACACATAGATTTCCTGCCACGTTATCATTAAGTATCCTTCTGTCATTATTTCTTCTCTATCTTCCTCTAACCCCGCCTCTCTCTGGTTTTCTCTATTTTCATTCTTTTCTATCTGCGTTTGTAACTAAGGTGTGCATTTAATACACTCCCTATAGAAATGCATTTATAAAATCCCATCGCACTTAGCCGTTTAACCCATGTCTCCTTCACTTACAATGTAGACACACATACGATATACACACCTAAATATATACACACACAAACACACACACACACACACACGCACGCACACACATATGTAAGAAGGCTGACGGGAGTGTACTTAGGTAAGTTTTGTATCGGAATACCTTCGATAAGTATCGAATACTGATAATAAAAAAAATCCTATTGAAGAAGGAATAGTCCGATTTTGACCAAAGTTTACACAGTTATACAACCTAACATCGCATGTACATTTTGAAGTTTTGTAACCGCGCAAGCAGTAGGGTCCGGCGTATAACACCAACAGTAGGTTCTTTGATAAGGCAGGGGCGCGTTCGAAATAAATGTTTCTGTTTTGAGCACAATTAGTGAATGACACACGATTTAGTCATTTTAAACTTTAATTCAAGCAATTAATTTTTTAAAATAAAACGAACAGTAGGTTCTCTGCAGTGCAATGTAAACTACAATGTGTTATAGACTGTCATTGCAGAAAAGCATGTAAAGCTTTCTCCCAGTGCACTGCAGTGAGTCCCCAACTAAAGCAGTCGATTAATCGGTTTGATTGAAAAATAGATTTCATCAATTTCGATGACAATAAATGTATTGGAAGTGTAGAACAATCTTTTATTCTCATTCAATTCCGGGCAACGTCGGGTCTGTCTGCTACAAACAAATATATGCAGCTCCTTCGTATTTTCTAAGTCATATATCTAATTTTGCAATCTAAAGCCTTTAAGATATTTTACTATTTTAAAAATTATAACCATATCTTTTTTTCTGTGGAATTATTATACGGTCTTCAACCGCTGAATGGCCGCTAGGTTTGTGCGTGGGTCAATCTTGATAATAGGATTTGTGTCGAAACAATTCGAAGTAGATTTGTGAGCGATTTGTTGCATTGTCTTCACAAGAGAACACATTTTCTTCGTCATGTTTAGTAATCTGTTGCAATCTCTTCCAACAAGCACAGCAATAATATTCTACTAACAGAACCCGTGGAAATTTCACGGTAGTTGAAAATTTAATTTAAAAACACACGTCAGTAAGAAACATTTTATCAAATAATCAAACAATTACACTGAGGTTGGACCATGCACCATTAAAGACTTAAGTAAATCACAAAGCTCTGGGGTTTCAGGTTCTGGTATCTCTGCTGACAATTGCATCAATTTAATGAACTGTTCTGATCTTATCCTGAACTCGCAACATTTTGATCATGTGGCAGTGTAGTAGCTAGGGTTGGATCAAATACTGACTTTAACAATTGAAATACAAATACAAATGCTTTCGTTTAGGCTGCCAGAAATACAAATACAAATACTTTTATTCCTAAGTCTAAAAATACAAATACAAATACTTTTATTCCTCAATCTCAAAATACAAATAAAAATACAATAACTGATTTAAACAAAAACAAATATAAGTACTTTTTTTTTCAAAGTAATAAAGAAATCTGAAAATATGCAAAAAAAAAAGAAGAAAAAGAAAAGAAATATTTCCTTCCAAATTTGACATCTACATTACATTCTATATCGTGTCCTCATTGCGTTTTATTATCATTAGAGCTCTGAAAGTTTCTCTCTCTCTCTCTCTCAAATATAAATACAAATACAATATACTATTTTACTGGATGCCATAATACAAATACAAATACAAATTACTTTTTCTTGTGATGTTAAAATACAAATACAAATACAATTACATTAAAATTGTATGTAAATACAATTGAAATACAAATACAATTGTATTTGATCCAACCCTAGTAGTAGCCCTCTTTTTTTAAATTCAATAATATAAACATTTGCAAATAGAATTCCCAGTACATGTCTGCCTTTAACGTCTTTCAAAAATTCAGCTAGACGTGCATAATATACAAGTGATATTAAGTCACGTTAGGGTTTTGTGTAAGTTCTAATGGTCACAAGTTGTTTACTATTTAAGGACATCTTGGATTACACACGTATATAAGGAATACGTTCGGTTTTCCGTATTTGCAGAAACCTGCCTTGGTACTAATTATTTTTTTAATAATTTCAACATAACATATAAAGAGGTAATAATGTTTTCACCTGAAATGCGTAGGTTTAAACGCTCCATAATCAACAAAACTATCCTATGATTTTAATTATTTTACTTATAACTCTTTAGTCGGTAATAATATTTTCACCTGAAATGCGTTTGAATTTTTATTATTTCAACATGACATGCAAGTAGGTAATAATTTTTTCACCTGAAATGCGTTGGAATTTTATTAATTTCAACATGATATGTAATAATTTATATGACTTTGAAAAAAGTTAAACTCATATAAAAACAAAAAAAACATTGGAAGTAAATATTTATTACAAATCCGTTATAAAGGTTACACAATAAACGGTGGGCATTTAGGAATTTGACTATCATCTCTAAATTACACAATTTATACTTTTTGTTTCTTTTCTTACGTTACGTTTTTTTACGTCGAGTCGCAATATTTTTCTCGGTGATGGTCACAAAGTACGTGTTCAATTTAATAAAACGTTATTATTGAAAACTGACCCCCGACGATAAAAGTTATAAAATATTTTTTTTCCATTTTTTTTATCTGAAAGTTAAGTTTGTAATCGATGAGATTAACGTGAAAAAAAGTAAATTGTGGCATTTAGAGGTGGGGATCAATTCCCGAAACATCCGCTCAATAAACAAATAATTTTAATTCTAATTCTTATTAATAGAACTGGAGATTAGATAGCAAAATACTCTCGATCCGTCTATCACACAAAAGGAGCATAATGTCCTAATCATCGTTATGTTACTATGCCAACAATATATTATTTCAAAAAGACATCGTTTATAAAAATATAAATAATATACATTCTAATTTTATTTTTATTTCGGACTATTATTCTCATCTTTATTAGTTGTTGTTTTTGATCTTTTATTGGTTTTGTGAATAAACAAAACCAATAAAAGATAAAAAAACAACAACTAATAAAGACCTCATCAGTTTGCCCTGTATTTAAGAATTCAGGTGATAAGTAATCTCCCTCTCAGTACAGACCAATAAGTCTCCTGTGTGTTATGAGTAAGTTGCTGGAATCCATATTAAATAGAGAAATAGTCAACCACCTCAGCAGGAATAACCTTCTTAGTGACAAACAATATGGTTTCCGCTCTGCAAGATCTACCGCAGATGTGCTGACGGTTATATCCCACAGGATAAGTGAATCTCTTGACAAAGGCTTCCTTTCTAGGGCAATTGCTCTTGACATATCAAAGGCCTTCGACAAGGTATGGCATAAGGGTCTACTTCACAAGATTTCCAGCTACGCTATAACTGGAACTGTTCTCTCAATCATTATATCATTTCTCTCCGATAGGCTCATAAGAGTAGTGGTAGATGGACAAAAATCGGAGGCCTGCAATATAAATGCTGGAGTCCCTCAGGGGTCAATCCTGGGCCCAACTTTCTTCCTGATCTACATCAATGACCTCCCTAAACATATACTTAAATCATTCGTTGACATATATGCTGATGACACGACCATCTACGGCAACACATCAAAGGCTGTAAATGACGAAGTTCTCTCTGATTCTCTATCCTCTGATCTCGAGCGCGTGGTTCAGTGAGGAAAGATGGGCTGGTTACCTTTAATGCATCCAAAACCAAACTCCTATCCTTATATCATCAACGCTCTATCCCCATCTGGCATCAATTGTGATGGATGGCTCTCATCTGGGTGAGGCCCAGTGTTTTGACAAGCTTCTGGGGTTGACCTTTACTCCTGATCTGAAATGGAACACATACATTAAGTCTGTTGCCAAGGTCGCTGGAAAGATGGTGAGATCCTTCTACCGCTCGAAAAGATATCTCACTACTGATGCAATTCTCTGTCTATATAAAAGCCAAGTACGCCCAAGGATGGAATACTGTTGCCATATCTGGGCAGGAGCTGCTAAAAACAGCCTATCCTGCCTTGACAGAGTACAAAATAGACTTCGTGGCTTAGTGGGGGATGCCCTTTTCTCTACCCTGCAACCTCTCTCCCACAGAAGAGACGTTGCGAGTCTATCCTTGTTTTATCGTTATTTCCATGGCAGGTGCTCGTCTGAACTCCAATCTCTGGTCCCCTCTCGCCAATCTTTCACGAAAAACACCCGTCTAGCTGAATCCACTGTGAAAAATTTCCCCCACTCTATATCTGTGCCTAAATCAAAACGCGGATTCCATGAACAAAGCTTCTTTCTTAGAACTGCACGCCTGTGGAACTCTCTTCCATCTGCCTGCTTCCAACCAAACTACAACTTGGATGTCTTCAAGTCCAACGTTAACAAATTCCTAATGAACCGCCCCCTTAAGTAAACACTTCATCAAATCTCCACACTAACGTAATGTACTTGCAATAACCCTTATCCCTGAGTGGCTTCCGGGCCTTGATAAGTGGTGATCACTGTGTAAAAAAAAAGATGAGAATAATAGTCCGAAATTAAAATAAATTAATATACAATGCTCATCTCCAAAATGAGTTCAAATTAAGGAATAATATATATATATATATATATATATATATATATATATATATATATATATATATACCAATCGGTACGGACCCGACTATAGAAGATCAGATAAAATAAACATGGATTTATAAGATCAAAGAATCCCACCTTGATTGCCCTTCAGAGCCCGTGACGCAGTTGATAGAGACGTTGAATCTCTACAGTTCCAGATGAACATTGTCTGAAGATAGCGGTTTCAATCCCACCCAAAGCGTGCCCGAGGTTAATCGGCCAAAATGTGGTGATACGACAACAACTACGGATGGCAGTGATGGCTGAGAATGTAGTTAGGGGATTCGAAGTTCCTATCCGTCGCGGTTACCACCTGACGAAGGCCAGAGGAATGGTTGGCCGAAACGTGAATAAACAAAACCAATAAAAGATAAAAAAACAACAACTTATAAAGATGAGAATAATAGTCCGAAATAAAAATAAAATCAATATATAATGCTCATCTCAAAAATGAATTCCAATTAAGGAATGATATACATTCTCATTAGACATTTGTGATCACTAATTCATTATTTAATTTACTTACTGATTTAAGTGTTAAACCAACAAAAAAAACTATTCATAGAAAAGTAAAAAATGATTTTTATTATTTTTATTGTTCTAATGTTTTGAAATAAATTATTTTCATACTAGCATGGGTACCCAGCGTTGTCTGGGTTGACATGAAGTTCTGTTTGAAACACACCTGTATACTAATCATTTTCATCATGGGCAAGGTGGATACCCCCACAGCAAAAATAAAAGAACGGATGAAAACATGTAAATGTAATCGCTCCAAAAAAGAAGACCATGATACTCTCTCCACCAGATATTTCAGCAGAAGGGCTACAAAGAGAAGAAACTATTCTCCGGATATTGAGCACTGGAAAGACCCCCTTTGCAAAGAAAAGATAATAAAAAATAAATCACTACGAGTTTTGTTTCAATAAAAATAGCAGCGAATGCCCGTGCGATCGCAAAGAAAAAAGAAGAAAAAAAAAGATCTACCAAAAATGAATCCCAAAAAACAATTAAATGACATTTTTCGTAATTTTATATTTCTAATGCAATCCTCCCCTCCCCCGCAAAAAAAAAAAAAAAAGAATTTGTCATATTTTGAAGTTCGTTCTGTTTATAAATTGTTAGGTGAAAGTACAGAATGGTTTCATAAAAATTAATTAAATTTATCGTTATTTTATGTTTCAAATTTAATTCCTGCCCCCCACCCCCACCGCAAAAAAAGTTTTTGTATTTGTCATGTTTTGTCCCCCCTCCTCGATCGCCAAACTTGGAAAAATGCTAGAGATGACATATCTGGTGTACCGCTTTGTGGCCAAAAAGTGGGTGCTCATTTTACGTTAAATTTATATAAATAATTTATCCCCCACGCTAAATTAATTTTTCTTTCAAAATTTATTTCATATTATTTCTAAAGACTGCTTAAACGTAGCAGGCCACAAAAAAAAAAAAAACAGATCTTAATTTTTTTTGGCCAATGCCAAGTTTCTTTTCAACTCCCTTAAAAAACTTTAAAATGACGACTTTTAATGGTTTTCCGTGGTGCTGAAAACGAATGTTACGTTTAAATTTGTTTTATGATATGAATAAATTATTAGGTGGTTAGAAAGTGGGTGCCCATTTTACGTTAAATTTAATAGGAAAGTGATTCCCCACTTTTTGAAAAAGTAATTTTTCATATCATTAAAACTACTTATCTGCCCAAAATTTAAATTGAATATTCGTTTTCAGCACCATCGAAAACCATTAAAAGTTATCATTTTCAAGGTTTTTGAGGAGTTGGAAAGAAACTTGACATTGACCATTTTTTATAGGGGTTAAACGACGCTGGGTCACGTCGTAATTTTTAATTTAAGATATTAAATAAATTATAAACAAAATCTGTTTCGCAGGCAATTAAACACACTTGCTATGGTATAATTATTATAATAAATCCTGGGCAACACCGATTAAATTTTATAAACAAAAGTAGTAACGGATGATGGATTTTGTTCACATGTGTCTCTGACTAACTCTGGTCTCGTGAGGATGCAAGTAAATGAGGACATTTGTTTTAATTATTTTTCTCTAACAAATAAAAAAGGTTACTTAAAAATTAAGAATAAGCGAAAAAATTTTTCTCCGAATTAAAAATAAAAATAATAATAATTCAGCTTAGAATAATATTTCGAAATGAAAACAAATATTTAATAACGTGCTCCGTTTCAATTAAACTATAACAGTTATTTCCCATTTTGGTTTTCTGGTTTTTGGTTTGAAAATAAAACGGTTCAGATTTCAGATAAAATCAGTTAAATCAAATATAACTTTAAATTTAAATAAACTAAATGATTATTTTTTTTAATTAGTACAGTTGAAGCAAAGCTATTATGTCGAATTAGTAATGTCATCAAGGTAATTATTTAAATAGATTTAATTTAATGTGATATGTTAATGACCGTAATTCAATAATGTAGATGTGGTTTGAAGAATGCTATATATTGGAAGTCCGTATACAATATAATGTCTCCTTTGACAGAAGTATCCTTACATGGGTATTAATATTTCTTGACCAGGAGAGGTGTACACACATTTGGCCTTTATATTTCTTTGGTCATTGGGAGTTGTACACAATCACATACACACACACACACACACACACGAACGCTACTACGTTATATATATATAGATGGTTTCTTATTTCGTTTCATCTTTACAAACTTCCATTCCATATTTAGGTAAACCGAGCTCATTTCCGGCATCTTAACTTTGCGTACTGAATTTTTTTAAACATAACCGACATTTCCTATATTACACCATTACCTCATGAACATTGTGATGCTTGGATTCACTTTCTGTAGTAAATACAACGTTCTTTTCTTCCCAAAATGATGCATAATATTCTGGTTTCAGATTTTACTGCACCACATACGTGGACCACACCTATACTTTCCCGTGATTAGACCTTCCTTCTGCCATATTTTCTATGATGGAATCAATGTGACGGTTACTTTTTAGTTCGAATTCATTGATCAAGTCTCCAAGTCTACGCTTGTAAATATCTCAGTTGCCCCTTTTGTGCTGATCCGTTTATCTCACAACACTTTTGACATAATCTACGATGTCAGTATTGTCAGCCTGTTTTAATGTTCACTGCTTGTAGTCTCATTTCAAAGCCAGATTTACACTCTGCACGATCCCGTTGAAAAGTCAATATATTCTCTCTCGACTGTTGTTTCTGGCGGAGCAGATTTTGGTTGATTTAATTTTGTACGTAGCACGTTTTTCTTCTTGATAAGGTTCAAAACTAGCCTCGAAATCTAGTTGGTGATGTCCTTTTCTTCTCCTCACAACCTCTTTATCACAGAAGCATTGTTATGTATAAAAACTCTGCTTTATTGGTATTTTCATGGCAGATGCTCAACTGAGCGTCAATCCATGGTCTCCTTCCCCGCAAAACATACACAGAAAGCACTCGTCTAGCCACAACCACTCCTAAAAATTCCCAATTCTCTATCTGTGCCTAAATCAAAATGTAAATTCCATGAACAATGTTTGTTTCCTAGAACTGCCCGCATGTTGAACTCTATACTGTGGATCTGCTTTCTAGCTGACTACAACATGGTCGTTTTCAAGTTGAATATAAACAAGACCTCGTTAAATAATCAAATTTTACCCAAATTCCATCTTTACTGATCAATACGGCGTTTTGCCAATGACCATTTTACACTCATTAATCCTTATCCTCGAGTTGCCTTCGGTACTTTATAAAAATGCAACTTTTTACTAGAATTTTTAAAAGTTCATTTAATTTTACGCTATAATTTTTCATCTATATATTAATACTGCATTACATTTAACGTTGTCATAAATTATACAATCCGAATATCCTATATATCAAAAAAGAAGAATAGTAGGTAATAACGTACGACGAACATTAAATTAGTATATAGAGGCGGTAATTTATGTAATCACCTTCTATTCTCCATTTTAATAAATAGGATCTCCCGATCACCGAAGACGCAATGTAAAATTAAAAAATAAATATAGGGAAAAAAAAATTATAAAAACATTGATGGCTACATATATTTCTGTAATCACCCATTATTGGGGAGATTACGTCTTCAGGCGAAGAATTACCCTTGAAAACTGAAATTTCAAGATACAAAAAAACATTTTCTTATTTTGTTTACAAAATTAGAATCTTGTCATCTAATAGAAGTGGAGTTAGGTATGGGGGAGGATAATATATATATATATATATATATATATATATATATATATATATATATATATATAAAATATAGTAAAATTATGTCGCTTCTGGGCCGTACATGAAACTAAACTTGGATCCAAGGGTAGTATCTGTTTTGTCTAAAGATGATATAATTATACCATCAGGGTTTCTGTTTGTGCCGAGCATCCATACAATAGAAATATGTCACAGACTCCTATAAGGGTATTGGATATAAACCGTAATAACCAAATATATTCTTACACTACATTAACCAGATTACTTAGATAAATACTTTTATAGTTAAAACTATAAAAGGGCCACAATAATATCGCGGGGTTTTTATCCACGTTAAACGTCTACAGAAACCCCGGCGACAATATATGACATATGAAAGATGTCGCTGTGGAATTTCAACAGGTCCCGCCAGTTTCAATAAATATTCGATCAATAGCAAAAAAAAAAAAAAAGAAAAGAAAAAGATGTATGGCCCGCACTGACATATGTGAAGTGACTATGAATCATCATCATCATCGTCATTGTCATCGTCGTCATCGTCGGCATCATCATCATCATCATCATCATCATCATCATCATCATCATCATCATCATCATCATCATCATCATCATCATCCAGCTGTGCTAGTGTAACGGATCTCTTGGCGCCAGCACGCAGTATCGCTCTATCCTCTCAGAGACCAAGTAACTATTCATAAAAGGACTGTGGATAGAGCCCTTTGCTGACCTGCGTGACGAGCGATGCTATTGAATACTTGTTTGTTTATGCGTCTACATTTCGATTGCTGTATTTTTTTCTACAGACGTCATTACTACCGACAGCGCACTAGACTCTTGTTATCCTGACAAGTTCTCTTATATGAGCACACAACTACCAAACCTCTTTCTATGGCTTTACCGAATCCCTGGCATATTGACTTCCGTGATATATATATATATATATATATATATATATATATATATATATATATAGATATATATATATAGATATATAGATATATATATAGATATATATATAGATATATATATATAGATATATAGATATAGATATATAGATATATATATATATAATGATATAGATATATATATAGATATATATATATAGATATATATATATAGATATATATAGATATATATAATATATATATATATATATATATATATATATATATATATATATAGATATCTATATATATATATATATATATATATATAGATATCTATATATATATATATATATATATATATTGCTTGAATTACAAACCCGGATTTTGTCGGGCACTGCTTATTTTTGTGTCTTCTCAAGTGACCCATATATGCAGAGTTCATTCTCTTATCCGCAATCTGTTCAGTAGTCTGTATAAGATGTGTCATGCCAACACACTTATGAGAGTCCTTTCAAAAAAGACATTTTATTTCTTAACTAAAAAACAAAAACGTTGAAGAAGTACGAATGTGGGAGTGGTGCAATTAAAACGAGCGACATTTTGTGTCCCAGATTTTTTATTATATTTGACATAGTTACGACGATCCTCGTTGCACTTTTGCCAGCCTCTTTTGATGCCATTGCTTGTAAAAGTTTGGAACGCGCATTGCCACTCACATTTCTGTCACCGCTGTGAAATCGACGAAACCACCTTCTAACTGTGCTGTCGTCAAATGCGTTGTTCAACAGGCGCCGATAAATGTTCATTGGTTTAATTTTTTCTGTATGGATATAATTCAATGATACATCTCTGAATCGGACGAATGTTCATGACAGGATTTGCTTTCTTAGAGCTTCACACTGTCAATATCTGCAAGAGAAATGAAATTTTGAGGTCATAAGTGCATAAGTTTATTCATCTCAATAATGCAATTTGCAGTCCCAACTGATCCATTCAGGCGGAATAAAAATAGGAGACATTACTTTGTGAACGACCTTAGTACTAGTATATACATTTTATGTTTTACGTTACCGGGTCATATAATACGCTTAAACACGATATTTTAATTTATGCAAATTGCGTATGTATTATTATAGAATCATTCCTCTATTCAATATTAAGTATTCCGAGGAATAATTTGGCCGGTGGACTAATTCGCAAAAAGAAAAAAATGAATAAAAAATAAAATAATAATGATAATGTTGCTCATCAAATAACGTCTGTATTTGTTTACAATATCACGTCAGCTGATACTTCGGCTTGACAATGAATGCTCTGAAAAGTTCACTTCTAATTAATATTTAGTTTTAAAAATGCAAATAAATAATTTGAGACGATTTTAAATGGTGCCTTTTTTTATCGTAAATCGAACTAATTAATAATATAAAAAATAAAATAAAATAGTGAGGTACAGTCGGGCTTGAACAGAGGACCATTCGATCTGTAGTCGAATGCTCTACTACTAAGCTATACCTCCAGATAATATTAAATTTGAGGTTTTATAAAGGAGTGATTTGCTAAAGTGTTATTTTCTTCCTTTGCCGATGTAACGTAAAATATTCCCCTGTGAAATATTATTTTATCTATAATAGAAAAAAAAAGCTATTTTTAAGATCGGATGTTTTCGATTTTCGATACTTATCGGTGAATTTCTGTACAAAACATATCTAAGAACACTGCCAGACATATAAATTAGCTTTTATGTGAAATTTGCAAAAGATAGGCTCAGCCGTTTCGGAACCTATGAGGAAGGGACTCACATACACAGATAGTGACTTTTATATAATATATATATATATATATATATATAATATAATATAATAGCAGAGCTTTTATATTCACCTTGGAATTTCTACGTGTATTACGTTTCAATTTATTTTTATTTATTTTCAAATTAAATTCTTTTCTAATCCAAGTAGAACTGTTACAGAAGACGGAGTCCTTTACATATTGAAAAGACTCAGTAAGTTAGATGTAATCCAATATGACTGCATTAAAACACTTCAATTAGATATACTTCAAACGAAAGCTATTCTGCAAAAGTTTAATGGCTTTGTACTAACTTTTAAAACTGAAAATGCTTTAATTCTAAAATAAACTAGTTTTTTTAATGACTTTCTCGAGACTACTTCTTTTGTGGGATATATTTTATTCGGCTGCGACTTCGAAACCCGCAACTTTAGCTGATCCTCCCGGCGCCTCCCGATTTTTATCACACAGCCAAGTATGACAGTTATCAGACAAGAACCTATCAGACTTATATAATTACTTGATTTCTCGGCTTTCAGGCTGGGATCAAAGTGTAGTATATGTGTAGTATATTTTATTCTTTGTTTTTTTCTCTAATCTATCTTAATGAAATCATTGTACATAATTTTTGTTATTTGTTTTTTATAAATAAAATTTTTTTTTTGGAAAAATGAAGTATGAGATCCTCTGGAGTAAATGTAGTATTATAGTGATTGACCATTCTATTGACTATTAGGCCGGGCAACAGCCAGTGATCTTACTAAAAATAGTTGATATTAAAATTTATTGTTTGGAGAAATAAAATTGGTCATTTGAATGTAAAAAATAGGCTTTACTTAAAATGTTTAGAAAATTAGTTTAGTTAAATATAAACAAAATATATGATAAATGACCTTCAGAAGTTAGCGTACGTGACCATAGGTCACGTGTTCATGAGACACGTCGTTGAAGTATCCAAAGCTGGGAGTCCGAATGTTTCTGTAAAATAGAACTATGACGATAACACGTACCTTGTGAAATTAGAATACTGACCGCCGAGACGTAAGTCGGTAGAGGTTTTCTGTTTTGATCCTCAGACGTAATGTATGGATTATCTATTATATAAATCTCACCTGTCTGTTTAAATGTATGTATGTATGTATGTATGTCTGAAATTTTCGACAGAGGCGACGAATTTTCACGAGATTGATATTGTTATCAAGCTCGACCCTTCGGACAACAAATATCGAAAAATTGGCTAAAAACATTAAATCCGTCACCCTCAACTGGTCACTTTTCTACAGCTTTTTTGGCCGATATTTTCGAAAGTCATCGCCTCTTTTCGATTGACTAGCCTTAATTTAAACCTGCGCCACTTCCGGTTTGGCGATGGACGCAATGGAAAAGACGTCAAGTTTTTTTTAACGTTCTTTTCCTCCTTCGCGATACGGGTTCGAGCCTGCCTGCCTACTACCACTTTTTTTCTCAACACACACTTCCAAACACCAAAAATCGGAGGCCTGCAATATAAATGCTGGAGTCTTTCAGGGGTCAATCCTGGGCCCGACTCTCTTCCTCCCTAAACACATACTTAAATCAATGAGACGTGTCGTTGGATAGCATACGTCACTGGAACTCACAAATTAAACGTGTCCTATTGCGGATAACGTGCCCGAACTGATAGATCAAAGTTGAGAGTTAAAGAATCTAGGAG
Source organism: Euprymna scolopes (assembly GCF_053919585.1). NCBI lineage: Eukaryota > Metazoa > Mollusca > Cephalopoda > Sepiida > Sepiolidae > Euprymna > Euprymna scolopes. The sequence goes on along the minus strand of NC_136499.1, from coordinate 15,369,840 downwards.
TTGTCGGCAAACTGTGCAGATGTGCAATAATACGAGCTCCGAAGCTTTAAAAGCGTGGCTGGACGAAAAATTAGCATGTAGAAATACCTTCGCAGATTCCACGGAAATATTTAGACAACCTGGAATAAATTTATATATATAAAATATAAATAGTTGTCGTGTGGTCCCTCAGAATCACGCATCTTAAAGTTTCAGTATGTCTTATTGGTTACATCTATTGTGTTATTTTTTTACACGGTGGTCACCACTTATCAAGGCCCGGAAGCCACTCAGGGATAAGGGTTATTGCAAGTACAGTACGTTAGAGTGGAGATTTAATGAAGTGGCGGTTCATTAATGAAGGGGCGGTTCATTAGGAATTTGTTAACGTTGGACTTGAAGACATCCAGGTTGTGTTCAGGTGGGAAGCAGGCAGACGGAACAGAGTGTGTTTATACCTAGCAGTTGAAGCCAGATAACCACCGGGCGAATAAAGTTAAGAAACGTTTTCCATATTCCTCCCTAACTATGTAATATAAAAACTTTTGATACCCCGCTATCCAACAAATACACTTTTTGGTGCTGTAACTGTATAAAAATTCTAGCTAAGAGTAGGATAGAAATTTTTAGTTATGATTGCAAAGTATGACGAAGGACCCCTATTGTATCACACTTTCGAATAGCTTTGTATCTAATTTGTTTAAACTGTAATAAAAAATGAAAATAAATAATTCAAATTATACTATCTGTTCTGCCTTCGCTCAATATGGCTATATCCCTTTAGTACGAGCTGATTTTCATTTCTGTCACAATCGTGAGCGTTCCTTTTAAGGACAGTAGATTTTTGTTTTTACATCAGGGCGGACCTGATGAATTTTGATCCCTCCATATTTTTTTTATTTTCTTCTTAAAACAAAAAAAAAAATTAGCGGATTATTATCGAATGAACACTAGTCTACCAGTTTAAAAAAAAAACTGAAAAAAATTCAATATTTAAATATATTTCTAGCGGTGCTCAGTTTATAGCCTCAATCGTAAATCGTTTTAATTTCTCTAATATATATATATATATATATATATATATATATATATATATATATATATATATATATATATATATATATATATATATATATATATATTGGGGGGTGCTGTGGAAATAATTATATATAATCTCTCACATTCTGACAATTCCATAACAAAAATGGCTCGCTAGGTTATCTCTGCTGGATGGAATCGTCCTTTCGAGTTCAAAATCCCTACTTGTGAGACATCGGCTTGGGGTTCAGCTGGTTAGATGATCACGTCTCTTGTCGAGATGAAGTAGGTCTATTCTACAGTTTGATTTCGTCGCGGTTTGCTTGATGTGTTGGTTAATAGAATTTCTTGTGTGCAGGGCGTTTGCTCAGTTGGTAGAGTGCTTGCCTCACGTGCAGGAGGCTCGGATTGAAATCCCTGGTGCGGATGTCTGACTGATGAGCCCAAATGAGGGCAAAACTCGATTCTTAGACTTCCTGTTCGTTAGCTGGCATGGCTCTTGTGGGCCACGCCGTTCTTTCGACTATGGAAATAATTATATATAATCTCTTACATTCTGAAAATTATATATATATATATATATATATATATATATATATATATATATATATATTCTACCATGGATTTAATAAGGATCAACGAATGTTCTAACCTTTTAATATTATCATGGAAATCGATCAAACTGCTCACATTTTCAATCAAACAAACTGATTGGCTGTTTTACTCGCGGTCCGCAAAAGGAAGCTTCATATGCCTCTCCGTATTAAATTAGTCTAAGAGGCATTGGACTTACAGTTAATTTGATAAATGTATTTTGATATAATCGCTTGAATTAAAGTTAAATATGCAAAAGTAAAGTACCATGGCTTAATTGTGTTTTAAACATTAACAATTATTTCAAACGTGCTCTTGTCTTATCAAACAACTTACCATTGCTGTTATACGTCCGGCCTTTCTGCTTTTGAGGTGATAAAACTTTTTAAATGTACTTATGGTGTTAGGTTTTACGAAGATATTTATTGTAGTCAGAATCGAACTGTTCCTTCTTTAATTTCCAAAAAATCGGCCCAGCCCTGTCAAAGTACATAGAGAATGAACTTTCACACACTTGCACAGAGGAAGTGTGTCATGCCTATAGTCGAGCATGGTGGTTTGAATGTCACGGTCTGAACCTGTATGAGTGCTGTAGGTACTGGAGAGTTACATTTCATTGGGGGAAACAGGAACTCCAACAAATACTGTAAAATACTGCAGCATAGCATGATCCCCTCCCTCCAGAATCTGGGTCGCAGTGTAGTGTTCCCGCATGACAGTGACCCAAAACCCACATCCAAGATAACCACTGCTTTACTGAAGAGGCTGAGGGTAAAGGTGATGGACTAGCCAAGCATGTCTCCAGACTTAGAGCCAATAGAATATCTTTGGGGCATCCTCAAACAGAAGGTGGAGGTGAGCAAAGTCTCAAATATCCGCCAGCTCCACACCATCGTAATTGAAGAGTTGAAGAGCATTCCAGTGGTTACATGTGAAGCTCTGGTAAACTCAATGCCCAGGAGAGTAAAGGCAGTTTTTGATAATGATGGCAGCCACACAAAATATTGCGAGTTGACATGTTGTATATTAGTATAGCTTTTAATGCCTAGATTGTGAGTTATTTTGAAGGGAAATAAATTAACCTGTTATATATGCTGCAGACAGATTACTTTTCATTATGTCAAAAAATCATTTTTTCAGTGTTGTCCTGTGAAGAGATATACTTCAATATTTCTAAAAATGTTAGGGGCGTACTCCCTTTTTTGATACACTATATATATATATATATATATATATATATATATATATATATATATATATATATATATATATATATATATATTTCTCTTTGTTTCTCGTAATGTAGGTTCTTCTTTCAGTCGAACTTTGTCAAAGTTGTGTGCATCCTGGCGTTGTCGTGTTTCAAAGGGAATGATACTCCTTTCCCTGGCTTTACATGGGCAACTCGAGCCTTCAGTTTTGCTAAAATTGAAACGTGTCAGTCAGATATTCCAGTCAACACTGGTTCCAAGAAATCCCCGAGGATGATGCTTTTCCTACCCCAGAAGACGGTGCACATAATTTACCTGCAGATGTCATCGTCTTGAAATTTAACTGACTCTCTCTCATCAACTCTCTAACTTCGAACCCACAACTTCCTATATTGAGAAATATCCTTTGCTTATGACGTCAGAAGTGTATTGTCGACTAACGTGACTATATCACGTTTTCTACACATGTCAGTCCAACTCACTTCTGGCAAACAAAGAATCCACGATTCTAATTCTAACATATTTTTAAACAATATATTTTAACTCGCCTTGTGCATTCATCTAACTGACATATTTAATATCCAGATTTCTAAAAGAATGGACAATTGAATCTTTTTGTGACATTAATATTAATTAGCTATTCTAATAGAATTAACAATGGACTGAAATCCTAACATTCCATTTTCCATTATCTTTAACACTTGCATACAGGGTTCGATTCTAGCCTTATCCTAATATCATTTTCACTTTTCTAATATGTCTTCTAACTTACATGAGAAGGGGATAGCCCTTTCATATAACACTACCCGGTTACGTTCCACGACGTTTTGCTTCTTTCAGTTTAATATTTTCTTTAAATATAATACATGAGAATGTTTGGAAACTGACCTTTTAAGTAAATATGTTTATTATTTTATTATTGGGATCCTTTTAGATGTGTAATTCGTTTATTTAATTTTTTCCCTTAAATAAATATACAAATTACTTATCTCAAAGGATTCCAGTAATAAAATAATATACCATTCGGTACGGACATGACGATGGAGGATCAGATAAAAATGAAAGACTTGGATTTATAAGACCAAAAAAATCCGACCTTTATCGTCGTTCGGGCCCTTGGATAGAGACGTTGACTTTCTACGGGTCTAGGTAAGCATTGGTCTAAAGATAGAGGTTTCAATCCTATCCAAAGCCGTCCAGAGGATTAGTTGACCAAAAACATGGTTAGACAACAACAACTATGAAAGGCAATAATTACTGAGGATACAATTGAGAGATTCAGCATTCTTATCCCGTCGCGGTTAACCACCTGACGAAGGCCAGAGGAATAGTTGGCTGAAACCTCGTGGAACAATAACTATGACGATGAGCAAAGAGTCCGCAAATAATTAATTATTTTCTTATTTTTTCAATATCTTTATTTACTAACACATTCTCATAAATTAGTTATATTAAACTAGAACCACAATCAGTTTTGATGTTGGTGCCAAATTAAACTTAAACCGTCAGCGGCGCCAATGCGCTCTAATTGATAATAAACGATTCTAAGTTTATTGGTTTTCAATCAATTGCAAGAGTTTTTTTTTTAGAAGCGGCGAACATAAAATAAAATAAATCACAGCAAAATATTTTTATTGTACAAATATGAGGTTTATTCCATTATTATTATTATTATTATTATTATTATTATTATTATTATTATTATTATTATTATTATTATTATTTATGATTAGTTTTGGCATTTATAACTTAAATACAATTTCGGACATTTTTCCACCGGAGCTTGTGCGTATATAGCGTAATCTAATAGTCTAATTTTTACACTCTCCGCGTTAAAATTAGGTTGTATTTCGGCAATAACCCATCGAATATTGACTTCCAAGTAATCTATTGTGTCTGGTTTATCAGCATAGACATGTGACGTTACATCTAACTAACGAAAAATATCTAATGAGGTTAAGTCGGACAAACAATGTGGTCAGTTGACAACTTCATTTCGTAAAATTGTTCATGCATAATATATATAGGTTGTTTGGTTGTTTTTGTTTTACGGCATATCAACCCTTTTCAGGTTATTTTATGTCAAACCCAACTATTTTGAAGAAAAAAAATAATAGTATATATACTTTTAAAGTCGGTTTCTATTTAACCCATAGTTGGGACCCTAAAAGATGCAACTACTCCGGGTCAGAGTGGACCTAGGATCAATGCCAATTAAAGCGGTGGTTCCAAATTCCCCAAAGCCCGCAAGCTGGGGCCTCACCACCGGATAAGGTTTAAAGTCATATCCAGGACCTCATAATATAAAAAAAATAATAAATTTGCAGAATTTGTAAATGTTGCTCGGGTGTCAGTCTTATATTAATTGCTAAACCAAGCTGAACCCATAATACCTAATAGAGAGCAATTAAATATGAACTTCAATACCTTAAAAATAACTCCCTTTATATTTTACTGCCTGTAAGTCCGGCGTGGTTCAATCGTAAAATATGATATTTCAATTCATATTATTTGATTCATCGGTCTAATGTTCTCATCTTCAGTGTGATTTTCCCAACATTTCGGTCAATGTAACCTCCGACCTTCTTCAGGTATATCTTGCCGAACTCGGAGATGTTTTTGTCAAACTCGGGAATTTGGACGAGATTTCGAACAAAACCGTTTATTTACTTCATGGGGGTAGCATGCTCTTGTTCCGTCAGCCATGACTGAATAGATGTCCTAAGTAACTCCGAATTATATTTTTCGGTCGCCCACACTAAGGATTGAACCTTCAACCTTCAGGAGAATATCACTTTTTACAATTGATTTTTGCATCGACTAAAACATTGTAAAAGTCACACCCAAGATGAAGTAGTTCGATGAATCCAAATAATACGAATAGCAAATCCTCATCTAAAAAATTCAGAAACGCCATTATATTTCAATTCATGCAGATTTCGTATTTATTATTATAGAGTCAATTCTTTATCGATGATTATATCTTATATTGCACCCAATATATAGTAGTAATTTCAAAACATATGCATATGATTTATGTGCCATCAGCTAGAATCGAAACCAAAACAAACCGCTATAGCTTTAGAGGTTTCCATTGGAGTTATCGTCAGATCGATAAGGAATAGAAAAAAATGAACCAAGTTTAACGTAAAAAAGTACATTTGCGCTTGCGTAGAGATAACATGTTTAGTCGACTTACACCTACCAGGTTCTAATGTTTTATATTTTGATTTATCAGCTTTTGTCATCGGCTAAAAACCTGTACACAGTCATAGCGGGTTTTATAATAATATTTAACTTACAACTTATTATAAAAAGGCTGACTGGTAAGCCATCAGAGATCTTATCAGAGATGCCCCATGGGGAAATATTTTTCTCTTCCTGCTGAACAGTGCGAAAATGAGACCAGTGAATGGTTCAATACGGCAGTTGAAGCACATGTTTCCATGCGGAAATTTTATAGCAAGCTCCACCCTCCCCAATGGTTTACTTCTACTTGCGCAACTGCCATTGCTCAAAGGCAGCATGCATACCACAGATTTAACCAACATAGGTGTCCAGTTCAAACAGACAGAAGTATATAGAAACTAGAAGTAACGTTCAGAAAGAAATAGCGACAGCTAAGAGAGAATTTACTGAAACCACTAAAAAACGCACCGAAGCACAAAAATTAGGAACCCGGTACTTCTGGAAAATCTACAACAGTGTAGTAAATAATGGGCAATCAACAATTCCCCCACTAACCAACAATCACGAGGTTGTTTGTTCAGCAACCGACAAGGCTAATATGCTTGCCAGTCGGTTTGCCTCAAACTTCACACTAGACCCTCCAACGACCTTCTGCTTGACTTTCCTTTGCGGCCAGACGCCACACTAGACGATCTACAAATCACCCCTGCTCAGGTGCATGCTATCATAAAAAAACTTGACACTTCAAAAGCATGTGGACCCGATCTAATCCCAGCTGTGCTGTTTAAATAGTGCTCAGCCGAAGTAGCTCCAGTTCTCTCCAAACTCTACAACAAATGCCTTAATTAACCTTGTTTTCCGGGCTGTTGGAAAACTGCTTCTGTTGTACCAGTATTCAAGAATTCTGGCGAAATAACTGACCCATCAAATTATCGCCCCATTAGCCTCCTCCCACTCTTCGCCAAAATATTTGAAACCATAATTAACCATGCTCTAGTCAATCACCTTACAGATGACAAACAATATGGATTTAGACAAGCCCGTTCCAAGACATCCTCACTATAATTTCTGAATATATATACCATTCATTGGACAAAGCGGGGGAGGGCAGAGCGGTGGCCCTTGATATATCTAAGGCTTTTAACAGGGTATGGCCTGAGGGTCTCCTCATGAAAATTAGATCATACAGTATCACTGGTAGAATACTTAACATAATTAAATCCTTCTTAGATATTAAAAAAACCCAGGTTGTCCTCGACGGTCATACATCTAAGCAATATGATATAAATGCGGGAGTCTATCCTTGGACCTGTATTGTTCCTAATATTCATTAATGACCTCCCCGACAAAATTGTCTCTGATATGGGTAAATATGCTGATGACACCACACTCTATAACAGGCATGACAGGAAAACAAATGAACATATATCTAAAGAAATGGCAAAAACACTAGAGGATGACCTCCAATCTGTAGTAGAATAGGGACAAAAATGGATGGTCACATTTAATGCTGCCAAGACTAAACTGGTTTCCTTCAATAATTACAAGAAACCTTCTCTGCCACCAATAGCAATGGCCAGTGACTCCCTGTCTGAGAGTAGATCTTTCAAACTGCTTGGCCTAACGTTCACAGGAAACATGAGTTGGAACAATTACATTGAAAGCATTGCCAGGGCCGCTGCAAAGAAGGTAGGCTCTCTCCACCGTGCTAGAAAACTACTAATACCCGAAAGTATCCTGTACCTCTATAAGGCCACCATTTGCCCATGTATGGAGTATTGCTGTCACATTTGGGCTGGTGCATCTGCTACTAGTCTCTCACTCCTAGACAAGGTCCAAAAGAGAGTCGCCAATCTGATAGGCCCTGAACTGGCATCTAAGCTTCAGCCCTTGTCCCATCGACGAAATGCTGCATCCCTCTGCCTGTTCTACAAGTATTTTAATGGTAAATGCTCTGGCGAACTGCAGACACTTGTGCCCCCACGACGTAGACACCCTCGACAAACCCGACAGGCAGCTAAATCCCACCCCCACACAGTAGAGAGCCCTAGATGTAAAAGATCTTTCTACTCCAGTAGTTTCTTTCCCAGAACCGCTCAACTTTGGAATTCCATTCCAGGTCCCTGCTTTCCCAACAGTACTGACATGCAGAAGTTCAAGTGTAACGTGAACCGATATCTTGCTGCCCAAATCCCAACATAGTACCCCAGTAGTTGTTGCCCCTGATAGTAACCCCCTACACCAAAGTGGCAATGGTCCTTGTTAGGGGTTAAAATGTAATAAAAAACACACACACACACACAAAAAACAACTCCGTCAATCTAAATGTTTCATTAATTAGTAGCAATATTTATTGAACCTTGTCTAGTTACACATGCTATCAAATTTTATCAGAACTTGCATGGGTACCCAGCGTTGTCCGGAGTCAGGGGCAACAAAATAGTAGGGTTAAAATATCTGTATAATATTTTTCTTTTAAAACTCTCTTCCCACTCTATATCGCTCTATCCTTTTCTCTATAAATCCCCCCTCTCTCTCTTTATATATATATATATATATATAAATTCCCCCCTCCCCCTCCCTATACTATCCTAATCATCTCCTTCCTTCCCACTTTTCTCTTAAGCTCCCCTCTCTGACTTCTTCTTATGTCCTTCTCGTCTCATTTCTCTCTCCGCCTTTCTCTTTTCCTCTTTTCTTTCTTCTCTTTTTCTCTTTCAAGTATTGGCGAATTACTACATAACAACTTGTTTAAATCCAGCTAAATGTCAACCCCCTCTGATTGATTCCATTGCTGCTAACCTTCAAAAGAATGAATATTAATGTATGAAATTACATGAACTATTTTAGAATATCATTATATAGCATTGCAGTACATTCTGGCACGAATGGAAGCCCCACAATATAATTATAGCAAATGTGTTCAAACTCAAGTATCAGAATATATCTGGTATGTATCTAATACAAGGTGCCTTCAATAAGTTTCCAGACTTTTTTTGTACAGATATTTAAGATTGTTGTCAACTCCTGAAAATTCAGTATGCTATTACTAGGGCCATGGCAACAGCATATTCTTTTCATTGTTTTCACTCTCGAGTGCGTATTTGTTGATTTCTTATCTGTCTTATATAGAGTGATGTGGTTCTCTGTTGATTAACTGTGTCTAGCTTTGTCGGATATATATTCGACAGTCAATACAATGCCAAGAATATGCTGTAGTCATAGCCCTAGTTATTACTATATATCTTATGTGATGACTGACCAATTTTTATGAGTTCAGATTACAATAAACAGCTCAAGCAGGAATTTGAATGCACCCTGCTAAAGCAGAATTGTTACAGCTGGTGTATTTAAAAAATGAAATCTGGATGTGATAACATTTTACAAGAACGATATGCAATGAAATTCTGTTTTAAACTTGGATGTCACAGAAACGTATAGGGTGCTCCAGACTGCTTTTGTATCATCTTGCATGAATCGAGCATCGGGTTTTGAGTGGCATAAGAGAGTCAAGGAAGGCAGAGAGTCTGTGAGGGATGATGAGGCGTGTTGGAGGAGTAAGGAAGTAAGAACACAGAGTTGATTGGTCAAATAAACAATTTCATGGAAAAGGACCGTCGTGTGTCTATATATGTGGGAACTTTACACACAGTTATTCGCGCTGAACTGAAGATGCGAAAGATTTGCGCTAAGGTGCTCAGAGAAGATGAAAAAGAAAGATGTTGTCATGACCAAGAAGGGCATCAAGACATTTTCTGATGCTCCCTATAATCCAGACCTTGCTCTCTGCGACTTTTGGTTATTCCATAAGCTCAAGAAAACCTTAGAGGCTGTCGTTATGAGACAACTGCGGAGATGAAAGAGGCAGTGACGAGGGACATTGACACGATCACACATTATTACGAGGGTGATTGATACAATCGTACAAGGCGACTTCCATGGGGCCTTCCAGAAGTTGTTAGAACGGCACAAGAAGTGCTTTACTCACACAGGAGTTTATTTCGAAGGCAACTAAAGTTCTCTGTGTGTACTATCAAAAAACAGTGCCCATGCGAAATAAAAGTCTGGAAAATTATTGAAAGCACTTCGTACGACGGGCGTGCAATAAGTAATGACCCTGACCCACTTCCCATAGGAGTAGAACAACGAAACTTGGCACAGTTAGTAGTCTTTCTCTACATAGGAACCACCCAGAGTTATGCATTTCTCCCATCGTTTGATGCAGCTCTGGAGACTGTTTTGTAGAACACCCCAGGTTGGTCCTCAAACCACGACGTGACTTCAGAAATCAAGGCTGCATCATCTTTCCTTTCAAAAACAACTTCATGGCTGGGAAGAGGTGAAAGTCAGAGGGTGCAGGGTCAGGAGAGTAGGGAGGATGGGGAAGGACTTCATAACCACACGCCGGTGCTTCTGATCTTGCGACATGCGAGTTGTGAACCGGAGCGTTGTCCTACAGGAGGAGGGTACCTTTGCTGATCTTGCCCCGCCTCTTGATTTTAATAGCTTCCCTTAATTTCCTCAAACGTGAAGCATAAAAGGCTCCTGTAATTGTGGTACCCTTTGCCAGGAAATCTGTCATCACTACTCCGTTCTGGTCTCAGAGGACTGTGAGCATGACCTTGCCAGCGGAGGGCTTCATCCTTGCCTTCTTTGGAGGTGGTGAGTCCAAGTGCTTCCACTGCATTGACTGGGCTTTGGTCTCTGGATCATAGCGATGAACCCAGGTTCCATCCTGTGTAATCACTCTTTTGAAAACTTTGACTTATCTTCTTGGTACATCTCCAAATTCATCCTCAAACACTCGACGCGTTCTCGCTTCTGGAATGGTGTGAGCAACCTGGGAATCCATCTGGTAGACACCTTATGCATATGCAAATGGTCATGAATGATAGTTTCCACAGACCCTGTACTAATCTTGACATCTTGGGCTATTTGGCGAATATTAATGCGCCGATCTTCCAAAATGGCAGCCGCAACTTGACGGACAGATGCCTCATCAATGGCAGAAAGGGGGCGACCAAGTCTGGGAGCTGTTTCCACAGACTTCCGGCCATGTTTGAATTTACAATGCCAGCGTTTTACAAGGTCATATGATGGAGCATTATCACCATAACTTTCTTTCATTTCATCAAAAGTCTCCTGTGGTGTGCGTCCTTTCAAATACAAAAACCGGATCACTGCTCGACATTCAACAGGCTCCATTTCAGACCTGTCTCAGTTCAAACACCTGTAAAACAGAATCCACAACTAGTCCAGAGCTGTAATTTGCCACATAACCCGTAGAGATATAAGTCATTGCACATGCAAAAGTTCAACTAGATTAGACAACTGGACGTAGGGCAGGGGCATTACTTATTGCACGCCCCTCGTATCTAGTAGGTATCTAGTTTTGTGTTGTCTATCTTTTAAAACCTTGTATAAGTCTGTTACACATTCGAAAACCCCAGTATATTATTATACCATTTCTAGATAGATTAAGTATTATACTTTGCTCAAAGCCTGAAATCTAACTAACATGATTTTAAAAAATATCTTTTTTAGGTTGCATATTCAATGATCTACATATCCAATTTTTGAAAAGCAAAACAGGGCTAAGAATAATATATGCAAAACATAAAATTGCCCTAGCGTAGCGATTAATTAATATTTTCACCTTCATCTAGGCACTTTTCTACAGGGGGGTCGCTTTTTTCGTCGATATTTATTAAAGTTATCATCCCCTTTCGATTATCTAGCCTTAATTTAAACATAAATCACTTCAGGTTTGGCGGTGGTTTTAACTGCAAAGACGTCAGGTTTTTTCCCGTTCTTTTCCCACCTCCTACAGGTTCGAGCCTGCCCTCCTACTACCAATTTTTTTTTTCTCAACATACACATTCAAACACCCGAGCAACGCCGGGCTAAAATGCTAGTATATATATATATATATATATATATATATATATATATATATATATATATATATATATATATATATATATGTGTGTGTGTGTGTGTCTGTGAAATTGACTCTATATTTGTCTGTGAGTGTACATTTCCCTACCAAACTACTCTGTCAATGATAAGTCTACAGACTCGAGATTGAACGTACGGGGTATTGAGATTTGGAAAATAACTTTTTAATCGGTTTTCAGCTAGAAATGTGTCTGTCAAGGAGTCAAAGTTCAACGATTTGACCTTTGAAAACTCTACCAAACTCATCCGCCAATTTTTGGTATAAACACTTGAAATTTTAGATGTACGTTACTTGGACATGGATCCAACCTTTTAATTTGATTTGAGCCAAAAACAATAAATGTTAAAGGGGCCAAAATTGGGGTCAAAGTTTAAAAAAATTCACCTCTGCTATCCCTACTAATATACTCAGCCGATTTTTTGCCTAAACATTTGAAATTTTACATAATAGGTATTCAAACAAAGTGCAAACGTTTTTTGCCGTAAATCTGACTGCGAAGGGGGTCAAAGTTCAAAAGATTTTACCTTTGCGGTCTCTAGCAAACTATTGAACCCATTTTTAATCTGAACATTTGAAATTTTACATTAAATGTATTCAGACATACAGCAAGCTTTTTATTCTGTTTTTGGGCGAAAATTTGGCTGCAAAGAAATAAAAGTTGAAAGAGTTAACCTTTGTAGACTTTACCAAACTCCTCCGCCAATTTTGAGCCAAAACACTTGAAATTTAAGATGCAGGTTACCTGGACATGAGTCAAACTTTTTAAGATATATATATATATATATATATATATATATATATATATAACTACTTAATTTACTCACATAAAATTAATATACGAAAGTGTAAATTTATGCGCAAACTTTAAGTATTTACTTCAAAGTGCTCAATCCGTAGGTAGAGCTAGTTAGTAAGTTATAAAATGTATATGGCGATTAAGCTACACTGAATATTCCGCGTTTCATCCACTCTAGGATTCCTTAGGCTTATGCGCATAAGCCTGAGGAATCCTAGAGTTTATGAAACGCGGAACATTCAGTGTAGCTTAATCGCCATACACATTTTATAACTTACTATATATATATATATATATATATATATATATATATATATATATACATGCACATAAAGATACAAACAGTACATAGGGCCCGATCAAAGCCGGGCATATATATATATATATATATATATATATATATATATATATATATATATATATATATATATATATAAAGAAACTACGTTACAAGATAAAGCAATCTAAACATATTCCAGCCGAATAATAATGTGTTATATATAGTTTACCAAGGGTTGGGTATTATTTTCTTTTTGTATATATTATCGAGTTTGCACTTCACAAACCGGAAAGTTAAAGTTAAAGGTTGATGAGTTAATAACCTGATCAGGAACGATCACCTGAGATTCATGATATGAAATAATCATGATCCAATTACTAAAAGAACGGTTTGAATAATTGGTTTACATTCAACTTAAAACGAACATGTTGTAATCAAATGCGAAGCAAACTAGTGATATTGTCTTCCCGAATTTTTTAGTCTTACTATCACCTACTCACCGTTTGTTGACTTATATTCTTTTTATAGCGTGTATCTAATATGGCTTAATCGCGTTGAAACACCGGAAGTTAAGCAATGTGGAGCATGACCAGCACTAGATGAGTTACTATCTATGACTGCTAGACTTTATAAGTGATTTCCCAATGATCGGCATACATATGCAGTTGCGGACCGCTTGTGAGGTTGATATTACTCTGTAAATTTCCTGTTTCGGAGGAAACCGGCATAGCGCGCTTATAACTAATATCACACAAGGTAATAATAATTCGGTTTATCCAGTTTCGTTTAGACTTCTCTCTTTCTCTCTTGGAAAGAAACTGTTTCGTTTAGTTTGAGCATAAAAATGAAAATTTTTTACAGTTGTTGCAGCAAGACAAGTGTTTTTGCTGTAAACGGAAAAAGGTTCGAAATTTGAAAAAAAATAAAATTGCTTACTGTCCACTATTCTGTTGCTGTTGCATTAAAAAATATGTTATGATTGGTTGTCTTTGTGGTGGGAAATGGTCGCGAAGGTACTAATCACTATTAAACCGAAATAATCACTTTATACTGAAAGCTTTACGATGTAGTGCTCTCCAAAAGATGCATATTGTTTTAGTCACGTTAACCCCAAATCAGGCACACCACCACTTGGACGTAAGGGGCTACTATTTGGAACCATGTTTAGAAGAGATGAGTAAGATGTTGGTTTACGTTACATTTTACCTTCTACATATTAGTGCAATCAAGACAGTAGGCATCGGAAGGGAATTCAAAAAAGCCTGGCTGTCCGAAGTAAGAAACTCTGAGAGCAAAAGTCTTTCCGGCATTTAGGAACCTCTACAGTGAAGAGGAATAATTTTGTAGCTAAGCGGATTCGTCGGGTTTTGTACGCTGAGGTTGAACAAGAGCACCTTCCATTAAAGTACCTGTAGAACAGACACAGGGATGCAACATTGTGGCGATGGAACAGGGGTTGGATCTTAGTTGACAGTCCGGGACCTATTATATTAGATAATCTTCTTTGAACCTGTCCAAGAAAGATAGACGAGCACCAGTCCAAATGTGACAACAGTATTTTATGTATGGGAAAATAGTGGCTTTGTAGAGGTACCAGATACTCCCAGGTGTGAGTAATCGTCTAGCAAGATAGAGAGGACTCGCCTCTTTGCAGCAGTCTTCGCAATGTCCTCAATGTATTTGTTCTAGCTGATATGGCAAAATAATTAAAAATGATTTGATCAAACAAGATGAGTCAGATAATACATAGACTACACTATTCTCATTAAAAGAGGAGATACATGATATGTTATAATGATAGAACAGATACTACATTACTCCATAGCCTCCAGTTGAGCTTTGAAAAATAGTATATGACTCTGAGATAATATACTAGACTAAATAAAGCGTTAAAGTATAGTTCGGCTCCAGACATCAAATCTTCATTAATAATAATTCTGATTTCATTCATCAACGTCTCTCTGGAAAGGGAATGGGATTCATTTCCAGAGGTTTTCCCTCAATCCCGGTTTCAAACCAGGAGCTTCAAAGATCAAAGGTTTGCTAAGGATGTTGGTGGTACCTACAATAGCAGAGGTCCAAAAACCGCCTAAAGCATCAGGGATTTGTAGTTTTTTCAATTGTTCTTCTAGAAGACTTGATACTACTCCTAGTGTACCAACTACGACCGGGATTATTTGTGTTTTAATCCCGTGTATACGCCTTATCTCCAAGGCCAATGGAGCATAATTGCTCCACTTCTCATTCTCCTTCTATCTCACATTTCTGTCCCAGGGTACTGAAAAGTCTACAATCTGCCAGCTTTTTGAGACTTTGTCAATGACGACCAAATCCGAACGATTATGTTCTAATTGCTTGGTCGTTATGACCCTTTCGCTCCACCATACCTCTACCTTGCCATCCTCACTTGTTCTCACTTCATCAGCCCCCCCCCCCTCAAAGCATTTTCCAGCACACTTCACCGCAACCCTCTTACACACCTCCCAGTCTATCTGGAGTCCCATGCGATCGTATCTTTTGCGGTACTCTCTCTCTCTAATAATAATAATAATAATAATAATAATAATAATAATAATGATAATAATATTTATCTCCGTTAGTTATTTATGCGAAATGTTTATATATATATATATATATATATATATATATATATATATATATATATATATATATGTGTTATCACGTTTCAATCATTAAAAAAATGAGGTTAGACCATCAACTCAGACAGTATTTCCTCAGTAACATCAGATTAAACACCACTTCACATTGGTGTTTAATCTGATGTTACTTAGGATATAATCCCGGATTTTACTAATTTTAAAATGAATTGTTCCAAAATCAAATACAGGATAGCGGTTTTATATACAAACGTTGTCAAATGATTAAATGTATGTAGAATAGGGGCAGTCTATGTAAACATGTACATAAAAATGGTTAATGTTCATATAAACAGTTTTCAATAATAATAAACATGTAATTAGTGATAGGACGATTCCAATATTTTCCCGATTCCGATACAATTACCGATTCGGATTCGGATTCTTTATAAATCTCTAAATATTTTACTATAAACTTGTTATTTTGTGCCGATTACTGCAAAAACACATCTTAAATGTGCATGTTTTTTCTCACACTTGCGACGGGATGATCTAGAGATTTTTGTCTTACTAGAAGTTTAAATCAATAAATATTGTTTTCTTACTACTATAAGCAATAGAAAACGTCTTATAAAAACAAAATAAAATAGATAATTAAAGGAATCGATTTTGGCATCGGAAAATAGGCTCAAATTTTCCCGATTTCGATAGTGATCCCGATACTCCAAAAAGCTCCGAGTTTTCCGATTCCGATTCCGATTAATCGTCCCAAAATTACATGATATGTTCATACCCCAGCGTATATAAACAGACACTAAGATACATATACGTGAATACTTTCAAATCAATTATTTAGATTTATTGTATATCTTATCTTTTGCCGTTTACATCTCATCTCCTAAATTTTTAAACTCCATTACATTTTGATTTTTTAATCATAACTTGAACACATTCTTCCTACTATTGTTACTAATCGATATTATTATTATGTAAAATTATCAAAAATATCACAGTCACCAAATTATTTACCCCCGTTACCTTCTATTTTTAATTATCATTATCACAATTTAAGTAGATGATTATATCTAAGCATAGAGATAAATAAATTATATATATTTTGAGAATTTATTAATATAATTATTGCTATATAACTTTCAAAGTTTCGTGTAGTAAATAATTAAAAGGCTATGATGGGAAATGGGAATGATGTTGGAGGAGTGGAAAGGGATGAGGAGGCGAGTACGGGGAAGAAAGACATGCCTTAAATTCACCCCCAATGAAACATTTATAACTTCGTCTCTTTATTCTTCTTTTTTACCTTGTTTCTTCTGTCTTATTTCTTGTTTTCTTTCTTCCTTGCGTGTTTTCTTTCCTTCTTTATGCCTTAACCTCTTCATTGGTGTGGGTAGGGATAATGAAGTGTGGCTGAGATATAGAAAAGGGCAACGTAAATCGTACGTTTTCTGACCACATGAAAATTCTAGACAAATACAAGCATTTTTATAACTGAATGACCCCGATTAAATCTGAAACCCCTTTTAGCATAGATATATCCAATTCATTCCCCCACAAATTGAACCTATACACACTAGTATGTTTAAGATATATCTTTTTTCCAGTAAGAATATTAACTGCGTTCATATTTTTAAAGTTACATTAACGACTATATGACGTCACTGAAATTTCCCTCTTTTTAACAGCGCCAACCCTCCCCTCTCCTTTTTGAATTTCCAACGTCTTTTTCCGTTTTTCTGAAATAGAACTGCATCACACTGTGCACATGAAACATTTTCAAATATTTTGTACTGGTATTTTTTGTTTCTTAATCTCATTCATCCAGAGGAAGTCTCGAAATAAAGACGAAACGTTGATGAACACATAATACGGTTTGTTCCTTTTTATTTCTCTCTCTATATATATATATGTATGTATATGTGTATATATATGTGTGTATGTATGTATATATATATATATATATATATATATATATATACTAGCAAAAGTACCCATCATTGACTGGGTTCAAAAACAGCCTACAGAAAATGGACTCTGATTTATTAAAGTATGATAGATTATGAAAAGGAAGGGTTGTAAAGAGATAGCTTCGAATTTGGGGGTATCAAAACCAAAGCAAAATATGATGAAAGTAAAAATAAAATAGATAAACCCCATAATTTATTATACCATACTTGTTCACACTGAAACACTTATCACAATATTCTGTGGATCTATATAAAAAAAAAACCTTGTTAAACTTTGTGGCATACTTCCATTCTATGGAGGTCAGGTGCGAACGAACACCCCATAATTTTATTATTCCATATTTCTTCAAACTGAAACATGATTATCAAAGTATACTTTCGCAGATAGATATGAAAAGTCTTTAAAGTCTGTGCCTATTTCCATTCCATGGAGTCCAGACGCGAACGCAGACCCCACGTTTCTATTATACCATCCCTGTTTAAGTTAAACATACTTATCAAAGTATTCTTATGTACATCTATATCAAAAACACTTGTAAACGTTTTTTTTAAATTTTTTATTTCCATACATTGTGGACCAGGCGCGAACACAGACCCCACAATTTTAATGAACCACCGTCCTGTCAGATCAAACATACCCATTCCTGTGTCTCGATACATCTTCTATCATTATATGTAATCAGTTTTTTAAAATAGTCAACCACATAGGAGCCTATTCGTGACCAGACACACACACACACACACACGTTCAGCTTTATATTATACATATATATATATATATATATATATATATATATATATGTATGTATATTCTTTTGCGAATTAATCCACCTGCCAAATTATTCCTCGTATTGTATGCAATTATTTAAAGAAAATTGTTTTAGTTTACAATTCGTCGAGAAATTCTTGCGCAATATTACAAACCGAAAAGGTAACGGTAACCGAAATATCAACAAGATAACTCGGATTTGATGATAACTAATAAAAACACATTCTTCTGCTTACGGTGTACCGACGTTATCGCGGTTTTACGCAAAGTACCCATAATTAAAACACTTTTATTTATTTTGTATCAACTGTCAGGTTCACGCCGGATGATTTGTTCTTTTCTGTGTACAACGCACGGCATGTGTCAGTCGAACCAGACAATCTTCACGCATCTTCGAATTGCGATTTATTTCTATCTTTACGGAACGACTTCTTATCAAAAAGTTCCTACCAACAAAACAAAGCATACAAAACTAAACACGTAAAAATGTAAAATAGTTTTGTAAAGTTGATGATAAAAAATTAACAGGTGCTAATGTTATTTTAAATGTAGATAAAAAAAGTTATCAGTAAATATTTATTTCTTGGACTAATGTTCTTTGCTTTGGTTCTTGCAGGTCAGATGTGTCAAGTTAGATCGCGATAGCAGCCATTTTCGTCTGCTTAATCATAAGTTTTCTTTTTAACTCTTTAACGTATATACTTCAATGACTGAATTCGTGCCCTCCAAACTACCATTGAATAAGGAACCAAATTACACTTCTTTTTTTTATTTGCTGCTAAAAGCTCCACTGCCAGATACCACACTGCACGATCATCAGAAGGTAGAACCTGCCCTTTTTTACTTAGTGATTCACTACGTATCAAGGCCCGGAGGCCACTCAAGGATAATGATTAAGTGCTGGGTAGAGGGTGAGACAAGATTAGTCACATGGAACTTGGATAGAACTAGATTATCTAAATGGATGACAATGTAATTCATTCGGATTACTTTTAAAGACATTCATGTTATAGTAAGCTGGGAAGCAAACAAACGGTATTGCGTTTAATAGACGGAAATGGCTAGGATAAAAAAACCCTGTTCATTGAACCTTTGTTTAGTTTTGGGCACAGATAGGAAGTGATGAAAATTGTTGGCGATTGTTTCAGTTAGGCAAGTACTTTTTGTGAACGTTTTACAAAAAGATTAGATAGATTGGAGTTCAGTCAAGCACCATAAAAGTATCGGTATAGCAGAGATAGACTAGCAATGTTTCTTCAGTGAGAAGCAAGAAGTGAGAAAGCGAAAAAATCATCGCCAACTCAATTTCGAAAGTGTTTTGTGCCTTGTCAAGACAGGAAATGGTGCTCTAAGCAGCTCCATCTCAGATGTAGCAATACTACTTGATTTTAGTCTGTATTTGGCTCTTGTACAGGTAGAGGATTACGTCGAGAGTGATATACTTTCTGGAGCGATAGAACGATCCAACCATCTTTCCAGCGATTAGACTCTAGTATAGGTCTTCCATTTCAGGTAAGAAGTAAAAGTCAGCCCCCAAAATTTGTCGAAGCCAGGTGCTTCATTGAGGCGAGAGCCACTCATTTCAACTAGAGTGCTACATGACTGCTGCTATGCGGGCAGTGAATTAGCAATGTTTTGACATTGTCCAAATACCTAAGCTCAATCGGTTTACATAAAGACCATCGCTTAATACGATTATAGCAATTTGTATATCACTTCCCAAGTGCTCAACCTAAGATAGAGAGCATTATAGTCATCCACATACAGTACTGTTTTGCTGTATCACAGCTCATCAGTGCAGCTAGTCAGAATCGAAAGCTGATCGCCCAAACGACAGTTGCGTTATACGGCTGCATTGTCCAAAGTACTTAAGTTCAATTTGTTTACACAAAGAGCATCCCATATATAGTTGTCTTGAAATGTGTTCCAATGAATTTGATGGAGTTGAACCCATCAAATAAAGACGCTAAACCCATTGAAGAATCACATCCCTTGCATGCAGATGCCGAGGACCTTCTACTCTAATTATTTCTCGGGCTAATTTCTTTTTAAATTCTATTCTTATTAACTGTATATTAAATCGTGCCAGCATCACGAATTTCAAGATTAATGTTAACAAATATTATGCTGCTCAATACCCAAGCCCAGGTTGCCCTATGCTATAACCCTGGATCTCATCACAGTGGTTCGTTATGCTTCGATAGTCATATGTCCTCTTTAAGGTTAACAAAACTTGTAGAAAAAATCTAGAAATAATTCGTTAAAAACTTTCTAATATAAACAAAATCAAGTGAAGCATACATGGTCCCCCGTGAGTAGTGCACAGTGAATGAAGCATAAAAATAAATGACTAAGTTCAGCAATGGCCCCCCTCATATAGCCCCAAATGTCCCCAGGGGACGTCAAATCCTGGTGTAAATGAACAAATTGTGCAGTTTTAGGCCATAACATATGTAAATTTGAATACTGCACCATACAAAAAAGAAAGGACTAAGTCCATAATTTGCTGCCCCGTTTAGCCCCAAAAGTCCCCAAGGCCTTAACATATTTAAATTTGCGTTCAGCACCACGCAAAACTGTTAAATAGACATACACAGAAAATTTTGACAAAATATGGTAAAATAGTCCCCAAAATGGAGTGTTTTTATTAGCCCTAAAAGAGCCCCTGGGGCACACCCAAGAGTTATCACGAAGTATAGCCACGAAAATTATATAGAAATTTGTTACTTAAAACTTTTCAGTAAGTTTTATAAAAATCCAAGGCATCAATGTTTTTTAATAAGCATAAAAGAGTCAATTTTAGCAATTTAAAAACATATATATTTTATTCAATTTTCACCCCAAACAAGGCACAGTGTCACTTTGAAGTAAGAGGCTACTGTCGGGGACATAAGTTGCAGGGGTGTTATGAATGAAGATGAGTAGCAAGATGCTTGTTTACATTAAACTTGAACTTCTGCATATCAGTACAGTTGGGAAAGTAAAATCCCGGAAGGGTGTTCCAAAGTCTAGCAGTTCTGGGGAAGAAACTATTGTAGTAGAATGCTTTATTACACCTAGGGATCTTTGCTGTGAAGGGGTGAGATTTAGCTTCTTGTCGAGTTTGTCGGGGGTATTCACGTCGAGGGGGTACAAGTGCTTGTAATTCGTCAGAGCATTCACCATTAAAATACTTGTAGAACAGGCAGACGAATGCAACATTTCCTCGATGGGATAGAGGCTGAAGCTTAGACGAAAGTTCAGGTCCTATCAGGTTGGCGACTCTCTTTTGAACCGTGTCAAGGAGTGCGAGACTAGTAGCAGATGCACCAGACCAAATGTAAGAACAGTACTCCATACATGGGCGAATGTAGCCTTATAAAGGTACAGGATACTTTCAGGCGTAAGTAGCTTTCTAGAGAGATCTCACCTTCTTCGCAGCAGCCTTGGCAATGCTCTCAATGTATCTATTCCAGTTTATGTTCCTTGTGAACCTTAAGCCGAGGAGTTTAATGGAAGTACTTTCGGGTACTGTGTTCATGGCCATTGCTATTGGTGGTAGTGAAGGTTTCTTGTAATTATTGAAAGAAACAAGCTTAGTCTTGGCAGCATTGAATGTGACCATCCATCTTTGACCCCATTCCACTACAAATTGGAGGTCATCCTCTAGTGTTTCTGCCATTTCTTTAGATATATGTTCATTTGTTTTTCCCTCGTGCCTGTTATAGAGAGTGATGTAATTAGTAAATATTCCCATCTCAAAAACAATTTTATCAGGGAGGTCATTTATGAATATCAAGAATAATGAAGGTCCAAGGATAGACCCCTAAGACACTTCCACATTTATATAATATTGTTTAGATGTTTGACCCCGAGGACAACTTGGATTTTTCTCTTACTTAAGAAGGATTTAATTACATTATGTATTCTTCAAGTGATACCATATGATCTAATTTTTCTTAGAAGACCATCGTGCCATACCCTGTCAAAAGACTTAGATATATCGAGAGTTTCCACTCTACCCTCCCGCGTTTTGTCCAGTGAACGGTATATACGTTCAGAGATTACAATTAGGATAGCTGCTGTGGAACGTGTTTGCCTAAATCCATATTGATTTTCGGCCAGGAGTTTAGCAGCTGTAAGGTGATGGACTAGAGCTTGATTAATTAAGGACTCAAATATTTTGGCGAAAAGCGGGAGAGAGCTAATGGAACGATAATTTAATGGATTGGTTCTTTCGCCAGAATTCTTGAAAACCGGTACCACAGAAGCGGTTTTCCAGCAGTCAGGAAAGCAAGATTCGTTAAGGCATTTGTTGAAAAGTTTGGAGAGAACTGAAGAAACCTCAGCAGAGCATTTTTTAAATTTTAACCCGAAAGGCATCCCAAGAGGGGCAACGGGAGTTCTACTAGAAAACTGTAACTTTTTACTCATATAATGTTTAATGTTTGGGCAAAATTAAAAAAAATTCCAAGGCGTAGTTATTGAGAAAAGTGCGGACAAACTATCGGACGAACGGACAAATGGACACGGGTAAATTTACAGGTCCACCCTCCTTTTGTCGGGGAACCAATAAAAAAGTTAAAAGCTTTCTAATATAAACAAAATCAACATAATGCGGTTTACTTGTGATCCATTGACCTATTTGTTCTATTAATACATTACTTTCCAACCTTTTTTTTAATATTGCCGCCTGCTTTTGAGTTTTTAAAAAAATTCGCGGCAAACTATTGAACTCTTAAAATTTCTGCGGCACACCTACAAACAAATGAATGTGTTCTACACATAAAGCCTTTTTACAATAAAATAAAAAAGATAAAGATTATATTAGGATTTGTTGTTCATATAAATAATTCATATAAAATATTTAGTACCTGTTATGAAAAATAACGGTGAATGTTAATGAGAGAGTTGTGCTTGGTGTCTCCTTACTACTGCTAAAATATGTGACCTGGAATGAGATAGGCATATTCTTAACTATGCTGTAATATTTTTATATTAAAGTTTTAACATTTATTTATTTTTAAGGTTGCTTGGCTTGAAAACACTATTTCACATAAGTACGAAGTTGAGAACTGAAGTAAGATTTATTAATTTATTTTTTTTTTTAGTTATCGTTGGATATTCTTCATAACAGAAACTTAAATAGCGTCTAATACGCGTGAAAAAGCTCCAAACGACCCACAGACCTATTTTACACTAGCTAGGCGCCTAGTATAGCCCGATCATAAAATACGCTTAAATATGATATTTTGACAAATACATGTTTCGTATTTATTATTATATTATCATGGATTCAATATATAGTAATGATTTAAAAAGTTAAAAAAAAAAGACTTGTGTGTCACCACCGAAAACCAAAACCAAAACGTTATGATTACGATTTATTTTTGTCTCTGCCATTTATGCCTGAGCTATTAAGACATGCTTGCTGCAAGGCTAAAAATTAAAATATGAACCAATAGCTATTACGTTATGCGTACATATTCATAATGCCGTCGTTCGACCTTCACCTAGTAAATTTAATTTTGTTTTAATTTTCACACTTTTGTGCCGATTTTCCCGAGCTAAAACCCAAATATAAAGTTTCGC
This sequence comes from Euprymna scolopes, assembly GCF_053919585.1. Classification (NCBI taxonomy): domain Eukaryota; kingdom Metazoa; phylum Mollusca; class Cephalopoda; order Sepiida; family Sepiolidae; genus Euprymna; species Euprymna scolopes. The sequence goes on along the minus strand of NC_136499.1, from coordinate 15,345,875 downwards.
ATAGGTTCAAATACCTTATATATAAAGTTTCATGGCTGTAGAGTAAAAACTCTACGAGAAGTTTGGAAAGCAATTTTTTAAACATAAATATATGTGGAATGAGTTTTGTATTTATTATTACGTTTTTACGCAAATATTACGCAAGTATGAATCATGTAGAATATCAGCATTACTGTAATTTCATATAAGTTATCTAAAGATGATCATGTCATAAGAAAACTGAAAAAACTAATAGAGAATTAGTTAAAATGAATGTTTAAAAGAATATGCAAATTAGCTTGATTTTTTGCTAGTGACGATCCATACATAAGGTAGTTGTATTCCACGACCCATATATAAGTACATTGTATTTTCCTTTTAAATAAATAGAAAAAAAAGGTTTTTAATATGAATATCATTACAAAACTTATGAGAGTATAGATTTTCTCATGATTTTGTTGCGTCAATTTTGAAGTCCCCTCATTTGCTGAAAAATATGTTTTATTTTATGCCGTCTTATTATTTTCTTCAGACACGAAATACGAAGTTTCTTTTCATAATGGTTTAATAGTGGCCTGATATGAGAAAGACATACTCTTAACTCTTCTGCAATGTTTTTCTTAAAGTTTTAGCATTAAATTTTTTAATGTAGTTTAGGTAAAAAAAAAAAAAAAAAAAAACACACACTAGTAAACACAGGCACGAAATTGAGAATTGCATAAGATTTTGATGATATTTTTAGATTAATTTATTTTTATTTATTTATTTTTTTTTACAAGGTGGTCACAACTTATCAAGACCAGGAAGCCACTCAGGGATAAGGGTTAAGATCAATTTATTTCTTGCGGACTATTATTCTCATCTTTATTAGTTGTTGTTTCACGACGTTTCGGCCAACTATTTCTCTGGCCTTCGTCAGGTGGTAACCGCGACGGAAAGGAACTTCGAATCTCCTAATTGCATTCTAAGCAATCACTGTCATCCGTAGGTGTTGTCATCTCACCACGTTTTTGGCCAAGTAGGCCAGAGGAATAGTTGGCCGAAACGTCGTGAAACAACAACTAATAAAGATGAGAATAATAGTTCGCAAGAAATAAATTAATATAAATAATACTAATCTCAGTAATAAATTCCAATTAAAATAATATAGATATTTTTGGAGTTGAATATCCATAACAATTCAATGGCATCGATGCAATAAATGTCCATACTTGAATCTGAGTCCAAGATCAATGGAAACACTTGCTAATTATTCCACTTCACGTAACTCAAAATTATAAAGATTGATATTTGATAAATTTGGAAACGAATTCTTCAACAGTTTTCGATCTTATTTTTCTAAGCATATAAATTAGAAAATTTAACTTTCACGTGGCTGTAACTATTTAAATTTGTTCCTATAGTTCAAACCTTTCTCGGACGCTTACGCCGCCTGCTATTGTGACACCCCGCTCTTATTAAGTTACGCAAGGACCCCTGATCCTTGAAAACTTGGCTCGTGGCGTCTTCGTACTTCTGGAGGCCGTCACATTGATTCTGGTATGCTGAAAACGAATAACAAAACTCACGCAGGAAAGACGGGCAGCAGACGCTTGAGTACTATTCTACGAAAAGTTAATTTCACAAAGTTTATAGACTTTTTACATATATGTACACGTGAAGTTCTTAGTAAGTTTTTAACAGTCCCAAATCTCTCTTCTCTTCGGAGACAGCGCCAGACGGGTTGGAGGAGGAGCGTGTTCGTCACGTCTTCAGGGAACGGCGAGTTTCCACACAATCTGTGCCCCTTGGAGTCAAAGTGGAATCTGCTTACTTTCTGAGCGGTTTAGCATTTATATAGGGGGGGGGCGGAGTGGAGAGTCTCTTAAGCCAATCAAATTACGCCACGCTCTTACGTGAAAACTCAGACTGCGGGTGTGTAATACAGCCTTGCCGCTAGCTTGCAATCTGAGATTCAAATCAACATTAAACTCCCATGACCCCAATGGGTCATCGGCTGTCAGTCAGAACACCTCGTACCGAGTTCGTCGGCGCCAGACAATTTCCCGTCGTCAATTTTGAATAGCAAAATATATATCTCGGACTTCCAAAAATAAGCAAATATATATATGTTTACAATAAAACAACATATATATTTATATCCTCTATTTTAAATCTTCGGGATATCTTCCGTTACCCGGGAGCTATTAAAATAATCTTAGCATAGTAATGCGATCCCCAACGAGGGGCAAACCGCTCCCTCAGGTCGATCACGTTACACTATTGTCACAAATGAACAAACAAACAAAAATAAATAGATTCAAAACGGCATTTCTTTTTTAGTGTAAGTTAAATTCATTTATTTGTGGTTCTTCCAATACAACGTATTTTATTATTTTTCCTAAATCATTTTTCACCCACGTGTATTTTTCTTTCTCGCTCTTAAATTTCAGACGTCTATCTTGTCCGGTGGCACTTTGATTCTCTGCCAACAACGTGGAGTATTGTTCTCTCCTTTTCTTGTGACGCAAGCTCGTGCACACTTGCTAATCTGCTTACGTGCTCTAACGGCTGCTGCTGCTGTTAATATATTCGCTAGACAGCTATCCTTCGACTGCTGATATTTTCACACGCGTTCATGCGCACTCTGTTGCATAAGCACTTCGCGACACGCTAGTATGTATTCCGCATCACACTGATGTGTCCTGACGCGGTCGTTTGGAACCACTGCATTAACTTGTCACTGATTTACATTTTTACTACATTCTGTACCTTTCAGCCATAGTGCACTATTTTTTATTCCACATTATTTACTCTGATGAACGCAGATGGAAACCGGTTTTGTGTATTAATTTACTAATATATTTTTTTTTATTTCTATTCTCTTTTTACACCGTTCTCAATTTCAAATAATATCATCTATGTCCTTATTCGGTTCTGTAATAAAATTTTTATTTCAGTAATAAATGACGATCTCTTAATAATTTGGAATTCTTTTCACGCACCTTGTAGATTTCCATATGTATACGTTGTCGTGGGATACACCATAATCACGTTGACACAACTGTTCACATTAAATCACCAAGAATTGTTGAGACTATTCAGTACTCAAATGGGTGAATATTTGGGAATACCAGGTGCTGAATATGATTTCCGCTTATCTCGACATTACTTTTAGTCGTCTTGGTCTTCTCCTTGCCACTGGAATCAAGTAGTGATAACAACAGAGGAGTAGATAGTAATTGCGCAACCTTTGCTTCGCAATTCACACATTCATTCTATCATCCTTCCAGAATACGCAGGTTGTCCTTTTATGCATTTTCTTTGCTTAAATAATACGTGAACGAGTTTGATGACTATACACGCGGGAAAATATTTAAAACAAAAAAAGTCACTGGCTTCTTAATTGCGTCACAAATTTTTACTTATAATTTCCATATTTGTGATGGGCTTCTAGTGTTTCTTCTCAGCTGCTTTAAATTAACTTAATTATTTAAAAAGAAACTTACATGCTTCTCAAAAATAACATAATCTCGCTCAACCAATTTCCACAAAGGAGCTTCTTCGAAAGAACTTCTCGTTTGTGAAACACATTACGACGGAACTGTTTTCCTGTAGTTACAACGCGGGTGGCTTCAAAACCAATGTCCTCAGATTCAATTCTAGTCATGGCACACAAATACTTCTTTTTTACTTTTGAAATCACGACTCAGTAATTATATATACGAAATCTGGACAAATCATATTTAAGCGTATTTTATGACCGGGCAAAGTCGGGTGATCCCACGCTAGTATCATGTAATATGCATTTGAAACTGTTATTGACAAGTACTATTCTAAATACGCAATGATTTCAATTATGGTGCTATCTTTGTACTTATTAATATAATTAATATGAGAGATTTTGATTAAAAAAAATGATAGCGTTTAAAAAATAGCATTAGATTTTAAGGGAAATAGTTACACGAAACTATCGAAGTCAAAAAGTGATGATACTGTGGAGAACGATTAATACACGTTTATCTTAGTAAAAGGGCTAAGGAGATAGAAAACTATTTTATTATTCCTTGTGTTTGGGTGAACTCTCCAACTACACTGGCGTCATTGTCCCGCCGGTGGTAACAAAGCAGACCAATGCCTACTGACTATGCAATAGTCTTCGGGATTTGATAAGTTATAACTAGGGCTAGGACAACATAATATTCTTACCATAGTTTGGATTCCCGAGTATACAAATGGTGTCAACAGCTTTATTGCAGATTAGTAAAATACCAATATTTCACTAAATATACGTCAGGAAAAAATGGAAATTGTATCGTCAAATGACTGTTTCAAGGTTTGTTATTTTCCAAAATTTTATTCAAATCCTTGCGATAGTAACGAAGTTATGACATTTTATTTATTATCAAGTGATGTATACTGTCCATCGCTTTATTGTAGTTTTTTTTTAAATGTCAAAAAGGGTCGATTTACGGTTATCAAAAAGGAAAGGATTGTTGCTGGACTCGCAGAAGGATTGTTCATCAAAGATTTAGCTATAAAACTGGAAAGGGATTCAAGAACTTTGGCTTTATTCATGAACAAGCCCAACACCAAATCTAGAAAGGATAAGATAGACAGGAGAAACCTTTCACATCGTGATATTCGGAAAATTCAACCGAAACCCAAACAGCACCAGTGCTTCCATTTTTGCAAGAACTGAAATCGCCCCAAGATCCAAGCAGGCTCGATGTAATGTGTTGAATGAGATGACAAGGAACATCTAAACTATTCCAAGGCCTCCATTGAGCAAACAACATAGCGATAAAACGAAAGACTTTGGCACAGAATTACATGAAAATGGATTTCCAACGTGAATCTATGGGCTTCTTTGGATAAACTCTCATGACATGACCACCATGTTCTCCATACCATAACCCCATTGAATATCTCTGGTCAATATTAAAAAGAAGAGTTTATGAGGGAGTTAATCAATTTACTCCAAAGGATGTCTTGTGGAGAACATAGTTGATATTGCTAGAGCCATAGATCCTTTTTCATATCAAACAATTAACTTCCCCGAGGGGGAGGGCAAAAGGTTGTTTTAAGTTATTTAAAAATGGAATATATGTTGATAAATAATTAATTTTTAATAGGCTTAGTACCTAGGATGTGCTTTTTATCATTATTCTTTGACAGAAAAATACAATAAAAAGTAACGTTCGACAGATAAAACATTGTATTTTTGTTCTAAAACAGCATTTTAAGAGACCTTCAATAAAGCGATGGACAATGGAAATTCCACGACAAAGAATACAATGCCATAACGTTGTGAATATCGCTTGAATTTGAATAAAATTTTGGGAAATAACTAACCTTAACGCAGTCGTTTGATGATATCATTTTCATTTTGTTGTGACGTATATTTAGTGAAATATTGATATTTTACTAATTTGCAATAAACCGATGTACGTGCTCGGAATCACTGTTCGGTATCGTACGTACAGCATATATGTATAATTATACAGTTGTATATTTGTTATGTAAAAAGAAACTGACCACAGTAAGTAAAATAGCAAACTAGATAAGTTGAAACAGATATTAGGAAAAGATTAGAATCGAACCCAGTAAGAAAAGTTAAAAAAAAGAAAACATTAAAAACCTAGGAATGTAGAACGATTGTCATTGTTCTTGGAAATACCTTAATATTATTTATGTCAGAGATAGAGATTTAATTTAGGAATGCAGTCGATTGTTCATTCTTTTAGAAATAACTAGATATTAAATATGTCAGTTAAAAGAATGGACAATACTAGTTTAGAAATAAATGCTTAACTTAAAAACAATACAAATAATTTAGGAATTTCTTTGTTACTGGATGCATGTGCAAAACGCACGTGTAATTTGAAACGTGAGGGAGTCACATTGTTTCACCACGCCTCTAACGTCATCACGAAAGGAGATTCCCAATGTATTGAGACAGGGTTTGAAGTTATAGACAGTTACAGGAGAGGGACAGTCAGTTAGCAGATGAGAGTCGGAAAGAGACTTAGTGAGAGCTGATACCCCTGGGAGGCGAAGGTGTGAAAAGGATACCATGTGGTCGTAAAGGCTTGAATCCCTGAAAATCATCAATCATCCAGCTGGTATGAATAAAGAATCATCTAATATTTGTAAACTGTTGTCTTCGTCTGTTGTCATTCCATCCAAAAGGAAAAGTGAAATGTGTTTTCTCTATCATCTTAAAAGAACTGTCTGTCCCCTCCGCCATCATCAATAATGTATCTCCCCTTTATCTATGTTAAAAGGTACTGTTACATCATATCTCTCAGCCTCTGTTAAAAATGCTCTTCTTATAAAATGTATTCCTTTATCTATCAACAGAAGAATCTACACACTCGACGATATACATACTCCTCGATATATGTACACCCCCACACACAATGAGATATAATTGTAGCCCTTTTGTTAAAACTATAAAAGTATTTATCAAAGTAATCTGGCTAATATGGTGTCAGAATATATCTGGTTATTACGGTTTATCTCCAATATTCTTATAGCAGTCTGTGACATATTTCCATTGTATGGTCTACCGGTGCGAACGCAAACCCCACGATATTATTATTATACACTCTCTCAATATATGTTGTCTACAATGTAACATTTTTCCTATGTGGTATATACTTGGTAGAGAATTAAATGACATGAAAGTCAGCGCTGCACGAAAAATACACTAAAATAAATATATGTTTCATTATATTATAAAGTGAGAGAAGGAGAAATAAGGAATCCAGCGTTACCCGAGAAAAATTTAAAACAAATACGGATTGATTTATATTTTTCGGAAGTATGAAAGAAACCCGGTGTTGGTTGGTAGAAATAATTTTAAGACCAAAAGTTCAAGTAGATGACTTACATTGTGATAATTATTGTAAATACATTAGAACCAAGAGAGAGAGCTGGGCGGTGGTGAAAGACGGGGAGGGAAAATGGAGAACAGGAAAAGAAAGAAAGATAGAGACCCTGATTATGATGGTAGAGAGAGACAGATATTTTAACATATACATGTTATATATATTTTAACCTCTTCTATTTTTTATAGCCCCGGTCAATCCATGTTTTCTCTGTTAGAAAAGAGTGATTTTAGAGGCAGCGAACGTTAAACTAAAATAAATCACAAAAAACATAATTTTGTTATACACATATGTTGTTTATTAAAATATATTAATTTTTGGTATTAATAATTTTGAATACAACTTCGGACATATCGTCACCGCGTCTCGCACATATATGGCATAATCTAGAGGTTCAATTGTCACGAAATCTAAACATTAAATTAAAAAGTGTTTCGGCAATAATGCGTAGAATTTTACCTTTAAAGTGGTCAATAGTAATGTTTCTCTCAATAAAATGATTGTATCCCACGCTCCGACCTGCTGAAACCATAGGAATTACCAAACTAAACAGAACTTAAAATATCCAACAGTTTCCAAATCTGTAATTAAAGAAAAAGAATTGCCATTTTAAAGTTCACTGCTTAAAAAGCACCAAAAAACTCTATCTTAACTAAATACAAAGCTCTGCATATCATTGAAAACGAATTGGATTCCGGGTGTGGACATGTGACGACTACGTTATAATATAAAAATTGGTTATCTGTTTTGAAGTCGCTAATATACTTACAGCTAAGTATATAAAAAAAGTGTAATCACTTTTGAAATAGAAAATATGCCTTTTAATACAGAAAGCAGTGCTAAAAATAACTCAATTTATATATATATATATATATATATATATATATATATATATATATATATATATATATATATATATGGGGGGTAGATATGTGTGTGAATGTGTGTGAGGAACGGTTTCAACTAAACTACTCTCAATTTTATGGCTATAGACTTAAAACTTGATAAATAGGGGATTTCGACCTGGGGAACAAATTCAAGTTGGTTATTAGCCGGAAACAATGTTAGATCAATAAGCCGAAATTGAAAAAAAATGTAACTTGCCAGTTGTACATCAAATTAAAGTTCTCCTCTAAGCATGCACAAATATATATTTTAACATTAAAGTCGTTTAATTTTGAAAGTTTGAGATCTATCTGTCAATAGCTCATACGGCAACGAGTAACGCTGAAGCGCTAAATGAATTGGTTTCGATTTTAGCTGATGTCACCTAAGTCATATTTTTTTACTACTGAATCACTACTATATATCTATGTATATAAATTCGTATTTTTGTCTGTTTGTTTGTTTATTCGTTTGTTTCCAATTTGATTAATATATACAAAAAAGTCCGTTAGTTTGTTATTTCATTTATTTCTATATATAGTATGATTCTTTAAAAATATACGATTAAGAGGTCATTTACTTTGTTTAATATATCAAGAAAAATCAATTGAACTACATAGCTGTATGTTAGTTTAAGTTTCTAGCGAAAGAGTTGTTTTAAGTGTTCTATTTAAGTTTGTTATTTCATCAACTTTAAATAACAATTATATTGATATTATATTTAATTAAATTTATTTGGAATTATAACTCCCGATATCGATTTTGTTTTATGAAACGAGTAGAGTTATTTTCCCTGATGAGTTTTTTTTATACGTTCCGAAGTTCGAAAGATAAAAAAAAAACTCTTCCTAAATAAATTAAGTTGGTAATCGTAAGACGTTTCTAGCGTGAAAAAATAACTTCGTGTAGACAGAAAGATGGTTTGCTTTATTTTTAAATATTCGATACTTTTGCATAATTTGACCCAGATTCTCGGGAATTCCCGTCAAGCATGGATCGGGCGAGACCGGCAATCATCGGTTTAAGCCAAGCGTCGTAACAGACGCTTTAAAAACAAACAAACCGGAAACAATACAAATGTAAATAATCAAAAATAACAAAAAAAATACCTTTAAAAGACTGAAAATATTCTTATTTATTTTATTTTCTTGTTTTTTTTTTTTTTAAATATTTATCAACAAAATTTGTTTTTTTCTTTCAAGAAAAGATGAAAGTTTTACATTTTTTCACTGTAAATTCCTAGGTGTAAGTACAATTTTTTTTTCAAAACTTTTTGTTCAGTCAAGTTTTTTTTTGGGGGGGGGCGGGCCACAGAAATTATATATATATATATATATATATATATATATATATATATATATATATATATATATATGAAAGAAAATACGCAAAAAATGTTTACGTAAAGCAAAACTTATTAGATGAAAGTACAGGGAAAAATTTTTTTTTTTTTTCAATATCTTTATTTATTTATTTTTTACGGCTGATCATTGCCGTTTGAAGTACTTTCTCAAGATAAGGATATTTCCTTAGGAATCTTTTCTTGTCGACTGTTGAACGGCCATCGACGGCGAAGAGGGAGGAGATAGGGTAAAGGACATGTGTACGTGGTGTGCTCCGATATAATACCGCATTCCCTTCGCATATTTTTAAGGGTAGCCATTTCGGACACCCATAAATAAATGATTTTTACTATTGTTAGAATCTCACCTGGTGGAGAGGGTATCACGATTCTGTTTTTTTTTTCTTTTTTGCGGGGAAGGCGATTACATTTACATCTTTTTGTCTGTTCTTTTATTTTTGAAATTGTTGTCTGTGTGTGAGGTATCGACGTTACCCACGATGAAAATGATTAATATCCTTAGTATAGTAGGTGTATTCAAAACGTTACTTTATGTCGACCCGGGCAACACCGGCTACCCATGCTAGTTTAATAATAAAATCGATGTTTCAATGTGTGTGTTTGTGCGGAACAGTCGGTAGCAAACTACTCTGTTAGTTTTTGATTTCAAAACCTGATATCTAGTGAATTCGATCCTGTCGAAAAAATTCGATTTAGTTTTTAGCTGACGAAATAAATAAAAAATAGAAAAAAACAAAAAAAAAACAAATGGAATTTGCTAAATGTAAATCGACTTAATGTGTTTGTCAGGGCATGCTGAAAATATATGTGTAAATTGGTTCTTTTGTGAAGCAATTATATGCATGTTGTGTTAGTTCAGATGGTAGCTAGATACATAAATGTTTCTGTTTCGATTCTAGCTGATGGCACCTAAGTAATTTGTTTTATCTTTGGAAATCACTTATATATATATATATATATATATATATATATATATATATATATATATATATATATATATATATATATATATATATATATATATATATATTAGTTACAATATAATAACGATGAGAGAATTTGCTTGATAATAATAAATTCGAAATTAACATGAATTAAAATATCATATTAAAAGTATTTTACGACGAATAACACCGGGTGGATGGATATATATATATATATATATATATATATATATATATATATTACTGTTTCGCAGCTCATCAGTGCGGCTAGACAGGCAACTACCTTAAGCCAGGATTGAAACTCGACTGTCTGTACGACAGTCAAGACTCCTAACCATTACGCTAATCGACGGCCACACACACATACACACGCACACACACACAAGTGAACGTGTCTGTGTACATTTTCGTTCGCAATAACTCTGTTAATTTTAAGTCTACAGACTCGAAATTTGATATACACGGTACTGAGATTTGGGAAAATCTATGTGATCGGGTTTCGGCCAAACATTTGGCTGTTAAGGGGTCAAAGGTCAACGATTTGACACTTAAGAATTCTACCACATTCATCTGACAATTTTGGGTCTAAACACTTGAAATATTAGATATAGGTTCCTTGGACATGGATCTAACTTAATAACTTGATTTGAGCCCAAAACAATAAATTTTAATGGGTCATAATAGGGGTCAAGGTTAACAAACGGTCAAATTTAAAAAAATTGACCGTTTTTGCTTTTTTGGGTTTTTTTTTTCTCAGCATACACCTCCAAACACCCGGGCAACGCCGGGCACCTGTGCTAGTCTCTATATATATAAAAGTGAACGTGTGTGTGTGTGTGTGTGTGTGTGTGTGTACATTTCCCTACGCAATAACTGTCAATTTTTAGTCTACAGACTAGAAATTTGATATACATGGTACTGAGATTTGGAAAATCGATGTGATCGGTTTTTGGCCAGAAATTTGGCGATTAAGGAGTCAAAGTTCAACGATTTCACCTTTGAGAACTCTACCAAACTCCTCCGACAATTTTGGATCTACGTACTTGAAATTTTAGATATAGGTTCCTTGAACATGGATCTTACTTAATAACTTTATTTGAGCCCAAAACAATAAATTTTAAGGGGTCTAAGTTAAAAAAAAATTGACCGTTGCTTGTTTTTTCATGCTCAGCATAAACCTCCAAACACCCGGGCAACGCCGGGCACCCATGCTAGTATATATGCGGTCTCTTACAAATTACTCAGACAATTTTTGGTCTAAAAATTTGAAATTTTACATAAAGGGTATTCAGAGATAGGGCAAGCTTTTTCATCAGTTTGGGTCGAAAATTTGTAGTTACCAATATATAAATGTATTTATGTATGTATGTATGTATGTATGTTTGCATGTCTGCCTTAAACTTTCAATGGAGGGGACGGATTTTACCAAGATCAGTATCGTTTTAAAGTTCGACGTTTCATACGACAAATATCGAAAATTGGTTAAAAACATTAATATCTTCCCCTTCAACTAGGCACTTTTCTACAGGGAGGGGGGGTCACTTTTTCGCCGATATGTTTATCGTCTCCTTTAGATTGTCTAGCCTTAATTTTCAAAACTGTCGCTTCCGGTTTGGCGGTGGTCGTAACAGCATAAACGTTAGGGTTTTACCCCGTTCTTTTCCTCCTTTGCGGTACGGGTTCGAGCCTGCCTTCCTACTACAACTTTTTCTTTTTTTTGCTCAACATACACATCCAAACACCCGGGCAACGCCGGGCTGAAATGCTTATATATATATATATATATATATATATATATATATATAATCAACGAACATTTCTGCTGTATTAGAGGTTATAAAAGCAAGTGCTTGAAGTTGAAATAAAAACATATCCTTTCTACTCTGCTATGTACCCAGAGTAAGGAGGTAAAATATACAGTTTATAAATAATATCAGCAGCTGTTTGCCTTACGAAGGTGTTTCCATTATTGCTTATGGCATCCGTCTATTTCATTTACTACGCTGATCAACCAAGGTTTGAGCTATGTGTAGTAATACACACACGAAATTTATCGCTCTATCATATGCATTTAATGTTGTTAGACAGACAAGCGATTTAAATAGAGATTGGATACGAGCTGAGATACATATAAACACACACATACTCACGCACACAATGAGGGAGAGAACTTGAATGGCTACTGGAGAGAACTTGAATGCCTACTAGACATTTTTTTTTTTTTATTACATTTTCACCCCAAACAAGGCACATTGCCACTTTGGTGTAGGGGGCTACTATCAGGGGAAACATCTACTGGGGTACTATGTAGGGATTAGGGCAGCGAGATGTTGGTTCACGTTGCACTTGAACTTATGCATGTCAGTACAGTTGGGGAAGCAGTGACCTGGAATGGAATTCCAAAGTCTAGCAGTTCTGGGGAAGAAACTACTGGAGTAGAAAGATCTTTTACATCTAGGGATCTCTACAGTGTGGGGGTGGGAATTTGCTGCATTATCTTCGAGTGTCTAAGGTTTATCTGTACAGTCGTTTTTGTGGCAAGCTGGCACGAGCATACTTTTTCCTACAAATAAACTCTGACCAAATATTCAAAATCACATAGTATTCTCGGTACAAATTAGATTTCCTCGGTATGGCTAGCCATCATTGGCGATTACGAGGACACCCTCTCCAGGTGATGTTACCTCAGGTAACAGCACGGAGCGTAATACTAACCAGACAAGAGGAATTCTTGTCATGGAATCCAGTAAGATTAAGTGACCACAAGAAAGACATACTATAACATACTTATATGGTCAATTGGGGTGATAACATTTATGTTCTCAAATTCTTTATTATTTATTTACTTTGTTTAAGGTAAAGGAGGACTTTAATGGACTATTCGAATATTTATGTATCTTGTAAAGAGGACAGGTGTTAGCCTCTAGAAAAAGGCCCCTTGAGTTCTGAGAAAATCAACTGAAATAAAATAAAAAAAGAAACAAATATACAAACACCATGAAGAACAACCACACACATATACATACGCCATGACGCACGCACGCACCCACAAACACACACACACACACACACACACACACACACACACACACACACACACACACACATATATATATATATATATATATATATATATATATATATATACGTACACACTTTAAAATATTTTAAATAAGATGTTTGCTTTTTTTTCTTTGCAGATTAAACTAATCGAGCCAAATGATGGCAGCCAGGCTAATCTTTGAAGAAAAAAAATAATTCTAAAATGCTACTGGAAGCATGAAAACGCTGTTGAAGTACAAAGTTTCGGAATGTTTATACATCTTTTTGGGACACTCTGTACATATATATATATATATATATATATATATATATATATATATATATATATATATATATATATATATATATATATATATATATGAGAAAATTTTTCCCAAAGGTTTAATATATTAAAATCTATTAGCCAGTGGCAATGTACATATATCAATAAAAATTAAGCCATGTAAATTGACTCAAATATTAAGCAACATCATTAACATTTCTGTAGTCGACCAATCATATATACTTGGAAAACCAAAACAACAAATATGATGTAATCTTTTTCCTTGTCGTTTTTGCAGAATCAGAATCAACGAATGTACGGCACTTTCAATATTTTATTAAAATAAGTAAAATCACCCAGTTTTCAATTAATTCGATTTATTGATTGCTCTAGTCGAAGACTCTCCGCGGTGCCTTGAGTAAAAAAAAAGAAGCTAGATGACTTGTCTACAATACATTGTAGTCTACATTGCACTGTAAATAACCTACTGTCAGTTTTATCAGATTGATTTTTATGTAATGCCTTGGTTCAGTTGTGCTCTGATGAGACATTCATTTCGAACGATCCCCTGCCGTATCAATGAATCTACTGTTAATTTTATATGTCGGATTTTTCTGCTTGTGCCTTGGTAAAACTGCTCAAATGCACTTATGATATCAAGCTATATAAGGGTGTTAACTTCAGTGAAAATCGTTCCTTCTTTAATCGGATTTTTTTCGATGTTATCGGAAGCATTACGATACAAAACCTATAGGAAAATACTCCCGGACAGATGATTTCAAAATATCGGCCTAGACGTTTCAGAGTCCATGGCGGATAAACATATATTCACATGGACGCTCACAAACCAAGCACCTTTCATATATAATTAATAAAAACCGAAGAAAGTGCTCAATACTGTTGTAGAGCAAATATGCGTTTTATTTTATATTACCGTATCTTTCTGTTAAGTTACATTATTGTTTCAGCTACCCGGCCGTTTTTTTGGGCCGTCCGTAGCTTCCTCAGACTTATACAGAAAACCGGTTTTCTGTAAAAGTCTGAGGAAGCTACGGACGGCCAAAAAACGGCCGGGTAGCTGAAACAATAATATATATATATATATATATATATATATATATATATATATATATATATAAAATAAATTTGCTTACTGTGTAAGATATTGAAATATATATATGTATGATTTTACTGTGTAAGATATATATATATGATTTTACTGTGTAAGATATATATATATATATATATATATATATATATGATTATTGTGATCACAATTTTAATATTTATTTCGATAATGATGTAGCAACTTTCACTCCTTAATTCATTCACTTTTCTACTCTCATTTTTTTAGGATTTCTTCTTTTTCTCCTTCTCTTCCTTCTTCTTTTTCTTTTTCTTCTTCTTCTTATGCTGCTTCTTCTTCTTCTTCTTCTTCTTCTCATTCCGTTTCAGTTATGTTATCCGCGTCATTCTCATCCATTTCCTCTTGCCATTGTACCAATAACCATTTCCTTCTGCGCACTTCAGCTTTACCCCCACACCTACGCACTTTACCCCCTCCTGTCTTTATCTCACTTTTTTTAGATCGACATCCCTCCCACATTTTATGTCATGCTTAAATATTTCCCTTGCATATTTTCCCCTTGCATTGCAATCTTCTTGGTGATTAAAAAAGCAAAACTCCCGATTGGTCGTTTTCGGAACCAATCAAATTTACTGTTGGGCGGGGCTTCTTTCAGTATGCGATTAATAAATATGATGTCATTTTGTGTCGTTTCTTCTCGTGAACTCCTCCTATTCGCTAATCAGCAATGATTTTATTTATGCTGTCAGCGGAGGGGACGCTTAGTGTTACCTAAATTAATTCAAAGACTACCATAATCTATCCCGATGGACCCCCTTCCTCGAAAAAATAAAAACAAGTTAAAAAAGTTATGACTTACAGAATTTTCATATTGAAAACAGAAAACTTAGATTTCAGCAAGGGTTCGGCTTTCTTTAATTTAGAAAAAAAAAAACAGAGTTTCTAAAAAATCATTTTACTATTTAGACTCAAATAGTAAACAACCCCGATGTTGCCTAGGATTGAATGATGGTCAACTAATGTTTAACGCTCCCAAATTTTATTACCATCAAAATCGATAAAATCACCCATTTTCCAATTAAATCGATAGATTGCCTGCTGTAGTTGGGAACCCATCGTGGTGCACTGGAAGGAAGCTTCAAATACCTACCCACAAAGACTTAGTCCACAGTACATTGTAGTGTACATTGTACTATAGAGAACCTACTGTTGATTTTATAAAAATATTTTTATATATAATATCTTGATTTAAAGTTTAAAATGCAAAAGAAAATTATCACACCCCAAGTGTGCTCTAAACAGAAACATTTATTCCGAACGCACCCCGGTTATATCAAAGAACCTACTGTTGATTTTATATGTTGGGCCTTATTGCTTCTGTGGCGATAATAGCTGGAATTTAAGTTTAAGATAAAAACGTTAAGTATCGTAGTGCAATTTTGCTTTAAACAGAAACATTCATATCCAACGAGCTCTTGTTATATCGAAGAACCTGCTGTTGATATAATATGTTGGGCCTTAAGGCTTGTGTGGTAAATACACTTCTCAAATGCACTCGTAATATTAAGCTGTATTAAACTTTGATCAAAAGCGGATTATGTTTTCTTAAATCAGATTATTTCGATTATCGATTATCGATACTTATCAAAAACATTTCGTGATGGAACAGAGGCTGAAACTTGGATGACAGTTCAGAACCTATAATGTTGGCAATTTTCTTTTGAACCCTGTCCAGGAGAGAGAGATTAGGAGCAGAATCACCAGTCCAAATGTGACAACAATATTCCAAACATGGGCGAATGATAATCTTGTAGAGGTACAGAATACTTTCAGACGTAAGAAACTTTTCAGCACACTATAGAGAGCCCCCATATATATATATATATATATATATATATATATATATATATATATATATATATATATAAGTAGATTGTAGTTTGCTTGAAGCATTGTTAAAGAAAATTATAAGGTAAAATTAAAAGCCAAGAACAATGCGAGATTTTTTATATATATAGAGTAAAATTAAATGAAAACAAAAGAAATCCTCGAATCTTTAATTATTTCAAAAAAATACTCCCACACTAAACAATAGACTGGAATTGAGCTCCGCTTTTATAATATAAGTTTAAAACATAAGAAAAACAATTATTAAAATAATAATAAAAAAAAACAAAAAAACCCTTGCTTGAATAGTCATCTCCCTTGATTCACAAACGCAACAAGTATTTCAAACATCAACTGATTTATTTTAACGTTCTCCTAACGTCATTTTTTGTTCTATATTTCGCGGTATCACGTGGCAAACTCTGCGGTTGCTTTTTCAAATTTGAACACTCTTCCGCTGTCTTCTCTTGAAAAAGGACTAATAGGTCTGAAATATATTGAGATTTATAACACCATTGAATACAACAGAAAAAAAAATTACTGTTGTTTAGAGTTAAAATTTGTGTGAAAAAGAAAAAACAAACAACAAAAAAAAGAAATTTATTTCTTTTGTTTTCATTTAATTTTACTCTATATAAAAAAAATCTCGCATTGTTCTTGGCTTTTAATTTTACCTTATAATATATATATATATATATATATATATACATATATATATATATACATATATATATATATAAGAAAAAAATAAAGACAAATATATTTTACATTAATTTATTAATCGACAGGATACTAAAAACACGTATATTGAACTTTCCTTAATTCCGCGGAATTTCAAAGAAATGTGTTTTTCTCATCCTAGTAAAAATATTAGCAAATCAATATTATGGGGAAGCTATGAATTTGCTGGTACTGACATTAATGAAAACGTAATTACATAAAAACTTGTCATAAATGCAAAAAAAGAAAAAAAAAATGTGGAAAGAGTTTATAGAATGGGAAAAATTTACGAAATCAGATGAAAAGATATGGAGAGATTCAGTATCATCAATAAGAAAAAAAATGATAGGTGATAATTTTCCCACAGAAAAAAAAACGGTATTATGCTTTTGACGCTTTGAATGAAGTTTAAATCTAGAATGTGCGTAGTAATCCAAAAATAATGTAATAATTTATAAAGTTGTAATAATGCAAAAAGTGTTTAGTAATCCTAATAATTGCAATATATGTCTTCGGAAAAATCAGTTTGCGAACAGACGTCGAGTAAAGAATATTTAAGTCCATTAAAGTTGTTTTTTTTCATAGATAGTTTAAATGGCGTAATTACTTCTATAGTCGTTAGAACGGGGATTGATAGATAATATAAAATGATATATTCGACAGAAATCACTTATATATATATATATATATATATATATATATA
>NC_136499.1:15268110-15323110 GCF_053919585.1 Euprymna scolopes | reverse complement strand
CGGAATCCCTGTTATACCGTGCTTTTGAGTCAGCATGTGAAGCAGCCTTCTTTTTTTCTGGTTCTTTGTTATAAAGAGCACGTGAGACAGCCTTCTTTTTTCTGCTTCTTTGTTATAAAGAGCACGTGAGGCAGCTTTTTTCTCCTCAGAATCCCTGTTATACCGTGCTTTTGAGTCAGCACGTGAGGCAGCCTTCTTTGCCTCAGGATTTGCATGATACTTAATTTTTATTATTTCAGTATTTTTCTGATAGTATTCTTTTTGCTCAGATAATACCTTGACTTTGTTTTTTTCATAGTCCATATTTCTCTGAGCTTTTTTACTACGTGCTGACTTTGGCATTTTTTATTAAATGTAAACATATAACACTTATGTGTATCTTACTATAATATCACTTATCTTATAGCAAGACAACTCTCGTAGAATTGAGATACTGCCCCGTCACCAATAGTTACAGTGTGGAACGGTATATACACCAATAGTGTAGTTGTTATCTTTATATGAAGTCCTAATTAGTGACAGTGTGAGGTTACTTGGTTAATTTATTGTAGTTTATTTTAGAAAACTTACTTGTTTTTATTAGTAGATTGTGTATAGTAGCCACAATATCTAGTTATTTTTGTGGCTAGGGCTTGGATTTTGATTCTTTTTGGTCAGCTTCCAGTGAGTTCTTAGAAGATGACTTTCTTGCAGTTTCTTTTGCGGTTAATTTAACTTATTTCCTTTGGCGTTTGTTGAGTTCTTAGAAGAACTGGTCTGATCTACTTTTCTTAACGAGCGAAGAGATTCAGCTGCATTTAACAATGGTTGCTATAGTGTATTTTTGCGCATGCGTGAGAATTTCAAGTTTCTCCTTATTTTTCAATAGTTTGACAGAAGTCATGTGTCTTTCTGCCAAGAGCGACAGACGTCAGTGTTAGCCGTGATCGTCTAGAGGTTAGGACCCCACGGTGTGGCCGTGCTAACCTAGGTTCGAATCCTGGTCACAGCATTGACATTTTGTACATATTTTACAGTCCAAAATCTGAAGAATTATTTGTTTTGCTAACATTGTTTTTTGACGTCGTACTTGTTGATGGGTTACTCTTATATCACTTTTGATCAACTGAGATAAAGATTTCGTGGTTTCATTAACGCTGGTGGGTTACTGTTTAAAGAAATAACTTTAACGTTCACCTCAAATATTCAGCGTCCAAGAAATATAGGCTACTGGCAAACTGGAACGTCTGTGAGCATCCGGTGTATTATTTGGAGCTGTCCCTTTTAAGAGAAGTTCCGTGTTCGAAGTGGTCTGTCTGCATTGGGTATATAGTGTTTAAAACTTGTTATTACACGTAATCTTATTTAATTATGGAGTTAGCTAAAAAGCGATGGGTCACTGCACTTCTCCGTGTAAAGAGCAGTCGATTGATGCTTGAACTGTTGTCAGAGACCGTTCGTACACCGAGATACATCGTCTCAAAAGAAAGAAGAAAGAAGAAGAACAAAGAAGAAAGAAGAACAATTGGCCATTTTTGTACCCCTTTTTTTTTTGCTCTCTTTTGACATTTTAACCGACGTTCTGACACTCGCTGGATTCGTAAGACGTTTCTCTGTAAGAATATGTGCTTTTTGAAACTTATAAGTTGACTTTAGTTGAGATTTGGATAGTTTTGTTTTGTAGGCGTATATAGGCGTGTACGGGCCATCCCTATATAGAGAGTGCTACCGCCTCTCTGATATCAAGGGCTACTGCTCTACCCTCCCCTACTTTGTCCAGTAAGTGGTACATACGTTCAGAGATTACACTTATAATATATGCTGTGGGACGGGCTTACCTAAATCCATATTGATATATATATAATAGAGCATCCGTGTGCTGTAGGTCAACGGTGAAATGTTCATTTTATCTATTTAGATTTTGTTATTATTATACATATATCATAAACTATTTTACGTGTCGTTTGAAAGCGGAAATCGTTTTTCTTTTTAATTGCATTTTCACCTCAAACAAGGCTCGGTGACCCTTTGATGTAGGGGGCTACTATCTGGGATATAATTTGCTGGGACACTATGTAGGGAGTTGAGGAGCAAGGTGTATGTTTACATGAGGTTTGAACTTTAGCATATCACTAAGTTTAGCAGCGGTGATGGACTAGAGCTTGATTAATTATGGACTCAAATATATTGGCGAATAGCGGGAGGAGACTAATTTGGTGATAATTCAATGGTTCAGTTCTTTCGCCAGAATTCTTGAAATCTGGACCACAGAAACAGCTTTCCAGCAGTCAGGAAAGCAAGGTTCGTTATAGCATTTGTTGTAAAGTTTGGGGAGAACTGGAGCTACTTCTGTTATATTTCTATTATTATTATTAAGTCTTATTAAAAGTGAGTCTTAGAGAGTCTTATTAAGAGAGATGTTGCGTTCTGTGTTCGTGTTATGAAGAGATTCATATATATAAAATGTTCATACTTAGAAGTGTAGTGAGGAGACAGTGTTGAGACAGTCTTCGTGTTCACATTGTAGATATGAGATGTGGAGACATTGTGTATGTGAAGACATTTTAAAACACAGGATATATAAGACATATAATGACAATTTCACTTTACCTTTTGGTAGAATTACAACACAAAGACAACGTTTATAAAAACACATGACGCGTTTATTTCCATGGACTGGTCGGTGGTTTTCTTAGTCAGGAATTCAAAGTTTTACATTCTATGTTTCAAAGGTGACCGTCTCGCTTCCAGACGTTCGACTGTCCATCTCTCGACTCCAGACTGTCGTCTGTCGTCCTCAGACTCTCCCTGCTTAACTCTCAAGTTTCTAACTATATCGAGAACTTCCTATTTTCCATGACGTCATGCACATGTTAAAACATGTGTCTTCTTTCACGCGTTCTGGAAATGCGTGTCCAAAACTTTTTCCTTTGTTTACAAAAGGAATTTTAACCTATTTCCAGTAATCTATATTTCCAATATGTTAAAAACATGTTTATTAAATTATCCTATAGTTGCATTCTTTTTCTTAAAACTATTTTATCTCTAAGCTAAACAATGGTTTGTTTTACATTCCATTTTCTAATTCTCTCTCGTAATCTATTTCTAAACCTAAATTACGAGGTTCGAATTTCGTTTATTCTATTTCATTTTTACATTTAACTAAATCTCTCTATTTTTATACTTACATGAAAAGGGGACAGCCCTTATCATGTACCACTTTAGCGAAGTATTTTTTAATAGCATAGCCGGGATGAAATCAGGTCCACATCCTTTCGAGGTGTCTGGGGGTTTTATGATACCATGCACCTGAGAAGGGGTTATTTCAGATTATCTAGTATGGCGTCTGTCTTCAAAGGAAAGTCAGTGACGGAGTGGTTTGTTGTGTCAAACCGACTGGCAAGCATGTTAGCCTTCTTGGTTGCCGTGCAAAGAACCTCGTGATTGTTTGATAATGGAGACATTGTTGACTGCCCATTATTTATTACACTGTTGTAGATTTTCCAAAACCCCCGGGTCCCTAATTTCTGTGCTTTCATGTGTTTTCTGGTGGTTTCAGTATATTATATCTTAGTTGTCGCTATTTCTCTCTTACAATTACTTCTAGCTTCTAAAAATATTTGTCTGTTTGAACTGGACTTAAGTCGGTTAAATCTGTAGTACTCATGCTGCCTTTAAGCAATGACAGCTGTACAAGTAGAAGTAAACCATTGGGGAGAGCGGGGCTTCCGCGTATGAACATGCGCTTCCATTGAAGTTTTGAACCATTCAGTGGTCTTATTTGCACACTGTTCACCTGGAAGAAAAAATATATTTCCCCATGGGCATCTCTGATGAGATCCTTGATGGATTCCCAGTCAGCCGTTTTGTAATACCTCGTTGTTTTGAGCAGTGGCTCTTCAATTTTGGGTAAAGAATTTAGGGCTATTTCTACAATTATCACAGCGTGATCAGCCTCCCAAGTGGGCTATTGTCATTCGTTATACTATCATCGGGAACTGTGGTCAGAAATAGATCTAGAAGTTAGGCTTGGTGATCTTGCTGGTCTGGGAAACGTGTCGGAAATGTAACTGCCTGTGATAGGGAATGAGATATAGAGAAGTTATTTGCTGTATTACCAGCTGTCTCTATGTAAGCAGAGAATCTACGTCAGTTACTGTGGTGGACATTTAAGTCACAAAAAACATCCAGTGTGCGCTAGTAACGAGGGAGAGTGCTATATCTATGCTGTCAGAGACTTTGTTTATTAGGGTACAGTCATGAGAGCGGTAGAGAAAATATAAGCAACCAACATTATGTTATATGTTAAGTCTGAAGCACGTAAAGACCTATTCGTCTGATTCTAGTTTTGTTTCTCTAGTCAAGGGGAATGTGTTTTGGATATAGACTCCAAGTCCATGCATATGTCTGTATTAGACAGTTCATAACAGTACGACAAAACAAATGTTTCTTTATCCTATGTATATACATAAACTTTTTGTTAATTTCCATTGATTGGTAACATAAATATTTTAATTAAATATATATATATATATATATATATATATATATATAAACAGTTAGCCTGTTTCGGAGTCCTACTCCTCTTAAGCGTAGCTTGACTGTTGTTAGGACTCGAAACCCGGACCTTACGTATTTCAGTCTAACGACCTAACCCATTACGCTATGATGCCATAGACAATTTACTGTTTAGTTTTTAGTTTTTATCTGTTAACGTAGTTTTTTTATTGTTGATTTTTTAAACGATATTTAGGTTAACGTCTCCGCCTCGGTGGTCCGGTGTTTTTCTTAGAAAGTCGCCCATTTTTTTATTTGGACGTATTTTTTTTTATTTATTTGTTATTTTTATAAAGAGTAATCTTATATATATATATATATATATATATATATATATATATATATATTACGGAAATATATATGATTATCTAAGTTTAATGCATTGGTTTTTGTTGTGCCCTAACCCTAACCCGACGCCGATGATATCAGAATAATTAAGAAAAATATATGTAGAGAACAATATATATATATATATATATATATATATATATATATATATATATATATATATATAATCAGTAAAGGGCTGATACAATTGTACGCTTGTATTGTACATGAAACGGAATCTCTTTTTAAAAGAGCATATAAATTAGTTCCTGTGTATGTATATTTGCGCGATTTGTCGAATCATACCTCGCCCTATATATTAGGTTATTAAAGACATTTACAAGGCAAATTTAAAATAACGTAAATACGCCAAACGTTAATGGCCATATCTTTACTTGTGTGTGTACATGTGTGCAATTACGTCAAGAAGTATATATTATTCATTTTTACCAAAAAGCAGCATTTGAAAAAAAAATCTGCTGCTCAAAGGAAAATAAACCTCTCTTAAGAGTGTGAAACTCTTCAACGCAGATTAATGACAAAGTTTTATGAGCTGCACACACGCACGCACACAAACGCACACACGCGCATACACATACGCACACAGATTATGTGTGCGTATGAATGTGTTGACTGTAGCTATCAAGTTTTACTCTAAATACAGGGGAATTTTTTGCACATCATGTTATAATATTATATTCTTCAATTACAAATAGGTTATTATCTTAGGACCTTGTGGATTTTTATTTATATTGATGTAAATATTTGTCTCTGGCAAACTTAATCTTTTGCAAACGAATTATAACAAAGTACCTTATTGCAGGGTTTCTCAAAGTGGACTTCACAGAGCCCTAGAGGACCTAAAAGCACTTTCTTAAATAAAACCTTTATATGAAAACAATAAATGTGTGCAGACATTTAATTATTGAATTTTTTTTACTGGAAATAGATATGCTACATAACTACAGATGTAAAGAGTTTCAGGATGGTTCATGAAAAATAAAATAAAAATGTTGCAAACATTATCATTTGTTAGTTTTAAAATTTGAAATTAATGTTTTACACATTTCTTTTAGAAATTATCTTGCTAGTGCTCTGTGAAAAACCTTTGCCCTACTCAGGGGCTCCATGGTGTTCTAGAGTTTGGTAAACCCTACCTTATTTTATTGTAAATATGAGTTAAGCTGGCTAACCAGAAGCACACTTTTATTTTTCAGCTTTTCTGCTATTATTGTTTAAATTTAAAAAAAAATCTAACAAATAATTTATACATATTAAATAAGTGTGTGTGTGTGGGAGAGACCGCAGCAATGTTAAACTTTATAAACCTTTATAAATCATTTATTTATCGACTAATTGTAGTTTGTTAATTTCTCTGTTATCTATCAACGCTTCATTCTGACATTCTTTAAGATTGCCGCATTATTTCGTTTTTCATCTTGAATACGAATCCAAATTTCATCGTTATATCAATGTATATATATAAAGCTGATCTCCTTATTTGCCAGTATTTTTATATGGCATTTTTTTATTGAGTGAACGTGAATTTACGAATCAATAATGCGAATAAAATCCAATTGCACGTTGCAACTCGTATTCTGTATATATTTATGTAAGAATAGGTTGAATTTGCTTATGGATTTCTATAGAGAAACAGCTTTATATTTTATCCGAATTGGCATTCATTCATTATAGATATTATTAGGAAAAAGAAGTATCTTTGTTGATGGAAAAACATATTTTCTTATAAGAATAGAAACTTGCTAAAATTTCAAGTAAAAGTAAGTATATAGTTTACAGCAATAAATTACCTTTTAATTGATGTTTTTATCTATAAATCAATATGATAGCATGTGTGTTATTTTGTGCGTCACGCTTACATCATATTCTTTCAAGTGACTGCCGTTTAACTGTTGTGACCTTCCATTCTTAATAAGTTTTGGTTTCGGTTTCAATTATAACTCATGGCACTGAAATTTGCTATTTTTTTATAAATAATTTTACCAAAAACTCTTCATAAGTTTTTATTATATCTAATGTCACTCAAGTTATATATATATATATATATATAATTATTTTTTTGCTATAATAATTAAATACCTACAGGCACTAGTGTTTCATCCTTTCGGGATTCTTTAGTGCAGGGTGTCACGATTAACACCAGCCGAACGATTCGAACCCCGCACCACGAGATATCTCTGGCTCGAGTAGCGGAGACCGTATCCATTCGGCTACCATTAACCGCGTGAAATAATGTCGAATTTAAACATTCTTAATTTTAAATGTTCATTTACGTCAGTCAGAGAGTGATCTAATCGTTATACGATGATCTATGCATAGGAGCTAAATTGACCGACTTTAATTCAACTGAAAGTGCTCAACGATAAGAAATGAGTTTCTTAAAGGGGCTGTCATAATTATTTTTTGCTATAATAATTAAATACCTACAGACACTAGTGTTTCATCCTTTCGGGATTCTTCAGTGCAGGGTGTCACGATTAACAGTAGCCGAACGATTCGAACCCCGCACCACGAGACATCTCTGGCTCGATTAGCGGAGACCGTATCCATTCGGCTACCATTAACCGCGTTAAATAGCGTTGAATTCAAACATTTTAATTTTTTTTAAAATGTTCATTTACGTCAGTCAGAGAGTGATCTAATCGTTATACGATGATCTATGCATATATATATATATATATATATATATATATATATATATATATATATATATATATATATATATATCAGTTTCGGTTTCGATTCAAGCTGATGCACCCAAATCATATAGATATTATTTTATTTTTGAAATCACAATTCAAAATATATAAGAATCAATAGAAAATTGATCCTAGAATAATATATACAAAATCTGCATGAATAAAATATCATATTTAAGCGTATTTTATGATCGTGCTATGGTGGGTGTCCCTGATAGCTTAAATAAATACTCTTGCAGTTTTAACAAAAGAGCTACAATAATTTCAGGGTATCTCCATTTACGCTCAACATCCACAAAATATCAACATATTACATATACATGAATCCGTTGTGGGATTTCCACAGGTCCCGCTAGTATCTATTAATTTGTAAAAACATTCGAACATCACATTATTTTTAATAAATCATATTATAATCTCTATTCAATAAAAAGAAATAAACAACGATGGACTCCACACGGACCTTAAAGCGTTCGAAGTCTAATAGAGATTATCAATTTCGATATGAAGATGTCCGAGTTCTAGAGGACGCCCCTAAAGCAGGTCAGAGATTACCCTAGCCGAAACGTTGTTCAAAAGTCAACTAAAGTTCTGAAATAATTTAATATTTGTTCTTTTATATTTTCTCGACATTTCCTAGAGCTAGTGGCTCGAATAAATTATCCGGTTTGCAAACTTTAATTACTTAAGGAGTAAGTAGCCTCTGCCTATCGCCCGTCGTTCATACTCTTTCTTTGTCTATTCGCCAGGCGCAGCGGTACAATCAAGAATTCATCTAATACATTTGGTGCTTAACCGTGTTTCCTGACTAGAACTATAAATGCAATTCCTTATCCCCTAATTCTTATTCTCCTATATCTCTTAAACTGAGCGTCTCGATGAGGCCTCTGCAGCTCATGTCCATTCTAGTATGGGCTGGTTTATTTCTATTATTTTTTTGTTTGTTTTCCTTATACAGTAGATCCCGGGATACGGCATGAAAAATTAGTAACAAAATGCAGTACATATACACAGGCATATAATCAAATAACATTATATATAACACCGCAAGGCGGGGCAAACACCGTAACCAGGCGCAACCATCATATTCTACATCTGAAAAAGCCGTATCCTACGGCCACTGTATCACTGGGTTCTACTGTACATGCTCGGTGCCAAAAATGTCACTGAAGTGTTTTGAACTTAAATAGATTCTTTATTTTTTATGATATCTTTCTGTAGTTTTAACACAATCTGACTAAAACATTAGGTAATTAAAAACAGCATAAAATTAAAACAATCTTTTTTATGAAAAATGTCTTTTAAATGTTGCTCTTTCCAAAACATTATTCATGACAGATTGCAGAATCTCTGGATTGCGATTAATCTCCCTTATTTCGTTCCTGATGTTTTCCTTCAATTCTTGCAGGGTTTGTTTTGAATTGTGTTGTGACTTGGACTATCTCTTACATGAAAATGCCGTCGATAAGCTTTTGGAGTCAACATATTGACCCCTGATTTTCGTAAAACAATTTCACAACTTGCGTACGTTGTTCAATGCTATACTTATTTATATTATATATTATATTTATTATCTGTAAAATATCTGAAGTAGACAAAATAAAAAATGATTATAGGTAAAATAAAAAAAGATTGTCAAACCCGTCAGTGACTTTTTGGACACCCTGTATATTTAAACAGACTTTAAATTTGGGCTTTTCTTCATTTCACGGATAAGTAAACTGACAAATATTCTAGAATATCATTATTTTCTCTTATCTAGTTTTTGGTGTTGTTGTTTTTCTTTACAATAGAAACATGATTGCCTTCAAACTTTAACAATATAACGGTTGATACATAATATCTCATGCCCATTTCTTGTATAGCCATTTCTTTCCATCATCGCTGCTTCGTCTAGCAGTTCCTATCCAATAAGCCTATTTCTTATACAGAAAGTAACACAAGGCGACGTCCGCTGAGGGTTTTATTCAAAGTTTTATTTTGGAGAGATTGATTTTAGAAAGAGAGAGAGAGAGAGAGAGAGAGAGAGGGAAAGAGAGAGACTAATTCTCATTTAACTACAAAGTGCTTTCAATAAGTCTCCAGACTTTTTCGTATAAGCAATTTCAGTGATAGTACATACATGAAACTCTAATTCGGTTTCGAAGTAATCTCCTCAGACTTAAATGCAATTGTTGTACGATTTCAACAACTTCTGGAAGGCCCCCTCGAAGTTCTCTTGGGTAGGCGTCAAAGACCCTCATCACAGTTCCCTTCTATTTTCCGAATTATCTCATAACGACAGTCTCTAAAGTTTTTCATTTGGCTTAGGGAATAACCAAAAGTCACAAGGAGCAAGGTCTAGACTATAGGGAGAGTGAGAAACTGTTTTGACGACAGTCCTTATCCATGATATTTCTATATTTGGCCAATAAACTCTTGTGTACTGACTTCCTTACTCTTTCCATACTTTTCGTCATTCCTCACAGATTCCCTGCCTTCCTTGAATATCTTATGTCACTCAAAAACTGATGTTCGGTTCATACAAAATGGTCCAAAAGCAGTCTTAAACATTCTATACGTTTCCGTGATAATCTTTCCAAGCTTAAAACAGATTTTCGTTGTATATCTTTCTTCTAAAGTGTCCATAGATCCAGATTGCATTCATGAAATTCACCGGGTGTGACAACCAGGCTTTAGTAGGGTGTATTCCAATTCCTGTTGTAACTTTTCATTTGAACTTAGTATCATAAATATGTGTTAGTCATCTCACAGTATGTATAGCAATAACATACTGAATTTTCAAAAGTCTACGGCAATTTTACATGCCTGCACAAAAAAAGTCTGGAAACTTATTGAAGGCATCTCGTAATCTATAATATAAATCTCACCTGTCTGTTTAAATGTATGTATGTATGTATGTTTTAATGTTTGCCTAAAACTTTCGATAGAGGCAACGGATTTTCATGAGATTGGTATCGGTTTGAAGTTCGATACTTCGAACAACAAATATCGAAAAATTGGCTTAAAACATGAATTCCTCCACCCTCAACTGCGCACTTTTCTACAGGAAGGGGTCGCTATTTTCACCGATATTTTCGAAAGTCATCCCCTCTTGTCGATTGACTAGCCTTAATTTAAACCTTCACCACTTTCGATTTTGTTTATTTTTTAACGCTCTATTCCTCCTTCGCGGTACGTGTTCGAGCTTGCCCGCCTACTACCACTTTTATTTTTTTGCTTAACACACACCTCCAAACACCCGGGTAACGCGGGGTACCCATGCTATTTATGTAGAGTTTAATTTTTGATTAAATTAACTGAATTTCGCTTTGATTGTATGATCAACATTTTCTATATTATTGGCCAAGTATTTAGAGCAATCCCTGGTAGACTGCCATTATTCGATGTTTAACGATTGATGTCAACAGACGGACTGTTTTGAAAACTTTGGTTGTCTCTCCTCTGAAAAACGTGACGTCATTCCTCATCTCTTCATACTTTTTGGTCTACCCTTTCATCTGAGTCATTATCATGCACTTATTGCGATCTTTACCAGAATTCACATCAACTTAATTGTCATTGACGTAGAGCACCTAATATGTAACACGAGCAGGGAGACCCAGCGTTGCCCGGAATTGAATGAAGATCAACGAGTGTTCTACACTTCCAATACTTTTATTGTCGTCGAAATCGGTGAAATTGCATTTTTTTGTCCATCAAATCGATTGATTCCTTGCTCAAGTCGGGGACGCACCTCGGTCCATCATAATGTTTTCGTAAAGTTTATAGTTAGTATGAATCTGTTGTTTGTAATATATCTTGAAGTTATCATTTTTATTGGTGCTGGTGTTCATGTTCTTATTGTGCATATTGTTTATATAAAGTTTATGTGTTGATCGAATATTTTATTTGGAAATTTGTTATATATAACAAGGATATGATGATTGCGTAAGCACGAAACACGAGTGTCTGTAGGTAAAATGAATAATTATTGTTTAATTTTAATTGTGAAATCCTGTTAAGAATACTTAAGAATAGACACTATCTGCGGATTTATAACTTAGGCAATTTACTAACATCTATGCAATGTTCACGACTTTCGCTCGTGTTAATACTCTAGATTACCTAAAGTACGCGTTCGAATTCGGCGTTTAAATGTTTATAATTTCCTTCATTTCTGTGGTAATTGTTTGGTGGCCCTGAGGTAGCGGCTCAGCAAATGGAACAACAGGTACCTTTATATCCGAGTTCGAATCCCCTGACCAGCAGGACTTGTTACCTACACTGATGATTACGTAAGCATGAAACACTAGTGTCTGTTGGTTAAAATAAATAATTATTATTTAAATAGTATTATATATATCATAACAAAAATGTATTCCTGTCCGTTTGTTCAGAAGTTCATTAATATATACAAAAGGCACATTAATATATACAAAAGACACATTGTTTCACAAAGAGATTTTAATACTGAAAACAAACTTTTGAACACTTTTATTCCTGCATGATTTCTATATATACTATTTATTGAATTGCAGAAAAACTGTTTTGATAATTAGCTCTAATTTTTTAATGAAAATTAGTAATAGAATTGATTTAAGTATTATATTTAGAAATATTAAAGTTTATGAAGATAGTATATTTTTAATATAATTTATATTTAATTTAATTTTAATTATTATTATAACCAACATTAGTTGCGTTAAAAATAAAAGTAAGTTTTAATGTAACCTATGAGTTTTTTTCCTTTAAGCAATGAGATTTTATTTCTCGGTTTGAATTTCATGAATTAAGATGACTGTGTTTTATACTTCCAAAAATAAAAAAAAATATGTCAACTTTCAAGAAAATCGTAAAAAAATTAGGATTACGACATTTGGTATATGTTAAATTATATATGACTTAACCTTCCTATCGGCAATGTTTTTTTTTATCCGGCAATGCCGGGTATGTACAGCTAGTATATATATATATATATATATATATATATATATATATATATATATATATACATATATAGGTAATGAAATTTAAATAAAACGGAGTTAAGCAACGTGGAGTCTGGTTAGCACCAGATGGGTGACCATTTCGGAATTCCAGGTGCTGTATGTGTTCTCCGCTTATTTCGCCATTTGTTTCCAATCATCCTGAACATACACTTCTCTTGTCAAATGTCGTCTCAGGAGAGAGTGTGGTTAGAGATTGCGAACTTCCTTCCACGAAAATTTTACGCGTGAGTATCCATTGTCTAGCAAAGACTGAAGAAGCCTGTGTGTGTGTGTTTTTGAATTAAATAGTAAGAAACGAGTATGCATGGGTGACACGCATATTAGAGGGAGGGGGCAAGGTTTTAACTCTTGTCAGTTTGCTGAAGATCATCTTTGCTAATAACTTTTTCATTTTGGTTTAATTCTTTAATGTTTTCAATTAATCACATTTTTATGAATTTTATTTATAATTTATTTTTAAATTTTACTTTTAGAATTCTACTTTTTGCGTATTTATATTAGTCTTTTACCAGTTCTTCTAATCAGTGTTGAACGCGTGATTGGACGGGTAACATTGCCGAAACGTTGATTTATCCGCAGAGCATTTTTCTGGTGGTTAGATAATTTTTTTTTATAAACACACACACACATACACACACACACACACGTATGCACGCTCGCATGCACGTTCGCACGCACGCACCCACGCACGCACACACGCACACACGCACACACGCACGCACACACACACGCACGCACACACGCATGCACGCACGCACACGCACACACACTACAGGCTTTATTACTGTAAGTACTTGGAGTGTAGCGGTATGCGGATGTTAATCCCTAATTCATATTATTCTACGATGCAAATATTTATGTAGTTTTTCTGTCGTATTTGAATGTCGGTAACTCATCGGTTGATTCAGTCGGTCAGTAGCGTGGTCAAACCAATCTACATTTTTTGAAATCAGACTCCAAACCCAATTATCTAGTCTGTCAGTCTTGATATGTTGGATGAAACACTATGGCTCTTGTATTTCTCCCCTTCTCCCTCGTCACCCCGTTTCCCTCAACCTCATTCCCTTTCCGTGCCCATTCTCCCCTGCTCTTTCCTTGTGTTTCTTTTTCATTATCTTTCATCTTAACTCACACTGTAACTGTTTCGTTCGTGTTTTATAAACTATTCCTTTTCTGTTCCCGTTGATTTTGTGGTTTTCTGTTTACTCTGTTAAAGACGCTAAACAACTGAAGAATCCCAAATGCTAGGTGAGACATTATAATTACAATTGTACAAGATGCCTTTCATTTCCTCTCTCTCTCTCTCTCTCTCTCGCTTTCTCTCTCTCTTCTCACACACACACACACACACCCATGTATATATATATATATATACATACATATATATATATATACATACATATATATATATATATACATCCACTCTGATGAATCGTAGACGACAAAACACGTGTCAGTGGATAATTATATTTTAAAAATAATATATATACCGCTCCTCATTTAGGGGGTACCAAATTGGTCAAAGGGGAACACGCATTTAGGTAAAAATGCACTTTCGTATAAGTAATTGAATTCATTCAAGATAGTATCGCTAACAAAAGCAAATAAAAACATTATATATATATATACATATATATTTATATATATATGCATCAGAATCGGAATCGGGAATCGGAAAGATTGAAACTTTTGAGCGTATCAGAATCGGTATCGGATTCGGAAAAATGTGTGCCTACTTTCCGATGCAAAAAACGATTCTTTAATTGCCTTTCTGAATTTTATTTTGGGTAAATCAAAATCTTCCACTTCTTGTAGTAACGATAAAAATATTTATAATTTTAACTATGTGGCACTATGACGTAGCCCCTTTTGAGGGAGATGGGGGGCTTCTACATAATTATACCTTGTGCCTAAGTTGGTCTGTACTTCTGAGGTGCAGATGTGTTAAGCAGGTGTTTGTGATCTTGAAAATGTTCTGGTATGACTCAAGCCAGGAATGACAGTTTGTTTATAATATTGAACCAAAGGCAAAACGATATAAGACCTTAGAATTTGAAAGATAAAACCCGAAAGAACTCATGGCTACAAGAACAAAACAATGTTTAAACGTTATGTATGAAGCGATAGCATCATAACTATCAGTAAAACTAAAAAGAATAGATCATTTCCTACAAGTATTTTCTTACGCTCAAGAATTATCTGCATATTATACGCACACACACACACACACACACACACACACACACACACACACACACACACACACATATATATATATAATGTATATATATAAATATAATGTGTGTGTGTGTGTGCGCGCATATTATTACGCTCGCGTCATATTTGTAACGACAAAACGATCATGCAATATAAAAAAAAAGAATTACGATCCTCGGGTTCGAACGTGCATCTATATCGATCAAGTTAGGATTATGGACCCTTTCTTAGAACACCTGTAAAATTAAATTAAACGGGCAATAAACACTATATGTGCAACAGAGCGCGAGCGCGCGTATTGTGACTGTATGCAAATGCCGAGCTGTTTTCGAAGTGACGTCACGGCGAAGAAAGAAAAGAAAAAAAAATAAGAAGAAAATGTCCGCATACCGGGGATCAGGAGTACGATCATGATCACGTTTTATTCGGGAAATTACCTGGAAATAAATAGCGTTGTTTCAACGAAAAAAAAAGTGAATCGATTTTTTTTTTGGTCTCTTGGTCTTATTTACGACGGAGTCTACAACGTGTCGGGTTAACATATACGTGTGTTCACGTGTGGCACGTTACATTTGAAAGAACGGAAACAATTAAGGATTTAAAACTATTTTTTCAAGAGGTATTGGGGTGAATAAGATGAAAAAGCACAAAAGTATCAGTGCTTTTAGTTAATATATATCTATCAAGATAATAACAGTAAGCTCAATATAGCAGATCGAGCAATTAAATAAACAAGAAAAACTGACAATGAACATAAAAATGAATAAATTACAATATTTATTTGTCGATCAAAAATTCAAACAAACTGAGTTCCAATCTATGGTCTCCACTGTCCTGACTTTCACGAAAAACACTCGTCTAACTGAAACCACTATCAATTATGTCCCCCACTCTTTTTCTGTGCCTAAACTTAAACGTAGATTCCATGAACAAAGTTTCTTTCTTAGAACTACACGCCTGTAGAACTCCATTTCCTTTTCCTGCTTTCCAGCTTACTACAATATGGCCGTCTTCAAGTCCAACGTAAACAAATTCTTGATGAGGCGTCCCCTTAAGTAATTCAATTTACTACTACTAATGATTACTACGATATTACCCCATTGATTATTAACCCTTATCCTCGAATGGCCTCTGAGTGTTGATAAGTGGTGACCTCTTAGTAAAAAAATTAAAATAATAATAAAGAAAACTCTCCAAACGCTAGATTTTGAAAGATAGAATCTTTTCACCTGATAAACCTGAGTAAAAATTAATCAAAGGTTAGCATAGATTTGAAAATATATAAAATACTTTTGAGGACTAAATTGTGAATTCATTATAAATCGTCGGTTGAATTTGAAAATAGCAAACAAACAATGTAGTTGTACTCAGTAAGGTCCAAAATGAAACATCCTGCATTCCGATGTGTTAATAGGTTATAGTTATGTTCGATTTGAAAATATATTATGCATTTAATTAAGTTTTACATCGTAAGGTAAAAAATAATAAGAAAAAGACCTAGACCATATAAAAAAACCGTTCATGATATGTATATTTTTTTTTGAAGTCTCTGCTTTTCTATCACCATAGATAATGAGAAAAATATATTATTTCCTTGACATGAAACTTAATTTAAAATCTAGATCTTTCAGCCTATGCTAAACCTAATTTTACTTAGTTTTATGTTCATGTATCAAATAACTACCCAAATAAATCTGTAGTCTCTTTAGTCTCTATTTTTCTTTGAACGGTACTAACCCTACGCGGGTTTAATCGGCATTCACCAAAGGAGGAAGTTCCGTGGGAGTATGAAATTCAAAAGCAGTCCGCAGTCGCATGTATATCCCCTTTTGGGGGATGACGGCATTAGGTTTTTGGAACTCTTGCAGGGAGGTGTCGGCGTCCTCCTACATACAGCGCCTGGAATCCCCAAATTGATCACCCATTTTAGTATTGACCAGTCTCAACGTTGCTTAACTTCGGTGATCTAACGAGAACCGGTGAGTCAACGTGATTATGCCATATAATGAGATATCTCAACGCTCACTTACTAAGTTTTCGATCGAATTCACGTTTCCAATACACTCCACCTCTTTCTATAAACTTAGCAAATAAATCTGCGTTATCGTAACAGCCGCTTACTATTGACTTCTCGTTGCCAATAACCATTGACCTTCATTGGAATATAGGTGACAATAATCCCTCCTAATGTCCAAGTCCCCATTCACGCTCTTTCAGCTCATATAGTGGAGGTCTGATTAGTGCTTTCTCTCCGGTCTTTCCATTCTTCTCACCTTTCTCGACTAATTAGTGTGGTGTCAGCTGATGGCGATTATACAGTACTTTGGGGGGTAGTTTTAGTTGTCTTGATTCTTCCTGTTCCTATAACATTTTTTGTTTTATTTTTATTTTAGTTTTTCTCTCACCAGTTAGCGTTTGTGTCTCATGTGGGTTGGTTTCCTAATTCGAGGGGTTTTCTTTACATTTCAGCTCTTTTCAGCGTATATAGTTTCTCGTTTAATCTCAGTTTTAGCCTTAATTCCGACTTTCCGATTTCTTCTTCTTCTTCTTCTTCTTCTTCTTCTTCTTAAATATTCCCTAACTTTTATTCTTTTTCTTTTTCTCCACCTTCTTTTGTTAACGTTTCCAACGTCTTTTCTTTCTAGTTTAACCTTTTTTTATTCATAAAGTTGTTGCTTCTCTTTTTCTTATCTATACTGTCTTCTCCTTTTTAGTCTTTTTCTTCTTCCTTCATTTCGTTACATTTTTTAATTTTACTTTTTTATATAATTTATAAACAAAAACATAAATTTCCTCTGTTTTACCTTTTCTTCTTCTTCTTCTTCTTCTTCTTCTTCTTCTTCTTCTTCTGTGTTCTTTTTCCTCTTACTTCATATCGTTACACTCCTTCAATTTCTCTTTCTTCATAATTTCTAAACAGAAACACAGCTTTCTCTCCCTTTCTTTTTTTTTCCTCATCTTTAAAAAAATGTTTCTGTCGTTTATCCTTGAATTGTTTGTCATCTGTTTTGACTCATCTTTTCCCCCTATTTAATTCTCGTTTATTTTTCTGATTCCCTTCTTCATCCGCCTTTTCCGGATCCCTTCAAACAACCATTAACACACACTCGAATACATACGTACATCCATACATTCATCCATCCATCCATCCATCCATCCACCCATTCATACATACATACATACATACATACATACATACATACGTACATACATACATACATTCATCCATCCATCCATCCATCCATCCACCCATTCATACATACATACATACATACATACATACATACATACATACATACATACGTACATGCATGCATACATACATACATACATACGTACGTACGCGCGTACTTACACCCATACATACGACACACACACACACGCAGACCATCAACCATCAATTAGAAAAAGAATTCAAAAGATAATAGGGCCGGACAAGAGAAGAATCTCAACCTTGAGAGAGATTTACCAAAACAAGGGACACGAGGAATGCGAGGGGAGAAGAGGTTAAGATTTATCATATCCGATGGAGAGACATCAACTCGACAGACCACAAGCGATGGTGATTCGACCCGAATTAGGACACTCCATATCAGAGTGGGTTAAGAAATCACTCATACCTCCCACTCTCGGACAAGGGAATTGCTTAGGGCTAATTTTTGCTTTAATACCCCGTAGAGGTCAACTGACAAACAATTCTGTGACTGTCCATTCTTAACTTCAATAATAAACAAATCCGTTTTCTGAGGAAGAAAGGAGATAAAACGTAATTTGTTTTCTGACTTGTGGTCAGAAATGGTTTTTGCTTTTTTAAGCTCTCTGCCTCATTATCATTTTAGGGATTTCTTTTTTTTTCTTCTTTTTCTTTGTTTTCCTCTACCTTTGTTTTCTTTTTCTTTTTTTCTTCTTCCCCTAATCCTTCGTCTTTTTCGTCAACTTCTTCAAATTCATTTTCTGTTTCTTTTATCTTACGTATTTCTTTTTTTGGGCCGACATATTTTTCATATTAATTTCTGTCTTCCTTTTTTCTTTATCGTCCACAACATTTTATCCTGTTTTTCTTTTATTTCTTGTTTCCTAGTATTTTTCTTCTTCTGATATATAGCTCTCTCCCACCGCGAAACGATGTGACACAAGGTCAGATAGTGGGATAAAAAGCCAGCGACCATAAAGGAGGAGCACTGTGGTCTTGCAAAAATAAGTCGGAGTAGAATTCCGGCGTCTAAGACAACATGCGATAAACTTGCTTTCCCCAAAGACAGGACTGGGAGGGTGGACATCTTAAGAGCTAAACAGAACATTTGCCTCGGTCCGACAGTTAGAAAATCGCCGAAATGGCCTAGTTTTGGTCGAACTGATTATCACTGTTGGCTACGCCTATTTTTCTTCTTCGAATTCTATATTTTTTCTTTATTCCTTTTTTAATGTCATTCTTTTCTAATTAATTTTTGCCTTCGTTTTTTTCATTTTTCTTCTGATTGAACTTTTTATATTCGAACTAATTAGAGAACAACAGCAACCGTCGGTTTTACGAATACTCACAATAACTGTATCGAGGAATTTTTATAAAAGGGAGAAAAAGAGAGGGACTGTATACATATTCAAAATAAAACCAGCATTATATATATCTATATATCTATAAAAGTGAACGTGTCTGTGTATCTGCCTGTGTGCCTGTCTGACTGCCAGTGTGTCTGTGTGTATACATTTCCATGCGCAATAACTCTGTCAATTTTTAGTTTACAGACTCTAGATTTGAAATAAAGGGAACTGAGATTTGGAAAAATCGATGTGATTGGTTTTCGGAAAGAAATTTGGCGATTAAGGGGTCAAAGTTGAACGATTTGACCTTTGAGAACTCTACCAAACTCCTCCGACAATTTGGAGTCTAAACACTTGGAATTTTAGATATAGGTTCCTTGGATATAGATCTAACTTAATAACTTGATTTGAACCCAAAACAATAAATGTTAAGAGGACATAATAGGTGTCAAATTTTTAAAAAATTGACTATTTCTTTTCTTTTTTTTTGTCATGCTCAGCATACACCTCCAAACACCCGGGCAACGCCGGGTACCCATGCTAGTATATATATATATATATATATATATATATATATATATATATATATATATATATTTGTGTGTGTGTGTGTTTAACGATGGCTCACCAGCATAATTGATCATCAGCACCTCCTACCATATATATATATATATATATATATATATATATATATATATATGTGTGTGTGTGTGTGTGTGTGTGTGTATGTGTGTGTGTGTGTGTGTCTGTCTGTGTGTGTGTCTGTGTGTGTAGGCGGGAGGCGGTGTTTTATCAGCACTGCTGGGAGCCATCGTTTAACATACTGTTTCTCTACCGCTCTCCTTCGACCCAGGACTGCATCATAATAAACAAAGTCTCTGACAGCATAGACACAGTACTCTTCCTCGACACTAGCGCACAAGTACATGTATTTGGTGACTTTAATGTCCACCACAAAAACTGGCTTGGATTCTCTAGTTACACAGATGCAGCGGGCAGCACAACACATAGCTTCCCTATATCTCACTCGCTATCACAGATGGTTACGTTTCCAATCCGTTTTCTTGACCAGCAAGTACAACACGCATCACTTCTTGATCTGTTTTTGACCACAGTTCTCGATGATTGTATAAAAAATGCAAACTGCCCACTCGGGAACGATGATTATGCAGTGATAATGGTCCAAATCGCTCTAAACTCTAGACCCCAAACTGAAGAGCTAGTGTTCAAAACAACGAGATATAAAATGGCTGAATTGGAAGCCATCAGGGATCTCATCAGAGATGCCCCATGGTGAAATATTTTTCTCTTCCTGCTGAACAGTGCGCAAATGAGACCACTGAATGGTTCAAAACTGCAATTGATGCACATGTTCCCATGCGGAAATTTCATAGCAAGCCCCACTCTCCCCAATGATTTACTTCTACTTGCGCAACTGCCATTGCTCAAAGGCAGCGCGCATACCGCAGATTTAACCGACATAAGTCCAGTTCAAACAGACAGAAGCTAGAAGTAACGTTAAGAAAGAATTTACTGAAACCACTAAAAAACGCATCGAAGCACAAAAACTAGGAACTCCTGACTTCTGGAAAATCTACAACAGTGTAGTAAATAATGGGCAATCAACAATTCCTCCACTAACCAACAATCACGAGATTGTTTTCTCAGCAACCGACAAGGCTAATATGCTTGCCAGTTGATTTGCCTGAAACTCCACACGGGACCCTTCCAACCACCCCCTGGCTGACTTTCCTTTGCGGACAAACGCAACGCTAGACGATCTAAAAATCACCCCTGCTCAGGTGCATTCTATCATAAAAAAAACCTTGGCACTTCAAAAGCATGTGGACCCGATCTCATCCCAGCTGTGCTATTTAAAAAGTGTTCAGCCTAAATAACTCCAGTTTTCCCCAAACTCTACAATAAATACCTTTTTTTTTTACACGGTGATCACCAATTATCAAGGCCCGGAAGCCACTCAGGGATAAGGGTTATTGCAAGTACATTACGTTAGTGCAGAGATTTGATGAAGTGTTTACTTAAGGGGGCTATTCATTAGGAATTTGTTAACGTTGTACTTGAACACATCCAAGTTGTAGTCCGGTGGGAAGCAGGCAGACGGAACAGAGTTCAACAGGCGTGCAGTTTTAAGAAAGAAGCTTTGTTCATGGAATCCACGTTTTGATTTAGGCACAGATAAAGAGTGGGGAAATTTTTTCACAGTGGATTCGGCTAGACGGGTGTTTTTCGTGAACGATTGGCGAGGGGGGACCAGAGTTCAGACGAGCACCTACCATGGAAATAACGATAAAACAAGGATAGGCTCGCAACGTCTCTTCTGTGGGAGAGAGGTTGCAGGGTAGAGTAAAGGGCACCCCCCCACTAAGCCACATGATGGTAATGTTAGGTGAGACAAATTCGTTTTGTTGTTCAACGGTGTTTATTTTTGCTTTTGTATAGTCCAACGATGCACTTGGCGTGTGTTAAGGGAATGTGGTTGGTTTCCTGTTTAAAGGCGTTGGTAAATAGGAGGCGTAAGAAGAAATATCTTGGTAAGGCGAGTTTCTTTGCCCAAATATATCGATGAACATTATTTCGTGTTCTATTTTATTGCATTTCTCTCTCTCTCTCTCTCTCTCTCTCTCTCTCTCTCTCTCTATCTATCTGCGTTAATGTCTTCTACTTAGAGTAATAATCATCATGCGCCTATGAATATTAATATCTAATTGAGAAAGAGAGGTTTTAGTCCCATTTTAAATTTATTTCAAGAATAGTTGAGGTTGCAAATATTTTCACTGTCAGGGATATGAAACGGATCGAACATAGTTCTTCTGTATATACCCCCTCCCCTCAAAAATATTCATCCTATTGATAATAACGTCGCTTTAAGCGTCCCCTTTACCCTGTAAACATGAAAACGATAAAAAGCGAGGGAGGTGGGGTCTGACTGTTGTTTTGTTGTTGTTTTTTTTTTAAAGAAAACATGATATGCTAGTTAGGCTTGTCAGTCCATCTACAGGACTGCAAAGGCGCGATATTAGAGTCGCCAGGCGGTAAATCAACAGGATGGTGTCTCAGCTTGTCTAAATGGTTGAACCAATTACATGACAAAGATGAGATCAGTTTTCAGCGTTCAGTGTTTTGGTGTATGACAGTTTTAAATACCCAAATAACCACAAACAAACACGCACACACGCACACACGCACCTGTAATTCAGCCTGATTGTGTGATGCATTTAGTTGGTGGTATTATCCGGTGAATAAACAGATCGGTTAACAAACAGAAGCTGGCGCCTGACCCTATGCTTTCACATATAGATATGAGGACGATATTTCTCCAACAACATTTATCTCTCAAAATTTCAAAGACTCCCTTGTGTTTGTTAAGATAAATTCGCTCAATGGATAGTTTTATATATCTGATTTTAAATAAAAGACATAATACTTACTAAATTTTTATGTCGAAAAGAGTAATGTATTCGAACATTACGAAAATTCACGAGTAGAACAACTGCTATTGTATTTTAGTAAAAAAGTATATCTCTATCGGCTAAAATAAAACGTCGGCCATTAAAGTGGCGAAACGTGAGATAAGCAAATCCTCTATAAATAATTTTCTACTCGATGAATTCTCGTAGTTTTTGAATATTACTATTTCCGCTATGCAAATTAAATGATTCCCGTTGTTTTTACTTGAATC
The DNA here is from genome assembly GCF_053919585.1 of Euprymna scolopes. NCBI lineage: Eukaryota > Metazoa > Mollusca > Cephalopoda > Sepiida > Sepiolidae > Euprymna > Euprymna scolopes. The sequence continues at coordinate 15,300,077 of NC_136499.1, read as the reverse complement.
CACATTTTTAAGAAAAAAATCTATCTCGCGAATAACTTGAATTATAATTTCATATGACCTCCTTGGCACTGTGTTGGAGTAGAACTGCACGCTTGTGGAACTCTGTTCCGTCTGCCTGCTTCCCACCGGACTACAACTTGGATGTGTTCACGTCCAACGTTAACAAATTCCTAATGAACCGCCCCTTTAAGTAAACACTTCATCAAATCTCCACACTAACGTAATGTACTTGCAATAACCCTTATCCCTGAGTGGCTTCCGGGCCTTGATAATTGGTGATCACTGTGTAAAAAAAAATAAATAAATAACCAGTCGATGATATGTTATCGACATTCTATCCAACAATGATTATTTTGCGCTTGATATAAGGTATAAGTTTATTTAGTCATAGAATGTCGACCCTCCCAGACTTTACTTTGATTTTGATAGGAGATTATTTTTTTAATTCCCCGAATGAAGAATACCCAACAAGGTTTGCTCAGGTACTTTTGTAGGCCAAGGCGCAATAATCGAAACAACACCTGATCTTAATGTCTACCCTCCGATGCAGTAGGAAATTACACACACCCGCTCTTGCGTATATATATATATATATATATATATATATATATATATACTAGCATTTCAGCCCGGCATTACCCGGGTGTTTGGATGTGTATGTTGACCCCCCCCTAAAAGTGGTAGTAGGAAGGCAGGCTCGAACCCATACCGCGAAGGAGGAAAAGAACGGGGGGAAAGAACCTGACGCCTTTGTTGTTACAACTACCGCCAAACCGAAAGTGACTTATGCTTAAATTAATGCTAGGCAATCGAAAGTAGAGGATGACTTTTAAAAATATCAGCGAAAAAAGCGCCCCACCCCGCTGTAGAAAAGTGCCCAGTTGAAGGTGAAGATATTAATGTTTTTAGCCAATTCTTCGATATTTATCATCTGAAAGGTCGAAATTTAAATGATACTGATCTTGGTAAAATCCGTCGCCTCTGTTTTAGGCAGACATACAAACATACATACATACATTTATATATTGGTAACTAAAAATTTTCGACCCAAACTGATGAAAAAGCTTGGCCTATCTCTGAATACCCTTTATGTACAATTTCAAATGTTTAGACCAGAAATTATCTGAATAATTTGGTAGAGACCACAGAGGTAAAATGTTTGTTAACTTTGACCCCTATTATGACCGCTTAACATTAATTGTTTTGGGCTCAAATCAAGTTATTAAGTTAGATCCATGTACAAGGAACCTATATCTAAAATTTCAAGTGTTTAGACCCCAAATTGTTGTAGAAGTTTCGTAGAGTTCTCAAAGGTCAAATAGTTGAATTTCTGACTGAAAACGGATTGCGAAGATTTTCCCAAACCTCAATACCCTGTATATTAAATTTCGAGTCTGTAGACTGAAAAATGACAGAGTTACTGTGTAGGAAAATGTACACAGACAGACACACAGTCAGACAGACACTTTCACTTATATATATATATATATATATATATATATATTATATATATATATACATATATATATAAGTGAATATATATATATATATATATATATATATATATATATATATATATATATATATACTAGCATGGAGGCCCGGGGTTGCCCGGGTGTTTTTAAGTGCATGCTGAGCAACAAAAAAAAAGGTCGATTTTCTTTTAACTTTGACCCCTATTATGACCCCTTAAAAGTTATTGTTTAGGGCTCAAATAAATTATTAAGTTAGATCCATGTCCAAGGAACCTATATCTAAAATTTCACGTGTTTAGATCCAAAATTTTAGGAGGAGTTTGGTAGAGTTCTCATAGGTCAAATCGTTTAACTTTGACCCCTTAATCGCCAAATGTCTGTCCGAAAACCAATCACATCGATTTTACCAAATCTCAGTACCCTGTATATAAAATTTCGAACCTGTAGGCTTAAAATTGATAGAGTTATTGCGTAGGCAAATGTACACAGACACACACACAGACACACACACTGACACACACAGACACGTTCACTTTTATATATATATATAACTATATATATATATATATATATATAGTTATAGTCTGACTCCTTGGCTGGACCAATGTAACTGTCTCTTTCTAGATTTCCCTGCCTTCCGTCAGATCTTCAGAAGCACAATTCGCATCATGTGCAATTCGCTTGACGTAAGTCGTCCTATCCTCGGTCGCCCGTGTTGTGAAGTTCACAGGGATATATTTTCTCACAAGCTCTTGCTTGTTTCTCTGGCAGTGACCGGCAAATTCTAGTAGATATGGAGATTAAGGTACATGCTATTATGAAAAAAACCCAGACACCTCAAAAGCATGTGGACCAGATCTCATCCCGGCTGTGCTATTAAAAAAATGCTCTGCCGAGGTTGCTCCAGTTCTGTCCAAACTTTACAATAAATGCCTTAACGAATCTTGTTTTCCCGACTGCTGGAAAACCGCCTCTGTGGTACCAGTCTTCAAGAATTCTGGTGAAAGAACTGACCCGCTAAATTATCGCTCCATTAGCCTCCTCCCTCTTTTCGCCAAAATATTTGAGTCCTTAGTTAATCAAGCCCTAGTCCAGCACCTAACAGCTGCTAAACTCCTGACTGACAAACAATATGGATTCAGGCAAGCCCGTTCAACAGCAGATATCTTAACTGTAGTTTCTGAACGTATATACCGTTCATTGGATAAAACAGGGGAGGGTAGAACGGTGGCCCTTGATATATCTAAGGCTTTTGAGAGGGTATGGCACGATGGTCTTCTAAGGAAAATTAGATCATATGGAATCACTGGAAGAATTCACAATGTAATTAAATCCTTCTTAAGTAATAGAAAAATCAAAGTTGTCCTCGACGGTCGTACATTCAAACAATATGACATAAATGCGGGAATACCTCAGGGGCGTATCCTTGGACCTCTATTATTCCTGATATTCATAAATGACCTCCCTGATAAAATTGTTTCGGAGATGGGTATATTTGCCGATGACACCACTCTCTATAACAGATATGAGGGGAAAACAAATGAACACATATCCAAGGAAATGGCAGAAACACTAGAGGATGACCTCCAATCCGTAGTGGTATGGGGACAAAAATGGTTGGTCACATTCAATGCTGCTAAGACTAAGCTTGTTTCCTTCAATAACTACAAGGCACCTTCTCTACCACCAATAGCAATGGCCAAGAACACATTGCCTGAAAGTACTTCTTTTAAACTCCTCGGCCTAACGTTTACAGGAAATATGAACTGGAATAGATACATTGAGAGCATTGCCAAGGCTGCTGCAAGGAAGGTTGGCTCCCTCTACCGTGCTAGAAAACTACTTACGCCTGACAGTATCCTATACCTCTATAAGGTAACCATTCGCCCATGTATGGAGTACTGTTGTCACATCGGGGCTGGTGCATCTGCTGCTTGTCTCTCGCTCCTGGACAGGGTTCAAAAGAGAGTCGCCAACCTGATAGGTCCTGAACTGTCATCTAGACTTCAGCCTCTGTCCCATCGACGAGATGTTGCATCCCTCTGCCTGTTCTACAAATACTTTAATGGTGAATGCTCTGATGAACTGCAAACACTTGTACCTCCCCGACGTAACTACCCCCGACAAACCCGACAGGCTACTAAGTCTTATCCCTTTACAGTAGAGATCCCTAGGTGCAAGAAAGCCTTTTACTCCAATAGTTTCTTCCCCAGAACTGCGGGTCTTTGGAACTCCCTTCCGGGATTCTTCCGGGTTGGTGACTCTCTTTTGAACCCTGTCCAGGAGCGAGAGACAACTCCCTTCCGGGATTCTGCTTTCCCAACTGCACTGATATGCAGAAGTTCAAGTGTAATGTTAACAAACATCTTTCTACTCTTCTCCCTTCATAATGACCCCGCAAATTAAGTCCCTAATAGTAGCCCCCTGCTTCAAAGTGGCACTGTGATTTGTTTCGGGTGAAAATTGAATAAAAAAAAGGTATAGTTCCCATAAAAGTGGTGCTAGATTGAATGATTTTGCCAAGGTATAGTAAACACTCTTCGTAGCATACGACTGTACGTGCCCTCTAGCTATTATTTCAACCTTTTGGTGCATGTAGGTTGTAAGGGCAAACTCCACGACTGAAAACAAGATAAACAAAGACAAACTCCACTACTGCTCTGAAGAACTACCTTTGCTGTCAGTTAGCCTTGATGTCTATACTGACTGAAACTTATGCAATGCAGCCTATGCTTTTGAGATGCGAATTTCGATATATCCGTAGAACCTATGTTGCTGGTACGTAAACTTAGTGACTTCTTTCAGTGTTGTTTCATCTACAGCTTTGATCTCCCCTTACGCATTGTAATTAATAAACTTTATTTTATCCGCATTAACGTAAAGACCAATGTCATTTGCAGACTTTTTTTTTAAGCGTTTGCGCATCAGTAGTGTTATTGGCGAACAGAACAATATCTGTCTGCGTAATCTGTGTCAGTTATGTGTGCTGATGGATGGCGTCTGCTTCTGGATTCATCTAAGCTGAAACCCAATGTGTTGTGGATTACGTCTTCAGGCGAATAATTACCGTCGAAAACGTAGTCTGAAGACGTAATCCCCCAACATGGGTGATTACAGAAATATGTATGCACATATGTAGCCATCAATGTTGGTATTAATAAATTTAATATAAATAAATTTAATATAAATAAAAATAAATTTAATATACCTGCTCTGTTTACTCATTGAGCACTTTTTGGTAGACACATTTTGTTTCGTTGGATGTACTTCTAGGAAACTAAACTCTACTATCTATCTATCTATCTATATATATATGATGCCTATATATGTGTAGATATATCATGCATATATATACATACACTTATATATCTCTATACATACATACACACACACACACATATATATATATATATATGCACATACATATACCCCCTTTTCATATCCATATATCAGCTTACGTGATATTGTACAAACGCAGACGAAATTTCATGAACGACATTATCGTTATTTATTTATTTATTTGCGAATTATTCCACCGTGCAAATTATTCCTTGAGTGAACCAAAAGAAAGAAAAGGGGATTGCGATCTAAAACTGATCACCATTAGACAATTAAGAATGAAGTCACGTACGAAATCACGGTTACATTTAAGAAAAATATGAAAAATGCTAATGATATGCTGCGTATTAATATATCTATACCCTATCATAAACCAAACCAATCTGTACTATACGGCCATAATGAATCAAACCATCCCTGGTCAATATTGAAATCAATAGGCACTAATGTTTCTGCTAGAATATCTAAACTATCTTCAAAGAAATCTATATTTAATAAAAACACAGGATACTAAAATGAGTCCCTTAACAACTCAGGCTACAAAACATAAATTAAATACCAAAATAAAACTGATACAAATTACATAGAAAACTACAACAATTATAATAAAGCTATGAAAACATAATAATCTATAATATGGCTATGTCAACCCACAGAAGAACTGCAAAGGATAATCAGACCACAATTCAAAATCACATTAAACCACACATATCAGCCATTAAAACCAATAAACCCCAACACCATATCATTAAACGTAAAACAGACATAGCGACACCCTGCAGTTTAACCCCCCCCCCATATTTAAAAAGCGTTAAAACAAACATAACCAGAGAATTTATCAAAATATTTGAAAATATCTTCAAAGCCCCCCCCCATAAATACAGTAACATTTTTAACAAAAACACGATCAAAATATCATATTCAACAATGCGAAATTTGCATAAAAAATTAATTAGTAACAACAGTAAGAAAATTAAGAAAATAATAAAATACAAATATAAAAACTATGGCAAGCTGTAACTGTAGAAGGAAAAACAAATGTCCTTTAGAAGGTAACTGAAAAGTAAAAAGTGTAATTTACAGCTGCAGAGTATCAAAAATCCCAAATGTAAATTCAAATGAATAGCAACACCTCATTAACTCATCTAACAATCTAATACAACACAAACATCTTCAATGGCAATACTACTGTTAATCAAACTGAAAGCAACTATTACAACTCGATTAAACAAAATACAATATATTTTGGTTCAACTTCTGGGCTTACACAACACAAAATCTCCACACATAAACACTCTTTCAAAAAAAGATCCTTAAAAATCCAGACAACTTTAGCAAAGTATATTTGGTATCTCAATGATATGAATATTACCTTTAATTTAAAATGGAAAAAATTAGACTCCCATAAACCTGGTTTCAATTTCTGCACCCTTTGTAGATTTGAAGCCTTGGCTATATTAAAATACAATAGCAATATACCCACACTTTAAAGCCGAAAGGACGAGATTTCTTCTGCTTGTATTCATACACGTTATTTGAAATTTGACAAACTTAAACCACCATAGAATAATAAAATCTGATGTAAACCGTTTTATAATAAATAGTTTAATAATTAATATTATTTTAATCATTTTATTACTGTTATTTCTATTACTATCATTATTATAAGTCTTATTCTTATTATTAACTCATTATTGTTTATTTATTATCATTATTATAACAATTATTAGCTATTTATAGTAGGATCACTAGAATTTTATCATTAATATCATTGACGTGTTTTATTTTTAATATATTAAGCGTTATAATAAAAATAAGTTAATTCCTAAAATAATTAGAAGTTATCTCTTTTGATCAATAAAAGTTTTTCTTTTATTTCTATTTAAATTTTCAAAATTTGTAGTTATCTCCCTTGTTAATTCAATAAGTTTTAAATTTTGCCGTTCTAACCATAAAAACTGATCAACCGTACATTAGAACGGCGTTTTAAAGTAATATAAACGATAAGTAATTATTCTAATTAGCGGACAAAATATAAAAGCATGGCAAAAGATAGATTGACTCAAATTGAAACAGATTTTATAATGGAGATAAAAAAGGTATATATATATATATATATATATATGTATGTATATATATATATATATATATATATATATATATAATTAATTATTTCTTTAACCTTATTCGTAATTTCCTATTTTACTTTATTTTAATTTATTTATTTATCAACATACAATTAATGACTTATTTTTTATTTTATTTTTAATATTTCCAGAAATATTTGCCTTTCACACGAATAAAATACTATTTTTCTTTTGGTGTCTTTAACATCTCCTCCTCTATTTTTGCTGATGAGGAGACTTTGTTTTTAAAGGACAAAACTTTTGTCAAATATTCATTGATAATTTAAATAAAATGGATATCGTTTCTGAAACGATCGTACAATCTACTGGATTTTGTTTGTTTTTCTTTTGAAATTGATTTTTAATTAAAAATTATGAATCGTTTTACTCAATATATATATATATATATGTATATATATATATATATATATATATATATATATATATATATATCCCCCCAAATTACTCTGGCCTTGATGGAGGGGAGACTAAAACTTGCTGCTATCGTTTAAAATGATCTGAAATAACATCAAAGGGAGACTTGACTCCAAATATTTATCATATCTTATATCTCCCCTATTTTGGAAATAGAGTACGATTATGAATATCTCCAGTATCAAATAATTCTTATACACTGTGAAATTTACTTTATGTATGAAAATCAAAGAAGGGAGATATAACATATGAGAAATATTTGGAATCAAGTCTCCTCTTGCTGTTATTTCAGACCATTTGAAACCATAGTACCAAGTTTTAGTTTCTCCTCCACCAAGGTCAGAGGTTTTGGGGAAATATCAGATATTTTCTAATTCATATGTAAAACTAGGAAAAATGACTATGATTAAATAATTTTGTGTCTGTAAAATAGTACAAAAATAGGCTCTGAATCATGGATGATTTTTTTTTTTTATTACATTTTCACCCCAAACAAGGCACATTGCCACTTTGGTGTAAGGGGCTACTATCAGGGGAACCATATACTGGAGTACTATGTAGGGATTAGGGCAGCGAGATGTTGGTTCACGTTGCACTTGAACTTATGCATGTCAGTACAGTTGGGGAAGCAGTGACCTGGAATGGAATTCCAAAGTCTAGCAGTTCTGGGGAAGAAACTACTGGAGTAGAAAGATCTTTTACATCTCGGGATCTCTACAGTGTGGGGGTGGGAATTTGCAGCTTGTCGGGTCTGTCGAGGGTGTTCACGTCGTGGGGGCACAAGTGCTTGCAGTTCTTCAGAGCATTCACCATTATAATACTTGTAGAACAGGCAGAGGGATGCAACGTTTCGACGATGGGACAGAGGCTGAAGTTTAGATGCCAGTTTAGGGCCTATCAGATTTGCGACTCTCTTTTGAACCCTGTCAAGGAGCGAGAGACTAGTAGCCGATGCACCGACCCAAATATGACAGCAATACTCCATACATGGGCGAATAGTGGCCTTATAGAGGTACAGGATACTTTCGGGTGTTAGAAGTTTTCTAGCACGGTAGAGAGAGCCCACCTTCCTTGCAGCGGCCCTGCTAATGCCCTCGATGTAAAGAGCGGCCTAAAGAGCAGATATCATATAGCCCACTACAAACTTCAAGTCTTTACATTTCCGACGCGTCTTCTTTTTTAAATTCTTATCAATAGTCGCTGAGATTTGGAACTTATAAATTTGATAAAAAAGATGGTATATCTATACACACACACACGCACACACACACACACACACACACACACACACATATATATATATATATATATACTAGTAGCCAAATTAAACATTGAAATGTTCATATCTCTGGTTCTATGGGACGAAACTACATGAAAATTTGCAGACTTTTTGTAGATTATTATACTATTCTATGGTGAAAATGTCATGACAATTTGTAAAGATAACGTATATTTTCAAATCAATAAAATATGCTCAAATTTTCTCACATATGTACATAGAGCGTTCTGCAGGCAAGCTTCAGTTTTGCCGCTTCTGTTGCCTCCCCGTGGTCTTGCCGGGCCACTAATATATATATGCATATGTGTGTATGTGTGCGTGTGTCGGGGGGGGATAGAAGCACATTTTTCACGATGTAATTTACCAAGAAACTGCAGCAAAGTGTTAAGGCAAACTTCGTTAATATACTTTTTATTGATCCTAATTGAGTGAATTTGGAAGTTATTAGAAAAATACCGTTGTGGTAAAAGGCGATAAAATCTATTTTGCATTTAAATATTTATTAAAACAAAATAATAACTTTATGTATACTCCCTATTTGGAATAGGATCGAATAATAATCATCGAAGCACCACAGTAGAGATCCCTAGATGTAAAATATCTTTCTACTCCAGCAGTTTCTTCCCCAGAACCGCTAGACTTTGGAATTTCATTTCAGGTCCCTGCTCCCCCAATTGTACTGACATGCACAAGTTCAAGTATAACGTGAACTGACATCTTGCTGTACAACTCCCTACATAGTACCCCAGTAGCTGTTGCCCCTGATAGTAGCCCCTACACCAAAGTGGCAATGTGCCTTGCTTGGGGTGAAAATGTAATAAACAAAATTAATTTATTCCCCATTGAATAACAATTATTTTTCTATGCGATTTTCTGTCCTTTTTTATTTATCAAAAACCTTAAACGTGTATTGAACACTTTTTAAAAAGAAATACAATATTTAGTTCAATACACACGCACACACACACACACACACACACACACACACATATACATATATATACAATTTTAGATAGGTATAGAGAGATGTGAAAGAAACCTTTTCTTTGTTTTATTAAATTGGAGAAATGGGAGATTAGAGCGGATTCAATTAAACGACGTACTGATTTGTTGAATTTAGGTAAAATTCGTCCCCGGAAAACTCGTATCCGGAAAGCTCGTACCCGGAAAACTCGTCCCATTATGCTAGGTAGGAAAACTGGTTCTTATTGAATAAATAAGGGGCAAGTTTTATTACCTTGCAAAAAAAGGGCCGAGTTTTCCGGGGCCGAGTTTTCCGGGGCCGAGTTTTCCGGGGTCGAGTGTTCCGAGCACCGATTTGTTATGTATCATTTTAAAGACAGTTGCACTCTCAAAGTTAAACTGGTGATCATGCTTTATAATCTGGGTAAAAATGGCGTTAAGGTTGTTGCTAGTTTTTATATCTCTCTTGTGTTCATATATTCTCTAATCGAGGATACGTTATGCCTCGTATATGTATATTTTTTCACAGTCACGACAGGGTATGTCGTCTTCTATCAAAACGGTATACACACCTGTTTGGGTCTTGGAATTGGTGGTAGATATAGGTTTATGGATTAAATCTTTGATTGTTGAAGAATACATTGACACTTCTCAACCTACATACTTTATACGAATATTTGATCTGCAGACTTGAAATTTGTTATATAAATATGTGGAAACCTTTTTTTTTATCGGTTTTCATCCGGAAAATAGGGTTACTAAGGCGTCCAAATTGAAAAATTGGTACGTAGGAATCCATTGGATATTTATCTGTATGTCAACTGTTTGGCGAAGGTCCTTAAGCTTTTGTGTCGATCTCAGTTCAAGTATTATTTTTTACTTACAAGATGTGAAATGTTTAGAAGAAAACATAATACTTGCATGCACATGTCAACGTTTCTTTCCGTGTTTTTTTTTTTTTTCATTTAGTGTTTTAATGGACTTTAACGTTACGATTAATAACCGTGGTATTTCTGTTTATAATAAATAAGAATTTTGCATTAATTAAAATATAATATTTATGCGTATTTTACCCGTCCAACGCCGGTGGGCCTGCTAGTATTATATATATATATATATATATATATATATATATATATATATATATATATATATATATATAAAGGAGATTAGAACAATAGTCTAAAGAGCTGAGTGTATTTTAATGTAACAGTGAAATTACTAGTTTAATTAAAATACAGGAAATAGAAAGAGCTCGTTGTAATTTAGATATATATTAAGCTCGATAGTTAAATGTCCTAGAGCTAATTCAATATTAAGTAATGTGATTTATAATTTAAAATTTAAAAATCAAATTTTAATTAAATTAAAAATCAGTTTCATTATGAAACTGATTTTTAATTTAATTAAAATTTGATTTTTAAATTTTAAATTATAAATCACATTACTTAATATATATATATATATATATATATATATATATATAGAGAGAGAGAGAGAGAGGGGGGGAGAGAGTGGCTGTGTGAGGGGGATTATGTGATTGTCTTTAATATGTTGCATTTTTTGTTCTCACTTTCATCTATAAGGCGTACCTTAAAGACCATAATTTCAAAAGAAAAGTCGGGTGAGAAAGTTTCTTAGCATTAGATGCGTGTATAAAATATAAATAACAATAAAATAAAGTAATCCATATTTTTTCTATATAAAAAAAAATTATCAAATAAAAAATGCACACAAGCAGGAGGATCAGAATGGACAACAAACGAACTGAGTTAGATTTGGGTGGTCAAATCAAAAGCCCAAATCCAAATCAAACAACCACTCCCATGGTTAACCCTCTCCCTATTGTGGCGAACTTGGAACAACCGCTAAGATTACTTTCTTTGAAGGACAAAAGTATTGAGCAAGGACAATAGAAAACATGGCTTTGTTGAACTTTGCAGAGGGGAGCCTTTCAGACAAAACCTTCGTGCAGGCTCGAACCGGCCATGTCGTTTCTCTCGGTCAATTTAGCGGCTACTAACACATCAAACATGTTTTATGGTTTTGTTTGTTCTACGCCTTCTTTTTAATACGTCATACATTTTTTTATTTGTTTTTTTTTCTTCTGTTTTTCTGTTTCGTCATTTCTTTCGTTTTTTTCTTCATCGTTTTCCTTTATTTTGTTTCTTTCTTTCTATCTTCCTTCTTTATGTGTTATCCTCTCTTTTCTCTTTCTGTCCCTTTTGTTTTTCTCTTTTCCCCACATTTATTTCTTCCACTCATTATTTAACTTTGAAAATTTGAAATGTTAAAAGTGTTACTGTTAGTGAACCAATAATACATCATCTTCATAACAATCTCTAGTTTTACTTTGAGTCTCTAAATTCGACTTCGATAATGGCGTGAAGATGGTTCAGTGATCGACGACAAGGGCTGACAACCTGAGTGTTCAAAGTTCGAACCTAGTTCGTTCAACAAGAACACTTTCACTAGGAGATGTTGGAAACCTTCATGTCGTTCCCATGTCTTTCTAAACAAAATCTAAAAAGGAAGATATCGGGAAACCAATGCCGATGTGTAGTTATCTGATTTATACGCAATGAATGAATACCTTCACGTGTTTTACAGTTTAAAATTATGATTCAAACTTAGCCTGACAGCTAGAATCAAAGAGTCCAATTAATTTTGTCCTTAAAAAGAAAAACGGATTTTACAAAATTGTATGTTTTACATAGAATATATATATATATATATATATATATATATATATATATATAAAGTGAAAGTGTCTGTATATCTGTGTGTCTGTGTGTCGCTGTATCTGTGTGTCTGTGTATATTTCCCTACGCAATAACTCTGTCAATTTTTAGTCCGACACACGCACGCTAGTATATCTATAAAAGTGGACGTGTCTGTCTGTGTGTGTGTGTGTCTGTGTACATTTCCATACGCAATAACTCTATCAATTTTTAGTCTACACACTCGAAATTTGATATACAGGGCACTGAGATTTGGGAAAATCGATGTGATTGGTTTTTGCCAGAAATTTGGCGATTAAGGGGTCAAAGTTCAACGATTTGACATTTGAGAACTTTACCACACTCCTGCAACAATGTTGGGTCTACGCACTTGAAATTTAAGATATAGGTTCCTTGGACATGGATTTAACTCAATAACTTTATTTGAGCCCAAAACAATAAATTTTAAGGGGTCATAATAGGGGTTTAATTTAAAAAGAAATTGACCTCTGCGATCTCTTCCAAATTACTCAGAAAATTTCTGGTCTAAATATTTGAAATTTTACATAAAGGGTATTCAGAGATAGGGCAAGCTCTTTCATCAGTTTGGGTGGAAAATTTTTAGTTACCAATATATAAATGTACGTATATATGTATGTATGTTTGCATGTCTGCCTTAAACTTTCAATAGAGGCGACGGATTTTACCAAGATCAGTATCGTTTTAAATTCGATCTTTCATACGGCAAATATCGAAGAATTGGCTAAAAACATTTATATCTTCCCCTTCAACTAGGCACTTTTCTACAGGGGGGGGGTCACTTTTTTCGCCGATATTTTTGAAAGTCATCCTCTCCTTTAGATTGTCTAGCTTAATTTAAAAAAAAATGTCGCTTCCGATTTGGCGGTGGTCGTAACAGTATAAACGTTAGGTTTTACCCGTTCTTTTCCTCTTTTGCGGTACGGGTTCGAGCCTGCCTTCCTACTACCACTTTTTTTTTGCTCAACATACACATCCAAACACCCGGGCAGCGCCGGGCTGAAATGCTAGTATATATATATATATATATATATATATATATATATATATATATATATATATATATGGTAAAACTGGTAATTAGTAAAAATCTTAAGAGAGTGCCCAAAATATTGCAGAGCATTTATGTGTTTTATTTGTTTGGTTACATATGTTTCGGATGTTGGACCATGTTTACGATCCAACAGCCTTGTCAGACCTTACAGAAATGGTTGTCAGTATTAGGAAGACGTGTTTTAGAAGAAATACGAAACAAAGAGGGGGTAGGATATAATAAGGGTGAGGCAACCGGGTATCGACAATATTTGAGTTTTGATGATTAAAATGCATTAGATTTTATTATGTCGAGGTAGCAGATTCAGGTAGGCGTGGGTGGAGATATATGGATATAGGGAGGGAAGGTGGAGAGAGGATGGTAAAGAAAAAAAGAGAGGGCGAGTAAGGAGAGGAGGAGGGAAGGAGTTTCAATTTTTAGGTTTTAAATTTTGACTGCTTTTTGCTTGTTCAGCCAGGTATATGAAGTAGATGTGAGAGACAGACAGAGAGAGAGAGAGAGAGAGAGAGAGAGAGAGAGAGAGAGAGATAAAAAGAAAGAAGGATAGATATATAACGGCTTGGGAATCTTAAGTAGACCGACTCCTGGCAATAATGTGATATTATGGTGACTGGTAGCTCTTGCTAGGATTAGCTTAGTCAACAAGGATGACCATAAACACTCTCCACATTTTTTGATTGGCCTTGTGCCTAATTTTGCTTTGTCGACATGTTGTTCTATAAACATTTTGTTCTTAGAATAAAGTATATAAATCCAAGTGTAGTATATGTTTAGTGCTCGAACAGACGAGGAGAGATCCTACTTAACTCAAGTCATTTTTAATTTGTCGCATGCAGAGTGAACCTCGTTAGTTAGCTGAGTATTCCGCACACCTAAAAACGGCCCTGTGTCTAAATTTGGAACAAGTAAATAGGAACCCATTTTACTAATTAGAATATGAGTATATTTATATCCATATTTTAATGCCTATCACTAATAAGTGCCTTGATAAATAAGGAGTAAATCTTCCTCTGCCATGAGAATCTGGTGACGAGTACTAACGCCAATATTTTCTTCTTAATAAGAATCCACGCTATTCAGTTTTTATGAAATCCATTTTTTTAAAAGAATTATATGATGAAGAAATTTGACGAATCTCACGGACAGACAGGAAGACAAACGAAGAAATGATGCGCAAGGTAGAGTACAGCAGAAGACTACTCAATACCGTCCACGCCGGACAGTTTAAGATCTACGGCAATTTAATGCGGGTAGACTTTAAAAAATAATGAGTTTGAGATGAGGTGTGTCAAATATTTGTTTACACTCGTCGGTTAATATCTTCATTTATAAACGTTTCGATACTCGACCCTTATTTCACTTTCATATAAGATTTAACGTACGTATAAGTTAATAAAAATATCTATCTCTCAAGAGAAAAATGCGAGCATGAAAAGTAATATGGTTAAGCTTAAACATGGAAAAGTAAAGGACTAGTTGTTAAAACTGGAAAAGAAAATAGCAAGATATTCTAGTAAAAAATATAATGAATTTATAACTTAAAATATTGCAGCATTAAGAATTTTTTTTTAAAATTCAATTTATAACATTATTTATTATATTTTTTTTTACCAGAATGTCTTGTCCTTTTCTGTTCCGCTTTTAACAACTAGTCCTTTACTTTTCCATGTTTAAGCTTAACCATATTAATTTTAATGCTCGCATTTTTCTATTGTAATCCATGATTTTTCCAGGCTTCCAATAAATCCACTTTTTCTTTGTTTAATTTCAGTCTTATTTTTGTAATAACAATGTACGGCATTCATCTGCTTTCAATAATCCCTCCCAAAGTAACCCCCATTCTATTATCTCTGTTTCACTTGTTACTTCTCTTTTCGCGAAAGCGGTGAATTGGTAGCAACATTAGTCGCTGAATCGACGTTGTTGCTATGGAAACCAGTGATAAAAACGACGTTCACCTCTTTAGGTTCTTTTATTACGATTTTGAACACCAGTACATTCATCATGTTTTGTTTTACTGAACGAAAATTGATTTTTTTCACAATATAGCGTAGTGTTTGAATGATATAGGTAATCTGGACAAATTAAAATATCATATTTAAGCGTATTTTGCGACCGAGAATGCCCCCCCAGCTAGTCTAACATAAACTCACCACGTCTGTCTGTGTTTCTATCTGTCTGTCTCCATATTTTAAAACTCTTTTTCTTCCGAAAAAAATTCGCTAAGCGGCGATAGGGGCTTCAAATTGTTGGATATTTATAGACCGTTCTTCGAGTGAAAAAGAAAAAGTCGTTATATATTTTGTGCATTTATCTTAGATTATTTTAATTAGTTTATATTCTTGTCACCTTCGTACAGTGGTAATATCACCTGCTTTGAATGCATCAATTTTGCTTTCTGTTTCGATTATAGGTGAGTGCAACCAAATACTATATTTTAACATTTGAGTCACGACTCTATAATAAGATATACGAAACTTGGACAAATTAAAATATCATATTTAAGCCTATTTTACGACCATATTTTCAAACTTTATCTTTGCCGAAACCAAATATTGATAAGCAGCGCTAAAATCCTCAAACGATTGGATTTTTTATGCTTCTTATGGGTTTTTAGCCGGTAACAATAGTTTTTAAGGGTCAAAAAAAGGTTAAAATTGAAAAAATGGTAATACATTTTGTACATTCATGTTAGCTTTTTTTAAATGTTTGATTTTGAATTAGTTCATATGCGTGTCACGTTGGTACAATTGTACCGTCACTAGCTTTGAATGATGCAGTTTTGCTTTCGGTGTCGATTCTAGATGATGGCACCATATTTGGTAGAATCTGCAAAGGTCAAATTTTCAACTTTGACCTCCCAAAAATCTTTCAACTTTGACCGCCCAAAAACTTGTTAAAAAGCTTGCTCCATATTGGAATACCTGTTATGCAAATTTTCAAATGTTTAGACCCAAAATTTGCTAAATAGTTTGCTCGATACCGCAAAGGTAAAAATTTTTTAACTTTGACTCATTGACAGTCAATTTTTCGGCCAAAAACCGATTAAAAAAGCTTGCCCTCTGTCTGAATACACTTTTTAAAAATCAATTTTCACCCCAAATAAGGCGCAGTGCCACTTTGAAGTAGGTGGCTACTATCGGGGATTTAAGTTGTAGGGGCATTATGAAGGGAGATGAGTAGCAAGATGTTTATTCACATTACACTTGAACTTCTGCATATCAGTACAGTTGGGAAAGCAGATTCCCAGAAGGGAGTTCCAGTCTTGCAGTTCTGGGGAAAAAACTGTTGGAGTAAAAGGCTTTCCTACACCTAGGGATCTCTACCGTAAAGGAGTGGGACTTAGTTGCTTGCCGGGTTTGTCAGGGGTAGTAACGTCGAGGAGATACAAGTGCTTGTAGTTCGTAAGAGCATTCACCATTAAAGTACTTTATGTAAAATTTCAAATGTTTACACCAGAAATTGGTTAAGATGAATTTTTTTTAACTTTGACCCCTTAACATTTATTGTTTTGAGCTCAAATCAAATTAAAATGTTTTATCTATGTCCAAAGACCCTACATCTAAAATTTCAAGTGTTTATACCCCGAATAAGCGGAGGAGTTTGGTAGAGTTTTGAAAGGTCAAATCTTTTCACTTTGACCTTTTGATAACCAAATTTCTGGTCGAAAACAAATTAAAAAGATTTTCCTAAATCTCAATACGCCTCATGTCAAATCTCGAGTGTGCAGACTGAAAATTGACAGAGTAATTCGGTAAATTAATGTACACACACACAGACACAAACAATTTCACTTTTATAAGTACGGATATGTGTGTATAAAAAATCACGTTCATTTACTCAATCTTTCATATTTTTTTCCTTTCACGCCGAAGGTCCACCAGATATGATTATACGAGTGTAAGGTAACTTGGAAAATTCTTTTTGTTCTTCAAACTCATTAATATCCTTGAACATTTTCTCAGCCAAATTTCTGTCCGAAAACCGATTAAAAATACTTTCCCAAATCTCAATATTCCTTATGTCAAATCTCGAGACTCTAGACTGAAAATTTACAGAATAATTTGTTAGGGAAATGTACACACACAGACAGACACACAATTCACGTTCACAGATATCTAGACGGATTTGACATTATATAGCAAATGTTTTTAAAACTTTTTTAATGCAAAAAATGTACAATTTAATGCTCCTATTCCTGTAACACATTAGGGTCATAGGGGCGCTACATGATGGATGAATGGTTGACCAGCTCGTTCAAATTAGTGCAGTTGCAGAGGCGTGGGTAGTATCGAAGCTTTTCTCTGTTCAATCTAAGACACTGTCGGCCCACATAAATCTGCTACATTTTATTTTTTTTTACTGGACTGTTCCTTGGAATATGGTATTTGCAAATCATTCTGAACGTGTTTTGTGCCCTCTGAGTTTCCTAATTTTTACTGTAGTCAGCAAGTTTTCATAGTGACTTGCTGAGTGACTTTTCTGCAGACTTATTTGTTGGTGACATGGTTCTTGTATGAGATGCCACATATTCTTCTGGGAATTCTTTTTCTATTACCTGGATGCCCGTTTGTAGGTTTGTGTTCAGTGTCCACGCCTTGCATGCGTAAATCATGATTGAGAGGACTAGCGTATTTAATAGTTTACTCTTGGTTCCGACAGGAATACTTTTTGTTCTCCATTTATACATTTGAGAGTTTTTTCTTATATACTATCTCTCTCTCTCTCTCTCTCCCTCTCTCTCTCTCTCTCTCTATATATATATATATATATATATTAGCAGGACGCCAGGCGTTGCCAAGTCGTAATATTCGCTTAAACATGATAACTTAATTCATACAGATTTCCTATTTATTATTATAGAGCAAATTATCTAATGATTATGATATTTTACCTAATATATATATATATATATATATATATATATATATATATATATATATATATATATATATATATATATATAGTAATGATTTCAAAAATTAAAACAATGACCCTGGTGACATCAGTTGGAATCGAAACAAAGACATTCAGCGATCCAGCTTTAGTTGTTATTTTCGTAGTTACCATCTGAACAATCGCCAGATGGCGATAAAAGGCTCAAAATTAAGCGAGTCTAAGCTAATGGCATATACGTACGCGTGCTGAGAAGTTAGTTGATTTATTCCTGCCGAGGTCAACTGTATCTTTTTTCAATTTTGACCCCTAATAAGCTATTTTTTCAGGTTGAAGACTAACTCGAACGTGTTCCTGATGTTCAAGTAACCTATATATCAAGTTTGTTCACCAAATATTCAGAAAGCAGTTTGGTAAAAAAAGTTTCGCACACACAGACACACGCAGACAAAGTCACACATGCACGCGCGTGCGCGCACATATATATATATATCAATCATTTCTGCGATGTATAACATTTTATTATTGCAATCATGACAGGAAGACCCGTGTTGATGTTCATGATTAAAAGTGGGAAATGAAAAATATAAATTAATGATGGAGGCCAGCTGACCGGTTTGGCCCTCACTTTTCGTAAGCGGGAAATCCCTCGATCCAGCTTACGGAACGTGAGAGTGAAACCCGTCAGCTAACCTCCCCCATTTATGTTTTTCTTTCATTTCCCACTTTTAATCATGAACATCAAAACAGGTTTTCCTGCCATGCTTACAATATATATACATATATATATATATATATATATATATATATATATATATATATATATATATATATATATATATATACAGAGAGAGAGAGAGAGAGAGTGAGTGAGAGAGAGACGTATGCCAGAACGTTTACATCCTAAATTCTACGCAATTATGCATGATGTAGAAGCTATGATTACATAGAATTACGCGTATTAGTTAATGAAACTAATCATGTAATAAGAAACTATAAAAATTAATAATTAATTAATGAAAGCTCATTTTTCAAAGGAATATGCAAAATAGTTAACGTTCATGAAGTCACTCGCACATACATGACTTATTATATTAAGAAGTTCGTTTTAGTATTTTTTAAATAGAAAAGGTGGACTTTTAATATCAATGTAAAAGTGAGAATGAAACTATGCGTTATGGGTATATAGATAGATATACACGAGGGGCGTTCTAAAAGTGATGCAATTTTATCTTTTATTCCGACTGAATGGAGCAGAAGACATTGCAAATGGCATAGTTATAATGACTGAACTTATGCATTCATGACCTGAAAGTTTTATATCTATCTTGCAGATATTAACGGTTTGAGACCTTAAAAGTGAACTGTTATGGACGTGCGTCAGAAGCAGAAATGCGCCATTGAATTTCTGGCAAAAGTGTATTGAGAATGATGATGACTATGTAGAAAAATAAATCCTGGAGACAAAAGGTCGCTCATTTTTATAGTACCATTGCCCTTTTTGTAGCTCCTCAATTTTTGGAATTTTCTATAAATCTAAATGGGGAGTTTGGACATGCTAAAAAAAGGGGGGGGGGGCGTCGAAAAAGCATGGTCATCTTAATGGTCGAAGTCTGGCGTGATCTTATTCAAAAAAAGAGGAACTGATAAATATCTTGAATAATATCAAGTAGAAATTGCATGTCATGAGTGTAGGATATCGTGTGTGATAGTAATAAGCACTCATATTTAAAGGGTGCATTGTCAATAAAATAAGTTATAAGACACTTCTTTAGCTATAGTTTTAGAGTTAAGACAAGACTAAAACAATAGAACTTTGTATTCGACTACTGATTCAGTTTGCGTGAGTTCAAATACGAAAGGATATACTCATCCACTCTCTCAATATGTATGTATGTATGTATGTATGTATGTATTGTATATGTATGTATGTATGTATGTACGCATGTATGTATGTATGTATGTATCTATCTATCTATCTATCTATCTATCTACGTCATCTATTTCTCTCTGTTACTCTCATCCCATTTCTCTTTCTCGCTATATATATATATATATATATATATATATATATATATATATATATATATATATATGTATGAATATATATTAATTCAGGGTCCACTCTCTCCCTCTCTCTCTCTGTATCACTCTCTTTATATATATATATATATATATATATATATATATATATAAAGAGAAAAATATCGGCTCTTGCTTTGAAGTGGTGTTTAACAAAAGAATGAAAACAATTATGTCCGACCTCAGGTCAAACTCCACCCAGATTTTAATCTTAGAAAATTATAGCGTTTCGTAGGTAAATTATTAGCTGTTTATCAACTTAACTAATAATTTAAAAAAAGGACACTTGTTTTCATAGAACAAAACACTAGCATGAGTTCCTGACTTTGCCCGAATGACACATTGGTAGGATGATATGTCGAACATATCAGCAAGGCAAATCAGATCACTGAATGCTAAGGAAGAGAACTTGTGCAAATCTGATCTAATAATCCTGTGATAAGTTGTCATTAAATTTCAACCTCTAAAACTTAAAATAAATCTTCATTTTACCTGTGATTATAAAACATCAGTTAATTTATATATTGATGCTTATATCAGAAATCGAGATGAAGATAAAAGAAGGTTGCTGTACCACTGCAATGAGCATTGCATAGATGCTAGTTAACTGCCTTAGTTGTAATAAGGCCAACATTTCCTATGCTTAAGTATACTTAAAAGGAGTTTGATATATATGTATAGGTATAGGTGTACTATTTTTAGAGTTGTTGTTTCTCAGTAAATTGATCGCATCATTTGCAATTTGCAAATGCTACCCAGGTGTCAGTCTCTTGATAGCGAATTACCCAAGCAAGCTGAATTAAATAACCGATAGTTGCCAAATATGCAACTAAAGAAATGGAGTTATCAATTTAAAATTTGCAGCCTCTAAATAAACGTCCCGTATATACATTGGCCAGTTATCATTATTTTTATGTAGAAAATACGGAATCTTTACAGCGGAGGAGGTCGCTATAATACAGCAGAAAATTAATACCAGTGTATGTATAATTAATACATGCGTGAATAATTAAATAACCACATAATTTTATAACAAAGTAATAACTGTCTCTAATCACACACAATGTTGTCTATCCGATCTGGGAAGAAGATCCAAACTGAAAACGTATAACTTGAAGAATATATAGACAATAAAGATCTAGAAAAACAAAAACAATAAAAAATATCTTCGAGTAGAAGAAAACGAATCAATCCAACATAGCCAAATGAGAGAAAAATAGGCAGAGAATATGTACTTCTGGTTTCGAAAAATTAACAGAACACAGCTCACAAATAAAAACTAAGTAACTTTCATTAACTAGCTTGCCATGCCAGTAATAATATGCTACTTTGGCATTATTTAGTGGCCACTAAAGGACATTAATAAGCTAGACACTAAACAAATACTTACTTTATATAATGTCCAGAAACCATAATTTACCAGGGTTTGATATGTCTAGAGGAGCAAGTTGTATGGATCACTTAGTAATTGACCATCAACACCGAGCCACAATTTGGAGCGGGTGGGAACATCAATTTGTGTGGAAGGCCACCCACAATCCGCAACCCAAATATATAAGGAAGTGACACACGTAGGTTTTCAGTCAGAACGAGAGAACTAGTCAGAAATAGAGTCAGAGTTCATATTTACAATGCCTTCCCACGGGACAGAGTTAGACACCAGTGTCGTTTTTTAATGTGGAGAAAAGGAACAAAAAATAAAAATGGTCTCAGTCGTGAAGGATTTCTCCTCCACTAACAAAGAACAAGAAATTGAAGCGTAGCATCTGAAGACAGATATTACGCTTTGATCTTGACCCAAAGGCCAAGAAAGAGAGTGAGAGAGAGAGAGAGAGAGAGAGTGAGAGACAGGGTCCGAGATGCAGAGGAAAGAGTCTTGCAGTCAAGATGAAGAAAACGGAAAATAGATAAGAGATCTGAATCGATTCAACGATGCAGAGTCACAACCAGAAATGAGGAAAATCTTGAACAAAGAATGTCTACAAATAATAATAAACAAGTTGTGTTTTAGAAGCACGCATGGTTTGATTTCCAAATTGAAATGCAACGCTTTGAGGGGCACCAATCAAAGAAAGGAGAAAAGGTACTATAGACTGTCCGTATGTGACACACATCCACGCACACATGACTATATACACACATTAGAACACAAAAAGCCAGACGATCAACGGCCATGTCATAGTTATATACACCCCCATACAAATTATATTCACCCGGTACACAATATAACCTTGGTCTTTTAAAACTAAGGCGTCTTCTGATTTTGCAACAATAATCTTTCCTTCTTGTTGGATCCTAGTTTCGTTTTAGTTGAAATAAAAGTCATTCCAATTTAGAAAACGTCTTGCGTTGATCAGCTACTTATACTAAAATTTACTCAAGACATAAAATGAGAAAGCCCCTCATTGTTGTCAAAGTTATTTATAACAATCTTACTAATATTCTAAATAACGTTTTGGTGCTTAAGAATCGTGCTATCGTCGGAATCGTACGGATGATTTATTTAAAGTACCTGAAGGTGTCGAACTAAAGTTTCATACATTTCCGTGCAAACGCTGGCAAAGTCTTTTAATGAAAAATATATCATTTCTGTCAGTACAAAGCTAATTTAATGAAAAATTAATTGAAAAATGAAAATAATATTCTTGAAAAATTATTGAACAATTTTTACGAAACTTTTCAAAAATTGAAATTCAAATAAAAAACATTCATTTACGGTAAATTTCTCGAATTCAGTGTTTAAATAAAAGGAATAGATACGAAACAATATTTTTTAAATTTCTTATAATAAGTTTTTTTTATTTTTATAATTTATTTATGTTTTTTGTTTCAAACCAAGATTAATATTAAAATATTTTTGAAACTCACGTTAACCTCTAACAAGGCATATCGCCACTTGGACGTAAAGGGCTACGATTTAGGACCAGGCCTAGGAAGTATTTACAAGATGTTGGTTTAAGTTACATTTAAATTGTTGCATATCAATATATTCAGGGAAGCAGGTAGCAGAAAAGGAATTCCAAAGTCTAACTGTTCGAGAGAAGAAACTATTAAGGTAAAAAACTTTCTGGCATTTAGATACCTCAACAATGAAGGGGTGGGGTTTTGTTGCTAAGCAGGTTTATCGGTGATATGTACGTCGAGGGGGTACAAATATAACGAGGTCATCAAATCACATTCCGTTAAAATATTTGTAAAACAGTCACAGAGATGCAACATTACAGCGATGGGACAGGAGTTTGAGCTTAGTTGACAAATTGGGAACTATTAGATTGAAAACTCTTTTTTGGGCCCTATTCAAGAAGGAGAAGCTAGTAGAAGATGCACCAGTCCAGATGTGGCAACAATACTCCATGCATGAGCGAATGGTGGCCTTGTAAAGGTATAGGATACTCTCAGGTGTGAGTAGCCTTTTTGCTTGATAGATGGAACTCATCTTTTTTTCAGCAACCTTTGCAGTGTACTTAATGTACTTGTTCCAGTTCATATTGTTTGCGAATGTGAGGCCAAGGAATTTGAAGTAAGCATTTTTAGGTAGGATGTTATTTGTACTGGATATCGCTGATTGGAAAGGTGTCTTGTTATTGTTAAAAGAGAGCATCTTATTTTTTTTTTACACAGTGGTCACCTCTTATCAAGGCCCGGAAGCCACTCAGGGATAAGGGTTATTGCAAGTACATTACGTTAGTGTGGAGATTTGATGAAGTGTTTACTTAAGGGGGCGGTTCATAAGGAATTTGTTAACGTTGGACTTGAACACATCCAAGTTGTAGGCAGGTGGGAAACAGGCAGACGGAACAGAGTTTTACTAGCATTGAATGTTATCATCGATTTGCGGCCCCATTCTACTACGGTCTGGAGGTCATTTGTTAACGATTCTGCCATTGCCTTACATTTGTGCACATTCCTTCCTCCCTCATAGATGTCATAGAGCGTTGTATCATCAGCAAATATACCCATCTCGGACACAGTATTATCATGGAGATCATTTATGAATATCAGGAATAATAGTAGTCTAAGGATCCACCCCTGAGGCACTCCCCTATAAATGTTATGCTGCTTGGATGTACGTCCATCAATGACAACCTGGATGGTCCTACTTTCTAAGAAGGATCTCACTATATTCAGGATACGTCCAATTACACCATGCGATTTAATTATCATTAGCAGCCCTTCGGGCCAGACTTTGTCGAAGGCCTTGGAGATATCAAGGGCTACAGCCCTGGTTTCGCCCGCCTTTTCCAGTACATAGTATCTGCGTTCAGAGGTGACTGTTTAAATATTTGCAGTAGAACAACATTGCCTAAATTCACACTGTTTGTCAGCGAGGGGATTTGCTTTTGCGAGGGGATGGACTAGCTCTTGATTAATTAGGATCTCAAAGATTTTAGCGAATGGGGGGGGGACTGATAGGGCGATAATTGAGAAGGTTAGTCCTTTCAATAAAATTCTTGTACACTGGTACAGAGGTTATCTTCACAGCTATTAGGGAAGCAAGATTCATTAAGCAATTTATTGTAGAACTTGCATTTCTTAAGTAGTATAGCAGAGATGAGATAAAACTCACACGCCTGTGAGGTGTCTAAGTTTTATGATATCGCCGACATGAGAAGGGGTGAGTTTTACATCATCTAGTGTAGTTCAGTCAGGGAGATTTGGGAGGAAGTTATTTGCTGGCTAAGGTGGAGTAGAGGCGAATCGCCGGGTAAGCAGTTCCGCCTTCTCGGTTGTCAGGCATGTGACTTTCTGGTTGTTGGATAGTGAGGGAATTACTTATTGCTCTTTATTCACTACACTATCATAGATGTTCCAGAAATCACGAGTTTCTAACTTTTGCGATTCTATGCGTTCCCTTATTATTTCAACTTTCTTCTGCCAGTCGCTATTTCTCTCTTACAATGATTTCCAGCATCTATACATTTTTGCCTATTTTATTTGACTTATGACGTATAAACCGGCGAATTGCATGCTGTATTTTTGCAATAGTAGTTGCAAAATCTGCAGCGAAACATAGGGTGAGTGGGACTTGCTATGATACTTATGTTCGGAGAAGCGGGGGCATGTGCTTCAATGCCCGCTTTGCATCATTCAGTTGTCTCATTGGCACACTGTTCAGCAGGAAGAGAGAAGATATTGGTCCATATTACATCTCTGATGTGTTCTCTGATGGTTTCCCAGTCAGCCCTTTTGTTTTAAGCAATGTGTCCTCACCTTAAGATTGCGATTAATGTGTGGTGTAAACTGATACCATTAGGTGGTTTGCGTTTCCAATTGGACTGTGGGCATTAGTCATACAATCCTCGGGTACTCTGATGAGAAATAGATGAAGCCTGCTGTTGTTTTCTATCTGTGAGGTGAGGTGGGAACGTTCAGCATCCAGCTACATCTGTACAACCTGAGAAATCAAGCTAGTTTTTATGATGAACATTAAAGTCACCAAACACATGTATTTGGGCGTTGTTATCTAAGGAGAGTGTTGCATCTATATGCATATACATAATCAATGAGGGTACAGTTCTTACTTTAGGGAGAACTGGAGAGGAGATATAAGCATACAACACAGTGATGAAAGGCCGATCACATGAAAGCCTTGTTATCCGATTCAAGACGCTGTTTTCGTGTTAAAGTAGTGCTACGAATATAGAGTGCAAGCCCGTGCATAAATCAATCCCATATATTACACACCTAGAGGGAATTAAGGACTGTAAGTTTATTTCACTTAATGCTAATATATCCGGGTAGTTTACTGAGAGGTAAGACTCTACATGAGCTAGATTACTTCTGACCCCACGGATATTTGTGAATGCGAGCCTCTGGGGAGGGGTCAAATTAATTTTGTTTGTGTGGTTGTCTGGTTTAATCGTGATATTTGTTTGGGTTGTCATTTCATTACGTTTTGTTTAATTTCAGGTTGAGGGGAAGGTGTTGAAAAAAGTGGGCCAATTTTAACGCAAAGTATTCACACACAATGGTCCATTAGCCGAGCCCTGCCTAGTAAGCTGTGCCCTCGTGAAAGCCCACCAAAGATAGCAGTAAGTCTCCTTTCTATGCGGGACATGGTACGGCAACTATACCGATATTATACAACTGATGATAGAACAGCCGCTCTAAACAACACCAAAGCGGCACCAAAGAATTAGAGCTCCTGTACTGTCAGTTGAAAACAACAGTCAGACAAACTGTCAATCAGGTACTCTTAACCTCTCAGACAAGACCGGCCCAAACCAGCTGAGTGAGCACAATTGGCATGCAATCAACCCTAATTTGCTAAAGTTGTGAGCGAAAGAAAGAAATTAGGAATAGGGAATGGGGGAACGGTTTCAATGCCTTAGTAAATTAAGGAGGCCAAGCACAGGATGACTCAAGTAAGTCCCTGGTATTGTACATTTGAACTTTTCTACTAGACAATGAAGGAGAGTGAAAACCGGCTATAGGCAGAGCCTATCTACTGCTTAAGCAATTCAGGTTTGCCGGGAATTTGTTCGAGTCACGAGTTATAGGAAGGTTGTCGACCATAACTGAGGAGGCCTACCTCTCCCAGTTTTAATATTAGAGTTTTCCTTCTCCCAGATAGATGATCTGATAAAATCTACGGGTCCATTAGGCTGTAAGGGGTAACAATGGGCCTGGTTCTGCGACCTCGTATGGATGAAAATACATTGATGACAGTCTTTAAACACAATAAACCAATGATAGCAAACAATGGTTTTCTTTATGAGTTTTTGTATTAAGGTTATGGCAGGTTCCGGCATTTTCTGTAAATCACGTGACGAAGATTTCGACCACGTCACGGCTCTTATACTGCATGAGTAACAAAGTTTTTAAGTCAAAATAATAAGCTTTATATTGTTCGGGAATCTACTCTTGTAAAATCTGTCTGAACTATACAGAATATTTGCTTTGGGAATAACACACACACGCATATATATATATATATATATATATATATATATATATATATATATATAATTTTCTTCGTTTCATTCATCGAAAGACTCGTCAGATAAATAAAAAGAATCGATGTTACCAAAAGTTTTTACATATACACGTTGTATCAAGTTTCATCGCTAACTAATCACATTCTTTGTTATTTCCGCTGCGGTTTTCATCAGTCAATAGCCAGATTTTTATCAAATAAAAATTTATTTCACCTTTTAATTGGTCATGTTTAGAGAGTGAATTATCTTTCAAACGGGATATATATATATATATATATATATATATATATATATATATATATATATGTGTGTGTGTGTGTGTGTGTGTGTGTTACTACTTCATTTAATCATATAAATTAATAAATGAAAATAGAATTTTATGCGTAAACTTTCAGTATTTACGTCAACAGTGCTCAACCCATAGGTAGAGCTAGGTAGTAAGTTATAAAAATATATATGGCAATTAAATCACACAGAATATACCGCGTTTCATTCTCGTAAGAATTCGTCAGACATAAGTCTGACGAATTGTCACGAGAGAGATTTTTATTACTTACTACTACTATATATATAGTTCTAGGTTCAATCCTTGGCTTGGGAGAGATGCTAGTCTAGCGGCACTGATGAGTTGTGATACAACGAAACAGGACTGTATGTCGATGACTACAAATATATTTAAGCCCCCCTCTTTGGGTGGAGCATTGTCGTAAATAATCTCACCCGCTACTTAATTGACTGAAAATGCGAAGCTCGTTGTTTGTTTGTTTATGAACAGGCGATTTGAGCACTGTAAAAGTGGTGGCGGATGTCTATTTAAATAGACATTTCGACGAGTTATTTTCGGGCCTCGATTCCATGGTCGAGTGGGAGCACTGCCGACTGTCAACACGGCGGTTCTAGGCTCAATCCTTGGCTTGGGAGAGATGCTAGTCTAGCGGCACTGATGAGTTGTGATACAACGAAACAGGACTGTATGTCGATGACTACAAATATATATATATATATATATATATATATATATATATATATATATATATGTGTGTGTGTGTGTGTATATTCTGTTTGATGAATGAAGCCATAATCTTTTGACGAGATTTAGTATACTAAGGTTATCCTAATTTTTGTTTTAAACGATGACGTCACTAACGACGTATTTTTCCAACCTTTTTATTCGGTTCTTATATCTTTTATTCCTATTTCTCATTCGTTATATTGATCCTTTTTTTTTTTTTTTAACTTTCTGTGACATGAATCCTCTTCTGTATCTTTATAACTGTTCCTCCATTTTGATTTTTTTCTGCTTCCTTGTCTTTATCCTGACCATCACGCTCTTACTATATTGTTTGTTTCTTTCACTTCCTTTTTACCTTAAATCCGGGAAATGTTCGAGATATGAATATTCAACACGTGAGTGAGATAAACCACGCCACGGACACTGCTATGGATAATGAAACATTTCATTCTTCACTTGGACAAACATATTCTTATAATTTTTCTTTTTTTCTTATTCTGCTTCTTTTTTTTTTTCTTTTTTATATATATTTTTCTTCTTTTTCTTTGTCATACTTTTTGCTCATTATTCATTCATTAGAAGTTTTCTCATGAGTCATTATCAATGATTGCTAACCGATAATAACCAGTGGTGTTCCTTAGGACCTGAGTAACATAAGTCTCCTCAGATTTTCTATCTCCTTCCACAACCGTTGGAAATTATTTTGCTTTATAACAACAGCTGATTACCATTTATTTTTGGATAGCAACGGCCATTTACCTTCTCTGGAATTTGAATGACAATAAGTTTCTCCTTGTTTTCAGTATTCTCCGCACCTTTGCAATGAAGGTATAGCTGGGGAGCTTCATTGCTCTTCACTTACGCCATTTTTGCACTCCCCGTGATTTTCACTCTGTTGTCTGATTATTATTATTATTATTATTATTATTATTATTATTATTATTATTATTAATATTATTATTATTATTATTATTATTATTATTATTATTATTTTCTTCGTTTTTTTTTTCTTATTGTATTTTCCATATTTCTTCTTTCTCTTGCGGCATCTTATCGCTCTTATGCGTTTTCTAATTCATACCTTTTCTGTCTTCTTCCCCCTCATTTTCTGTTAATATTCATCTTCTTTTCCTTCTTCTTCTTCTTTTTCTTTTCTTCTTCTTCTTCTTCCTTTTCTCTTCTTCTTCTGCTTCTTCTTCCTTTTCTTATCATTCTTATTGGCCCATAAAGAGCTTTCAAACAGGTCATAAAAGATTTCCTGGAAGTTGAGTGACAACAAATCTCCCTTGACATCCAGTACTCTCCACGACTTTCGATAACGTTTGCAAATGAATTTACATTATCACAACAACCGCTTACCATTGATTTCTCGCTAGCAGCAGCCATTGGTCTCCACTGGAGTTTGAATAACAATATGCCTCGCCAAGCTACCATTTTTCTTGACATTTGTCCAGCGGAGTTTTGTTCAGCACTTCTCCTGAGTCTTTTCATCCTTCTTGAGCCTTCTCCACTATTTGGCATCATTCTTTAGGGGGTGATTTGGTAATGGGAATAGGGATGGAGAACTTATATATATGCAGCTTCAGTGTTCTTGGTTTCATGTAACCTTCTATGTTTGTCTCAGCAATAGCTCGTCTGGCCCGCGCATGTAGCTCGTGAATTCGTCTCCGTATTCAAGAGTTTTCCTTAAACATCTGTTTTTATTATTGTTATTCGTTTTATCTTTCCAGCCATTCCTCTGATTCCAATTTTTCCCACTCACTTCTCAAAGTTTTTCGGAATTGTTTCTAGCGCTGTTACTAGTATAGGTACTATATTTATTTTTTCATCATCCATATCCCTTTCAGCTCTCTAGCTTAGTCTGTGTATTTGCTCCGTTTCTCCTTTTCTTTGATATTTATCCTGTGGTCAGCTGGGACATCAAAGTCTACGATTTGGCAGGACTTTTCTTTCTTGTTAATTATTACGACATCCGGTCTTCTTGCTTGGATGGGTTTATCCGTTTGAATGTCCATGTTCCATAGAATTTTGTAATTCTCGTTTTTAGTTACTGTTGCTAGCTTATGCTTGTGCCATTTGTCTGTGCGTTCGATGAGCAGTATACTGCCCTTCCCACTTGGTCGTGCCTGTTATTGTATTCCTTTTGGGCTAGTTTGCTACATTCACTTACTATATGGTTTATCGTTTCGTCTCTCTGTCCGCAGAATCTGCATTTGCTGTTTTCTTGTGTTTTGCCGTCTCTATTTTGATATGATTGTTTCTTATCGAGTTATATTGTGCTGCAGTTATTAGGGATTCAGTTTCTCGGTTTAGTGTCCTGTAGTTGTTTCTCTTCCCATTTTTCTTTTCTTCTTCTTCTTCTTCTTCTTATTATTATTATTATTATTATTTGTACTTACTAGGAATTCTCACACAGGTCTTCATAAGAGATTCCTCACTGATAACATTCAGTCGTGTTCCTTGGAGTCTTCCCAAATTTCCAGTATGCTCCACCTCTTTCGATAACTGTTGCATATGAATTTTTATAATTGCAAAAGCCGTTTAGCATTGATTTTCCGCTGTCAATGATTATTCGTCATCACTGGAATCTGGGTAGCAATAATAAGTCTCCCACAATTCTAATCCTTTTTCACTTATCCACTGCTAGTTATGCTTTTTTTCTCTCCTCGGTCTTTACATCCTTTTTAAATCTTTTCGACTATTTTGTGTGGTGCCAGTTGATATCGACACCACATTTTAAAAATTTTATTTCATGTTTGGAAGGGGCAGTTTACGATTATTCAATTTCACTTTTCCTGCTTTCATGTGTGTTCTTTTATCTTTTGTTTTACTTCCGTTGCAATATTAGTTTCCGCATTAAACGATTTTCCTTAATATTTCAGCTGTTTTCATTATTGTTATCTGTTGTATCCTCTGATTCCATTACTCCCATAACGTTTCTGAACGTTTTCGAGATTGTTCCTAGTGCTCCTACAATCAGTGTTGAGATTCTTTCTCTTCCATATTCCTTTCAGTTCTTTGGCCAGTTCAGTGTATTTGTTTCGCTTCTCAGTCTTTTTGATATTCACCTTGTAGTCTGCTAGAACAACTAAATCTACGATCGTGCAAGACTTTTCCTTCTTGTTAACTATTATGAACTCCAGTATTATTTACTCATTAGGAATAGTCACACATCCGTCATAAAAGATTGCTATTTGAGAACAACTTTCGGTGTTCCCTGGAGTCTGAGTGTCAACAAGTCACTCCAGATTTCTCGTACTCTGTACCTCGTTTCATAACCTTTCTAGATGTATTTGAGTTATCGCAACAACCGCTTACCAATAATTTCTCATTGGCAGCGATTATTGATCTTCACTAAAATTTGGGCGGCAATATATTTGCACTCAACCAGCGGAGGTCTTGCTAGTGCTTTCACTCCTTGGTCTTTCCAACCTCCTTGACCATCCTCACTTATTTGGCATGGCACCAGTTTATGGTAACGCACACACGCACAACTAGGAGAGCAGAAGGCCGGGGCGCAGGTTGGTTAGTTGACCATAATACAGTTTCATTTTTCATAGTTACATGCGATGTCCCTTTGTGTTTTACACCTGTAGCCGGTTCTGTATG
>NC_136499.1:15078110-15265610 GCF_053919585.1 Euprymna scolopes | reverse complement strand
TTCCGAACTGTAATAATTAACAGCAATGAAAACAAAATGTGTGCTAATTGACTGGTTTTTCTCTGGATTCATTGAATCGCGCTTAACCTTAATCTTTCAACGTGGCTTTATTACAATATTTTCCTTAAAAGTTATTTTTTATACCTACCAACACATAATTTTCTATGCTTACATAATCATCAGTGCATAAAGTGATCATTACTGCTAGACGGGGGATGCGAACCCAGTCGACAAAGCCAAGCCTGACTATATATATATATATATATATATATATATATATATATATATATATATATATATATATATACTAGCATTGATACTCAGCGTTGCCAGGGTCGACATGACGTTCGGTTTGGCCACACCTGCTATACTAAGAATATTGACCAGTTTTTCATTATTATATCCATCGTTAACCAACAAAAACTTCAAAAATAAAAGAACGAATGAAAACACGAAAATGTACCCCCTCCCCCGAAACAGGTAGAAGTATGTGACAAACTCTCCACCAGATATTTCGGCAGAAGAGATACGAAGAGAAACTATTCTCCGGGTATTGAGCACCTTTTTTGACTATATTCCAGTTTAAACGAATTTATTTTATGCTCCCTCAGTCCAGAAAGATTAGTGTTACGGTTTGTAGCACAAACTGTAAATCATTCAGTTTCAAAAATACCAAAGTAGAATTTGTGTTAACCGAAATACACATTTTTATGCTACAAAAATGAGGAGTTATGACTTATTGTGTTATTAAAATAAAAAAAAAATAGCAGTTACGATGTCAAAAAAAAATATATAAAGAAAAAAACTAGCAAAGGAAACGTAAATGATATATTTTTTGTTTGTTTTTGTTTTAAATAAATAAATCGTAGTTGAATTGGATTGTTTGTTTATTTTAAAATAAAAATCCACTGGATTGCGAAATCACGGAAATTATTTTATTTTGACTGATTCCAAAAATAATGCTTGAAAGTTTGTGTGAATTATTTTTAGTTTGATTATCCGCCGAAAAAGAAAACAAAAACAAAAGGAAGAACGTTAGCGTCCAAGGGAAATAATTAAAAACTGAAATAACTGAAATCGGTTTATAAAAGAAATCGATGTTGGTAAAAATAAATTAAATTAAATATTTTCTTAATATAAATCAAATTTAACTAATAAACTTAAATAGAACACTTAAAACAATCCTCTTACTATAAACAATAAGTAACACACCGGTATTTAATAAACTGATTTCCCTTAATGTAATATGCAAATGAAGTTATCTCTTAATCGCCTATTTTGTAAGAATAATACTATAGATAGGAATGAATGAAGTATTGAAGTAATGGACCTTTTGTATATATTAATCAAATTGTGAACAAACAACCAAAAAAAAAAACAAACAGACAGAAATGTATACGACGATTTCCAACCACTTGAGAGTGATTGGCAAGACAAACATTTGATTAATGGATGCCTCACGAATTGAACGACAACCAAAAGAAACGCCGTTATTAAGTGTCATCTTCTCTTTAACACCGCAAGAATAATCTATTTTTTCCTGACTGGGCTGTGACTTGCGATCAAAAGTGGGTTCTTTACGACGACCAGCGACGCTCAGGTCAATAGTTAGACACCGACGCTCAAGTCAATGGTTAGACACCGACGAAACTCCACGATACTTTCCGAAACCAGAGTTCAAAAGAAGACCATGCTGACTGTTCGGTCTCATCATTTACAGTTTATTTTAATGCTAGCGAAACCATTACGGCAGAGAACTACTGTCGACAAATGGATGAAATGTATCAGAAACTTCGGCAACAACACCCAGGATTAGTCAACGGAAATCGCCCAATTCCCCTCGCGACAATACCCGACCGCACTTGCTAGATCGACACTGTAGAAATTGAATGGATTGAGCTATGAAACTCTGCCTCATCCGCCATACTCTCCAGACCTCTAACCTTCGGACTACTACTTTTTCAAGCATCTAAACATGTTTCTGTATGGGAAATGCACCAAAAACCTAAGCGATATTAAAAACACCTTCAGCGACTTCTTCACCGCCAGAACACAAGATTTTTACGTTACTGGCCTAAATACACTTGTTTTGTGTTGGTAAAAGGGTATTGATTCTGAGGGTGCTTATCAATAAATCTTTGTTTGGGCCGAGGTATATTCATTTAATCTAAAAGTTAAAAACCACAAGAACTTTCTTGTCAACCTGATATATGCAATAATGCTACGAAGGACTGCATCTCCCTCGCACATAACCTTATCCCTCACACCGTCTGGCCGCAGCAAAATGACTATTTATCGTTTCGGGGATGCAAATTGCAATGAAAACTCGTGCGAACCAAAATGGAGACCCCCAAACGTAACAGTGAGTGAGTTCAAATTATAAGCGATTTTAATTTAGTTTAAATTTATCTATTTATTTCCATATTGTTTTGTTCCAATTTGTCTTTTTAAATTGTACTTGTATCGAACCATTATTGAAAAGATTTAAACACGAAAAACAGAAAAAGTAGTTCTCATTAAATAAAAAGCCGCCTTTAAATTAAAAAAAAAGGCATATGTGCCTACATTTTTAATGATTTCCATCTGATAGGGGCATCCCAAACGAATATTTTAAATGGCTCTATATGTGCTTTCGAGTAGCACTTACAGCACCGCGTTCATATTTGGCCTCTATCGCCCCTGCAACAGCGGAGTCACTTTCGTGGAGAGTATATTGGAGAAAATTGACCACATCGTGTCTTCTCAACCATCGGCTAACATTAACGTCTGTGGAGATTTCAATGTTCACAATGTTGAATGGCTAACCCACCCAAACAATACAGATGATGCGTTGAGGTTCTGTCATGATTTCTCCATAGCTTATGACCTAATGCAGATATTCACTAACTCAATCGTATGCCAGACGGTGATGGACACCATGCAAGTTTTCTTAATTTTTTTTCTTACAACTTGCCGACAACTGTGCTCATCCTCAATACATGCATAGATTCACGTAGTCATATAAAATATTCCAAGTAAATACTCTTATATCCGAAAGAATTTACGAGGGGAAATACATTAATGAATTTTCTATAATTCATTTAATAAATAATCTCTACATTCACATCCAACAATTTTTTTTTTCACACAGTGATCATCACTTATCAAGGCCCGGAAGTCACTCAGGGCTAAGGGTTATTGCAAGTACATTACGTTAGTGTGGAGATTTGATGAAGTGTTTACTTAAGGGGGTGGTTCATTAGGAATTTGTTAACGTTGGACTTGAACACATCCAAGTTGTAGTCCGGTGGGAAGCAGGCAGACGGAACAGAGTTCCATAGACGTGCAGTTCTAAGAAAGAAGCTTTGTTCATGGAATCCGCGTTTTGATTTAGGCACAGATATAGAGTGGGGGAAATTTTTCACAGTGCATTCAGCTAGACGGGTGTTTTTCGTGAAAGATTGGCGAGGGGGGACCAGAGAATGGAGTTCAGACGAGCACCTGCCATGGAAATAACGATAAAACAAGGATAGGCTCGCAACGTCTCTTCTGTGGGAGAGAGGTTGCAGGGTAGAGAAAAGGGCATCCCCCACTAAGCCACGAATTTTTAAAATATTTATTGCCTCTATTATTCCACTCTTTCTAACTTTATTCTCTATAACTTTTTTCCCGATTTCAGTTGAAGTTTCAATACTCTTAATTCATGAGGCAATCAAATTATATCTATCTTGATCTCTACTATTATATAAAAAGTCACTTGTCTGCCTGTAAGTGTTCCTTTTTCATAGATTCCGAAATGGCTGAGCTTAATTTTAGCAAATTTCACACAAAGGTGGTTTATATTTCTGCATATGTTTTTAGACATTTTTGTACAGACATTTATCCAATAAGTATCGAAAATCGAAAAAATCCGATCTTATGAATAGTCTATCTTCTCCAATATATAAAAAATAGATTTTTACATGGATATATTTTATGTTACACCGGTGTAGCATTGGCCGGTGTAACATAAAGTATTCCCCGGTAAAAATTCTTCTTTTTTTACTTATAAGAGACAAAAATCCCTATTTTTTAGACCGTTAAGCGCAATTATTAGCCGACACGATATTATGAACAAACACTGACGGGATTTGATGAACGACATTATAATTATTATTTAATTAATTAATTAATTAATTAATTTATTTATTTATTTTGCGAATTATTCCTCGTAATATATTATATTCAATTGAAGATTGAATCTATAATAATATATACGCAATCTGCATAAATTAAAATATCATGGTTAAGCGTATTGTATGACAGGGCAACGCCGGACGTCCAGTTAGTCATAATTCAATTAGGTTAAGTCGTGCTAACTTATGCAGCCAAAACATGTGATCAATGCGATAAATATTTATTTGGCTCATTGTTATTTTTGTTTATGCCTTAAAACCGTGATATCCCATCCCTAGTAATTGTCTGTATTTTTGAGATGAGGTGTTTTCATTGATTGAGATTGTCGGACTGACTTCCTCATCTTGGTTGTTATTGTCACAACGTTTCGGCCGTTTTGCTCTCCGGCCTTCATCAGGTGTTTTGCATCGAACTGGGGAACCGTTTGTTAGGAGTCTCGAACCCAACCCTTTATTATTATTACAGGGGTACCGTGTTCGGACTCCAGCTAGGCTCTGGGACATAGTTGCTGATTCTCTGTTTTGAATGTTACTTTTTTCACTGCCTTCGTTCAGGACTGGAGTCACACCTTTGGGTAACTGTAAACTTTGATACAACGTCTAGGACCACTCGGCCATATGTCACTAGGACAATTCTTAGTTGTTTTTTGTTAATGTTAAACCTATGTTGTTATTCAAGGTTTTCTATCTCTATCAGAGGTGTCCAAATTGCATTCAGCTCTATGCTTGGTTTGCTCAGTAGGTTGTTATGTCCGAGCATGTGAGTTGTTTCTTTAAGTTTTCTCACTTTCCAGTGAGTCTCTCTGTTTATTATTTTTACTTCATCCCATGATGGTTCCCCCTCTCCATCCAGACATGGTTGGCTATACCCGATTTTTCCGTCTCCCCTTTAGTTACCGCTTTTCGGTGTTCTTCCACCCTTACTTTAAGGGGGCGGCATGTTTAACCCTTGTAAACCTTTCTGCAACTGCATAGGATGGAGTATATGCAGTTTTTGGTCATGTTCTCCTCCATGCGGGGCTTCACTCGTACCAGGTGTCGTCTGAGTGTTGACTCGCTCTTGAATACCGTCCTGATGTTGTAGGGGTCACATATTCTCTGAATCTTTTCGGAGATGCCTCGTATGTATGGTAGGCAGACCGTTGGAGGTTTTTGGGTTTCATTCTCCAAGAAATGGTCAGGTTGAAGAATACCCTCCGTCGTAACAACTACCCCGATAACATACTATCCACCAGACGTGTTAATAGTATAAGAGAGGAGAATGAAACCCAAAAACCTCCAACGGTCTGCCTACCATACATATCATTTATATATAGATGCATTTTTATTTTTAGTTTATATTTAATAAAACTATCAGGAATACGACACCACATATTCACGTGTAATAGACTCTTCTAATGATTATAAAACCCCGAGTCTAATAATTTCGTAGAGTATTATCACGCCCCTGCATTAGACTAAAGACTGTGTAACTAACAGTCGGAAAATGCCGAGAATCTTTTCTTTGTATTCACTTTCTTCGACAATATATTCTTTTACCTGGCTCCGTTATTCGAGTCTTTCTTTCTAACCTTTTTTCTATGGTCACAATAACTGGAAACGGGATGCTCGAACTAACAATGTTGTACCTGAAGGACCCACCTCAACAACATAAACCAACGAAGTATTCGATCGAGCAAGATAGTGTCCCAAAAGCACTAACAGTGAATCATTCAAAGAGCCTGTGCTGTAGAACTGGGCGACTAACCGTTTTTAGGATCAGCAAGAAACTCTGAAAATTGTTCTAAATTAAAAAAGATTCTAAAGAATTTTTCTTAGAACCTCTTAAAATGTGAAAGTAAAAACAAACATAATAACATTGTTCAACGGGAAAAAGTTAAAAATACAAATCCGTGATATTATTGCATTAATTTGGAATTATTTTGAAATGAGAAATTTCTATGATTTATTTTATTTAATTATTTGGATAATTAATTAGTTTGCCCAACTAATCCTCTGACCGGTTAGATTGCCCTTCGGGGTCCGTGGCTCAGTGGATAGACATGCGGAATATCTATAATTTCAGATGAGCATTGTCTAGAGATAGCGGTTTCAATCCCACCCAAAGCCGGTCAGACGATTAATTTACCAAACCGTGGTGAGATGACAACATCATATGAAGGCAGTAATTGCTGTGGATGTAGTTGGAGGATTCGATATTCATATCCCGTCGCGGTTAACCTGACGAAGGCCAGAGGAATAATTGGCCGAAACGTCGTGAAAACAACACCTAGAAGATGAGGATAATAGTCCAAATAATAAAATAAAATAAATTATACAAATCCGTGAAACGTAACTTCTCGGTTTTCGGTTTCACATGAAGAGAAAATAAAATATTGTAACAAAAATAACTTGATTTTAACTTTTTTCTGCCATGGGAAAATAGTTAAACTTTAATTGTTGGAGAGAAGTGTGATTTTCTTTTTTTCTGCCTCAAGATCTACATTGTGTTAGAAAAAAGGCTACATGGACAGTCGTAAATTAATTTTTGCACGTTCAAAGCTGTATAAGAGCCATGTAGTCCAAGGATAGAGTACCCTTGTCACATCTGGCAGCAGTACTCTATCTATAGAACTACTAGAACTATCTTATCTTGCTTTGACAAAGTTCAAAATAGACTTGGTAGCCTAATGGAGGGTGCCCTTTTTTCTTCTCTGCAACCTCACTGTCTTTGCTTTATCTGTATTTTCATGGCAAGTGCTCTTCTGAGCTTTAATCTATGGTACCCCTCACCAAACTTTCACGAAAAACACTCGTCTATAGCTGAAACCACGACCAATAATTTCCCCTACACTTTATCTCTGCCTAAACCTAAACATAGATTCCATGAACAAAGCTTCTTTCTTAGAACGTCACGCTTGTAGAACCCTCGTCCGTTTGCCTGCTTTTCGGCTGACAACAATATGGTCGTCTTCCAGTCCAACGAAAAAAGTTGATTAACTGCCCCCAACGTAATCCAATTTACACAAATGTCCACTACTAACAATTACTACGATATTGTCCCTTTGACTACGGTACACTCATTAGCCGTTATCCTTGAGTGGCCTCTGGGCTTAATAACTGGTGATTTCTATGTAAAAAATATCCATTTTTTTTACTCTTCTTAAAAAAGAAATATAAGAAACCACGGAATACTTTAAATCAGTTTTGGCACACTTGTAGAAATACAAAATAGAGCAAGAATAAAAAAAACCCCAAAAAACAAAAAAAAAAGATGACAAGATGAATTGGTTGAATAGTAGATGAAATAAAACGAAAAAAAAGAGAAGCTGAGTTAGCAAAGTACGATATGGACCAATAATAGAAAATTGAAGACAGATTTCTAAAGCTGCTACTAAAACAACAAGAGGAAAAAGACAAGTTATATTGCAACCTTTAAAAAGTAAAAAACAAGCCATGAAAAGCAACGTAGCATTCTAACAAAACGCAATTTAAAACGCTATTAATAATCATTTGCGCTATGGACAAAAGCAAATTAGTTTCGAATTTTAGTATGTATGAAGCCCTGTATAATATTTATGCCGCCGATTGGACGGACTATAAAAATGTCCGCCTATTGCTTCGAAAACTGGGATCCACAGAACACAACACATTCGTAGATTACATTTTACCGCGAAAACACATGACTAAATTTTTCTAAATCATTGGAACAGAACTGTACAGCCCCAAAATATCGTTATTTCGGAGCAGGTGGAAATGCCTAAATTAAACCAGAAAAGATAATGAGGATTAATTTACGTTTGCACCAATAATCAACAGATATAATGACGGTTTTACACTATCTGAACTAAATGCTGACGGTTTCAATTGACCGACATTTTACAATGATTGCTATTGGCAAAATATTCTAAAATTCGACACAGAGTTAATTAAATTAGAATCTGAACCAAACTGGATATTAAACAAATTGACTAAAAATTACCAATAAGTGATTAGCATTAAAAGGATTAAAACAAGATGAATAATCCGGTGCCGTGTATGTAGGAAAGATACGTAAAAAGAAATGATATTTCCCTCGCACAAAAGAAAGAACATTTACGGAAAGTCAAAGTAAATCCCCACCAAGTCCGTATTACTGGTGAAAAACTTTGCATTGGCGTAAAGACTGCTCATGCAGCACAAAAACTAACCTGATGTGTAACAAAATTTGGCAAAAAGGCCACTTTGTAGAGTAAAGAACAAAATTAAAAATCGGGCACGACTCACTAGTATAAAAAAAAATTCGATAAATATATACGTAAGTATATATATATATAAAATGTCAACATTAAGTTAGAATCGTGATTAGAGTTATCATTCATTAATTTTCATCCATGAAAAAGATTAAATAAACCTACAATGATAAAGTCTTGCAAAGTAGTCAGAACGATGGCTGGGTCAAAAATACATTTTGGAGATTAATTATTCAATAAAATGTTATATTTAATGGTACGAAAAGAAATTAATAGTTTGTATTAGAAAATTGAGGAAATCTTTTGCGGATAGATTGGATGCATCAATTCAATTTTGGGGATTTTTTTTTTTACATGGGGTTCACCACTTATCAAGGCCCGATGGCCACTCATGGATAAGGGTTATTGCGTGTACAGTAATTAATGAGATAGTATTGTAGTGATCATTAGTATTGGGGGTTTTGATAGAGTGTTTTACTTAAGGGGGCGGTTTGTCAGGAGTTTGTTTATGTTTGACTTGAAGACGTCCAAGTTGTAGTCAGGTGGGAAACAGGCAAGCGGCAGAGAGTTCTACTGGCGTGCAGTTCTAAGAAAGAAGCTTTGCTCATGGACTCTACGTTTGGATTTACGCACAGATAAAGAGTGGGGAAAATTATTGACAGTAGTTTCAGCCAGACGGGTGTTTCTCGTGAAAGATTGGCGAGGGGGGACGAGGGATTGGAGCTCAGACGAGCACCTGCCATGGAAATAGCGATAAAACAAAGACAGGCTCGCAACGTCTCTGTGGGAGAGAGGTTGCAGGAAGAGAAAAGGGCATCCCCCATTAAACCACGAAGTGTATTTTGTACTCTGTCAAGGCAGGATAGGCTGTTTTTAGCAGCTCCTGCCCAGATGCGGCAGCAGTACTCCATCCTTGGACGTACTTGGCTTTTATATAGATAAAGAATTGCATCAGGGGTGAGATATCTTCTGGAGTGGTAGAAGGATCCCACCATTTTCCCAGCGTCCCTGGCAACAGATTTGATGTACGTGTTCCATTTTAGATCAGGAGTAAAGGTCAAACTCAGAAGCTTGTCAAAACATGGAGCCTCTCCAAGACGAGAGCCATCTATTTCAATTGATGCCAGCTGGGGATCAGAGCGTTGATGATGTAAGGATAGAAGCTTGGTTTTGGATGCATTAAAAGTGACCAGCCACCTCTTCCCCCATTGTACCACGTGCTCAAGATTAGAGGAGAGAGAATTAGAGAGAACTTTGTCATTTACGGCCTTTGATGTGTTGCCATAGATGGTCGTGTCATCAGCATAGATATCAACGAATGATTTAAGTATGTGTTTAGGGAGATCATTGATGTAGATCAGGAAGAGAGTTGGGCCCAGGATTGACCCCTGGGGGACTCCAGCATTAATACTGTGGGCCTCTGATTTCTGCCCATCAACCACTACTCTTATGAACAATAATTTTTGTTATGTGAAATCTCTAACGAGAAAGAAGGAAAATCTCAAATAAAAATTAAAAGAGAGTTTATCTGAAGTTTTCTTAGTTAGTCTATGTAAATGCACAAAAATATCAGCCAGATTCTACATCCAAGATAATACGTAACCAGTATTCAAGACAAAGTGTCCCTATCGCCTCATGAAGAAGATTAATGAGCCACTTAAAAAGGCTTGTAAAACCGACATCCTTTTGAAAATCGAATTTATTGAATAGGCATCACCTACCGTCTTTGTTAAAAAGAAGTCCAAGTAAATCCTCGTTTGCGCCGATTTCTCCATAGGTTTGAATTCACTACTAAAATACTACAATTACCTATTTCCATAGACATGAAGATGTTTCACTACACTAAACAAAGGAAAATCTTCTCTAAAATCAATCGCATGCCTTCAAATTCCTGTCAAGTATTAATCAAATTTTAATGTCCAGCTTTTGAAGTAATAGTAGCACCTGCCATTTTTCAAGAAACTAAGGATACTATGTTGGGTAGTCGCCATTTCTCGTCGCATATTTGGATTAAATTATCATAATAAGTGAGACCAGCGAACAACATCGAGAACATGTCCACATTGATTTTGGTTTTAAAATTAAAAAGGAAATTCTTCATGGAAGAAATAAAATACTTTCGACACATCATCAAAAAGCACTGTAGAAGACCGAACCCGGAAAATGTAACAAGTATAAAGGATATTACAGAATAACAACACTTTTGGAGGTTAACGGACTATTACGAAGCATTCATTCTTAAAGGGACAAGATGCTATAAAAGAACAGATTTTTAAATAGATTAAATTCGAGAAAATAAATCAACTCTGCCATCACCATGACTCCAAACTCGATATCACATTCGCTCATACGGAATAGGGGCCTGTATCTTGCATGAGGTGTCAGACGGAAGTGAAAAAAAAAACTATAGCGCACGTTTCAAGTTCTCTGCTCCCGACAGGAAAACACTAATTACAAATTGAGAAAGAACCCCTTCCTTTGCAGTTACACAAATCCATCGATATTTACATGGGCGATTTTTTATACTTCAGGCCGACCATAAACCTCTATTTACCGTCGAATAGACAGTTGCGGTGAGTCTCTATTCTGCTGAATTAAATTTCGAGTTAGAGCACCACTCCTCCAAGCAGATTGGACATGCAGGTCGAATTTCAAGTTCGTTCCGAGACAGTGAACATCTTGAGGACTAGGTAAGTGCTTCCTTAGTGAAATTAAAAGCATAATGCGCAATAATGTCATGGAATGAATGAAATTTAACACGAATCATAAAAAGACGAATATATTAGTGCTACAAAACATAAGGAAATTAAGTTACACAGAATTTTCTACGTTTCATCCTCTTGAGAAATCGTCAGGCTATTACATGGTATTGATGTTGCTTTCTGCATTATATGTCCCGTGGTACTAGGTTTGCTGGCCAGCCAATCAGATTCTTTGTTATTCACACACCCATTTATTGTAGACAATGTGGGCGCACCAGTTTCTTTGTTGTTTTAGCGATGTTTTTCTTTTTCTTTTTGTTATCGTAGATGCCCTACTTTTAATTTAAATGTTTATTTACATTTTAGGATAAACTAGAACATTTTATGTATTGTTTATTAATAGTAGTTCATCATATGTTCATTATCCCAAGGTAAATTTTATTTTGTGTCTGATATTTCATGCTTGCAGTTTAATAGATAGAGAGGTTCTTTAAAGTTTAGGATAGCTAATTTTAGCATTCAGACATCTTCTACACGGGTCGTCTAGGTTTCTACATGTACTGAGTTGATGTACTATTTTCCACTCTACTATCGGTGGTCGTTCACT
Organism: Euprymna scolopes; assembly: GCF_053919585.1. Lineage (NCBI taxonomy): Eukaryota > Metazoa > Mollusca > Cephalopoda > Sepiida > Sepiolidae > Euprymna > Euprymna scolopes. Next base: position 15,253,936 of record NC_136499.1, on the reverse strand, counting down.
TTCTTTGAACTCCCAGTAGTGGTCCGATAATGCTTTTTTTTATTCGGCGTTTTTCGTATATATATATATATATATATATATATATATATATATATATATATATATATATATATATCTGTGTGTGTATGTGTGTGTGTGCGTGTGTGTTGCATCGTTGCAGCTCACCCTTGAGCAAGTGTAGCACCTGTTAGCCTCCCTCCGAGGTCTTGGAATGTTACTATATATATATATATATATATATATATATATATGTATGTGTGTGTGTGTGTATGTGTGTGTGTGTGTGTGTGTGTGTGTGTGTGTGTGTGTGTGTGTGTGGCGCCGGGGAATGAAAATATCAGGATTTGTGCCTGGGGACACATTTAAACCACTAAGATTGATGCACTTTTAGTCTTCATTAAGGCATGCATCTACGAGAAAGAAACTCTGATGCAAAACCTGAGGACTGTTGTTCATCCTTTCCGTAACAAATTTTTGCACTAAATTCGTGTTATCAGCCACTCCCAAGACTGTGGTTAGTTGTACACGGGCTTTCACTATATAAATCCAATACTGGCGACTGTTTGAAGGCGATGGGGACAGGGGAAGGATATAACTAGCAGTACTAGCTGGATATCTACACTATGACGATTGATGGGTGATGGCCGTTCTACACAAATATGTGAACAATTGCGCAGTCCTTGGCCATCATCAATGACAAAGCAACCCTTTGTAGAGATAGAACTACTTTCCCCATGCCGGGGAAAAGTGATAAAATGAGCCCTAAACATTGCTTGCTCACATATTTACCTTGGCAGCCAACTGCAGTTGTCTGGGTATCCAGTATCTCAGTCAAAAGAATCGAAAATCAAAGAATAACATTTTCTTGTGTCATAGAATGTTCGCGCCATTCAGGACAATAACAATGCGCCTGAACGCAAAACAGCTATTGTGTCTCTTGAACTTTCAAAGTATAGCATATATATTGCAGCACTTAGTGAAAGCCACCTTCCAGTTATCTCTCAGTTCAAAGAAGAGAAGGGTGGTTATGTTTTCTTCGCAAATGGAAAATGTCTAGATGAGCCACGTCTTTCTGGGGTGAGTTTTGCGGTGAAATCATAAATTGCGCGTTCATGGCAATCCGTGACCAAAGGTCTGACAGATCGTATCATGACAATAACCATTGGATTAAAACTTGAGATACTGGTAACACTTGTAAGTTGCTATGCATCAGCAATAAATAGACCCAGAATAGATAATAATAAATAGATAATAATAAATAGATAATAATAAATAGATAATAATAAATAGACCCAGAATAGATAATAATAAATAGATCAAGAGAAAGACGAATTTTATCAGCATTTACGGGAAGTAATTGGTGGCGTTCCTCACAAGGATAAACTTATTCTGATAAGGGATTTTAATGCTAGAGTTAGTGTCGATTTCAAAACGTGCAAAGAGGCTTCGAGACGCCATAGAGTTGGAAAAATGAATGAGAATTGTCTTCGTCTCCTTCAGCTATGCTTTGAGTTTTATCTTATTATCACAAACACAGAATTTCAACAGAAAAACTTCAACAAAACTACTTGGATGCACCCTCGTTCAAATAACTGGTATATGATTGATTACGTCATCACAAAGCAACGCGACATTCGCGACTTCATGACAGTTGTTGCTTATCAGATCTTGCTGCGAAGAAAAACATCTCTTGGTCTTCATCGCAGGCGAATCATGAAATCAACTGTCCCGAAACTTATTAACGTTAAACTACCGAAGAATCATGAACTGCGAGCTGCATTTTCCAAGCTAGAAGAAAACTTAGAGAATGTAGAAGTGAATGATGCCATTGAAAATTCCTTGAAGGCCATACGTGATACCACGCAGGCCTCTGCCAAGAAAATGTTAGGCTTACCGATATGTAAGCATCAGGATTGGTTCGACGATCAGACTTTTGAAGTGCAAGATCAAATCCAGCGTGCCACAAAAAATGGATTGTTGACAAAAATTCTGCAATGAAAAAGAAAGCTTACAAAATCTGTAAAGTACAAAAAGTACTGCGGCAGATAAAAAAGAAATGAACATGTTATGTATGGATTATAATGAAACAAAAAATACTCTAGTAACTAAATTGTTAGTTGAATTAAAAAAGTAACTTTCGTATATTTAGACGTTTAATGCAATTCAATTCATTACTCTCTTTGCGATAAGTAAAGCTCTAAATATCGGAACATTTCCAAAAGAACTTAAATCGACGCCACTTAATGAACTCTTTGATAGGGGCACCGAGGGTCTATATTATTTGTATGCTTTGTCTGTGTTTCTTCAGGCGTATTTGGAATCGGTAATTGTACCGTGATCGGAAAAATATTAGAATCGTCCCATTACTAATATATAGTGAGTCACAAGGTTTTTCTATTGATAATAGCTGCGTTGATGATTTGTTGTTAAACATTACGTAACCGTTTTTCTCACTTTCTCTTATCGTCTGGTTTCCCGTTTGAAAGACATGTTTACTTTAAGCTGCAAAAAAAAAAAAAAAAATTACAAGACGTTTTGCATAAGCTAATACGAAAAACCATGATAAAATGGGATATAAAAGTGTGTAATGAAAGAGAAGTACATGAATAGAGCGAAATCGAAAACGTAAGGTGTTATTCGAAGTAATAGCAGACAACATTTACCTTGAAAAATATAGGAAAAAATAAAAGATGGGAGCAGGTGATTATAAGAGAAATGATGGTGGCAAAAAATAAAATACAGATGGTTTTACCATACTTACTATTTTTTTTGTTTTTTTATTTTATAAAAAACAATGTCTGTCCTCTTTTTTATACAAAATGCTTCTCCACCGAGACATAAGGTCGCAGCGCGGCGTATGGCGGATTAAATGATGTCCTTATCTCCAATACGTTCTTTTATGGGAAAACAGCTGCTAATTGTTCAAAATTGCAAAATATTGGAATATATTTATAAGTTAAAGTTGTTTTTTTTTTAACTATTTAATATTCATTTGACGATAGCCCAAATGGTAACGACTAAGGTTGGAGCGCTAAATGCTTTCGTATTGATTTTAGCTGATGGCACACATTCCATTTTTATTTACTTAAAAAAATATATTTGGTACGATATAATAATAAAAAACGAATTCATTCTATAATAAGGAATACGAATATGCAGAATTAAAGTTGCTTTTATTTCAGATCATTTAATATCATATAAGCAAGTTTAAGTCTCCCCTCCATCAAAGCCAGAGATTTTTTGTGATATATATATATATATATATATATATATATATATATATATATATATATATATATAGTCATCCACATACAGTACTGTTTCGCTGTTTCACAGCTCATCAGTGCGGCTAGACAGGCAACTACCTCAAGCCAGGATTGAAACCCGACCGTTTGTACGGCAGTCAAGGCGCCTAACCATTACGCTATTTACGGCTGCTTGAACGAGTAGTGAGTTTAACGATGTTTTGATATCGTTCGAAATACCTCCGCTCGATTTGTTTACACAAAGAGCGTCGCTTATATGCTAATGGTAATTCGTGTTTCACTTCTCAATATGCTCAACTCAAGGTGAGGAGCACTATAGTCATCCACATACAGTACTGTTTCGCTGTTTCACAGCTCATCAGTGCGGCTAGACAGGCAACTACCTCAAGCCAGGATTGAAACCCGACCGTTTGTACGGCAGTCAAGGCTCCTAACCATTACGTTATTGGCGGCTGCTTGAACGAGTAGTGAGTTTAACGATGTTTTGATATCGTTCGAAATACCTCCGCTCGATTTGTTTACACAAAGAGCGTCGCTTATATGCTAATGGTAATTCGTGTTTCACTTCTCAATATGCTCAACTCAAGGTGAGGAGCACTATAGTCATCCACATACAGTACTGTTTCGCTGTTTCACAGCTCATCAGTGCGGCTAGACAGGCAACTACCTCAAGCCAGGATATATATATATATATGTATGTGTGCCAGGTGTCATGTCATATGCTATCATGTAACCCAGTACTACCTGCCTCATGGTCGGGTCACCGGCGATTAAACTGGTTCCCCCACCAAACTTGTTTGGTGAGGAGGGTGGCTAGTCTCCCTGAAGGATTAAAAACAAGACCTTTCAAAGGGCGAATGAACCCTTTTACGGGCTCAACGGCTAACTAGCACCGTGTGTATTTGAGGCTATATATGTGTTGGGGTGGAGAGGGATCCTGTAAGCCGTAGTGAAGGCAAACTTTCTAGGAGAAGCAGATCTCTGATTTAAAAAGCCATAAAGCGGGAGACCAGTACCCGCATTAAGCGGGTCTGCAGTTTAACTTGTTGCTGGTTATCTTGCTCTTGTTTGTTGCTGGGTCTCAACATTTTGAACCAAGAGAGAGAGAGAGAGAGAGAGACTTAGCTGTTGTACAAAGCTAAGACTCTGTAACATCATCTTTGTATAGATGCACCCTCAGGGATTTGTCAATAAAAATGGTCCTGTGGCGAAAGAAGTCATTTTTGGGCTCATGGACTTTAAGTGTCTGAGGGAGTGGCACTCGTCTGACAAGACGGTGCAATCATCATCATCATCATCATCATCATCATCATCATCATCATCATCATCATCATCATCCGTACTAGCTGACTGCCCGGCGTGGCCCGTTCGTACAATACGCTTAAACATGATATTCTATTTTAATTTATGCAGATTGCGTATGTATTATTGTAGAATCAATCCCCCGTGGATTATTATATATCACGAGGAGTAATTTGCCCAGTGAACTATCTCTCTCAAAAAAGAAATAAATATATGAATAAAATAATAATAATAATAATAATAATAATAATAATAATAATAATGTCGTTCATAAAATTCTGTCTGTGATTGTTTACAATATCACGTCAGTTAATGTTTGATGCATAATATTTCTTTTCTTATAGGAAAAAATGAAGAATTTTTGCAAGGGAGTATTTGACAGTACACCGGCCGGTATAACTTAAGATTTTCCCTGTAAAAATTCTTCACTTTTATCTATGAGAAAAGAAAGACTATTTACTGTCAGACTTATAAATTACCTTTGTGTGAAATTTTCTTAAGATAGGTTCAAAAGTTTTGGAACATCTGAGGAAGGAACACCCACACATCCCCAACGTTATTTTAGTAGAATATATATATATATATATATATATATATATATATATATATATATATATATATATATATATATATATATTATGCTATTCATTTAAACGTAAGTGTATATTGTCTGTAGTATGGAAATATATTTATGCCAAGTAAATTACACAGATATATTCAATTTACTTGTCATATATATATTTTTATACTGCATATACATATATAGATACGTACGCATATAGACATATGTATACTCAAACACATACATATATATGCATATATATATACATGTGTGTGTGTGTGTGTGTAATAAAAAGTGTATTTGTGCACATATTAGGTGACCACCTATATTAGGTTGCCGGGTCGTAAAATACCCTTAAATATCATATTTTAATCATGCAGATGTTTATTATTAAAGAATACATTTCATATTGATTATTCTATTGTATTCAAGTTTCAAAAGTTAAAAAAACAAAAATATATCACTTGGATGGCAACAACTAGAATCGAATACGAAATATTTAGTTCTCAAGCGTTATTCGCTACCATATTATCCAAACTTTACAAATTAAATGAAACGTTTATTTGTACATGCGTAAATGATAAACATTAGTTCGAATGATATAATTTAGAGTTCAATTTTTCAATTTGGACCCGTAGCAGCTTTTTGTCGGCTGAAAACTCAATCGAATTTTCCTCCAGGTCTGATTAGCCTACATATCAAGTTTCAAATCTGTACACTAAAAATTTGCACAGTAGTTTGAAAAGACATTTTCTTTCCCCGCACACACACTCACAGTCCCTTATATATATATATATATATATATATATATATATATATATATATATATATATATATATATATATATATATATATATAAAGAGAGAGAGAGAGAGAGAGAGAGAGAGAGAGAGTGGGAGAGATAGATAGATAGGTTTGTATTTGAATATACGAGACGAAGAATGTGATCTTTGAAATATTTACGGTTGGACTTTTATTCTCATATTTATTTAAACCTATTTTATTTACAAGCCTGAGGAATTTCCACAGGTCCCAGCAGTACTGAATATGGTTTTAGTTATGATTGTTCTTGTTGAAATGACTTGGGTCTGGGGTTGGGATAGTCGTAGTGATGTTATTGCCGCTTTTTTTTTTTTATTATCGCTTCTGTTCTGAGTCAACCGGTCGTTAATACCTCAATTTTCTTTGACACATCCCTTGAATGATAATACACAAAGTATTAATAACCAAGGGTACAACTCGATTCAACATTAAAAGTCGGGTATTAAACGGATGGCTTGAATTCTAAAGCTCTCTCGTGGCCTTGCATGTTCGGTGTCATCAATAGGCAAGCTGTGACTCGCCTACAAAAACGCACTCACGACTATAAACGAAAGGCACCGCCAAATAGCTGACGTGCATTATTCCCCCTCCTCCTCTCTTTCTTTCTTTCGTTCTCTTTCTCTCTGTATGTGTCTTAATATAGCGAGATATCGTTCCATATCTCTTAGTCTCGCGCTATTATTTATCGGTCTATCTTTCAATCTATGTATTCGCCTCGATCTACCTCTAATAATATTCTCCTAGTGTACTTTGTCTTTAGCATCAAAATCGGAGTTTCGACTTTTATATCATAGAAGATGAGAAAAACTTTTATTTTAGTCACGCATCAGGTGTTGTCCATACGGAAACACCCATATAATTTGTATATGGGAATCAGCACATATCAAGATCCGTAGACCATTCGAAAATTAGAGTTAATGAGTGATCGGTGAGGCAATACCGTTACGATCATTAATTGTGGAAATTAAGTAGAATTTGATTGTTTAAATATACGGATAAAAAAAAAAGTCACTAAATATTTAGCTATAGAGTTGATTTTTTTTTCTTTTGAAAATCATAAGTCCATGTGATATAAGGTATATACAGGATGCTCGCTAGAAAAGCGGGAAATTTGTCAAACAACGATTTATTTTTACAAAGAATAATTTTTACAAAGTTTCTCAAAGACCAATGTTATATTATCCTCATAGATACTCAAAATGTCGTCCGTGCACTTCACTGCAGCGTCAAACAACGATTTATTTTTACAACACTCACACGGCATACATCAAAGAATAGCAATCACGCATTTTATTCATGATCTAAGCTGACCTTCAAATTTGCCGCTTTTCTGGCGACCACCCTGTATTATCGCGGAGAAAAAATACACTTGATTTTAATTTAATTGTACCTCCTAATCAATAAATATTTGCCCTTTTATGTTTGGTGGCAATAATTGAATATTAAGTTAAAAAAACTGTGCACTTATTATTTCTATAGATATACGACGGTCCTTAGCCATGAAATTCTTTATTTGGTTAATCAACTCTGGTTTTCTGACTTAATTACTCCTCTCACACATCTCATCATTCTTTACATACTTTCTTACTTCCTTGAATCTCTTATACCACTCAAAAACTGATGCCCGATCAATGCCAGATGGCTAGAAAGCAATCTGCAGCATTTCAAACGTTTCTTTAGCATATTTCCAAGGTTAAAACAGAATTTTATTGCATATCTTTCTTCTAAAGTTTCCTCAGGTCCAGATTGCATTTTTAGAATTCACCAGCCATGACAATCATGCTTTAGTAAGGTCTATTCAAATTCTTGCTGTAGCTGTTCATTTGAACCTGAAACCATAAACATTGGTCAGTCATCTCATAAGATATATAGCAATAACATGCTGAATTTTCAAGAGTCTATGACGATTTTAAATCCCTATACAAAAAAGTCTGGAAACTTATTAAAGGCATCGCACTCGTATATATATATATATATATATATATATATATATATATATATATATATATATATATATATATATATATACTAGCATTTAATCCCAGCGTTGCCCGAGTGTTTGGAGGTGTAAGTTGAGAAAAAAAAAAGGCGGTCAATTTATTTAACTTTGACCCCTATTATGACCCTTTAATGTTTATTGTGTGGAGCTCAAATCAAGTTATTAAGTTAGATCCATGTTCAAGAAAATTATATCTAAAATTTCAAGTGTTTACACCAAAAATTGGCGAAGGAGTTTGATAGAGTTCTCAAAGGTCAAATCATTTAACTGACCACTTAACAGCTAAATAACTGGCTGAAAACGGATTACGAAGATTTTCCCAAATCTCAGTACCCTGTATATCAAATTTCGAGTCTTTAAACTAAATTTGACAGAGTTATTGTGTAGGTAAATGCACACAGACACACAGATACACACACAGACACGTTCACTTGATAGATATACTAGCATTTCCGCCCAGCATTCCCCGTGTGTTTGGAGGTGTATGTTGAGGGGGGAAAAAGCGGTCAATTTTATTTTATCTTTGAGTCCTATTATGTCCCCTTAACATTCATTGATTAGAGCTCAAATCAAGTTATTAAGTTAGATCCATGTCCAAGGAACCTATATTTAAGATTTCAAGTATTTACACCCAAAATTGGCGAAACCGGATTACAAAGATTTTCCCAAACATCAATACCTTGTATATCAAATTTCAGGTCTGTAGACTTAAAATTGACAGAGTTATTGCGTAGGGAAATGTACACAGACACACAAATACACACACAGACACGTTAACTTTTATAGATATACTGGTACTTCAGCCCAACGTTGCCCGGGTGTTTGGAGGTGTATGTTGAGCAAACAAAAAAAAAGGTCAATTCTTTAAAATTTGACTCCTATTATGACCCCGTAACATTCATTGATGGGGGTTTTAATCACGTTATTAAGTTAGATCCATGTCCACAGAACCTATATCTAAAATTTGAAGTGTTTGCACACAAAACTGTTGGAGGTGTTTTGTAGAGTTCTCAAAGGTCAAATCGTTGAACTTTGACCTCTTAACAGCCAAATTTCTGGCCGAAAACCAATCACAAAGATTTTTCCAAATCTCAGTACTCTGTATATCAAATTTTGAGTCTGTAGACTTAAAATTGACAGAGTTATCGCGTAGGGAAATGTACACACACAGAGACACGTTCACTTTTATAGATATACTAGCATGGGTTCCCGGCGTTGCCCGGGTGTTTGGAGTGTATGCTGAGAAAAAAAACAAAAAAAAACAGTCAATTTGTTTTAATTTGACCCCTATTATGACCTCTTAAACTTTATTATTATTGTTTTGGGCTCAAATCAAGTTATTAAGTTAGATCCATGTCCAAGGAAGCTTAATCTAAAATTTCAAATGTTTAGACCAAAAATAATCGGAGGAGTTTGGTAGAGTTCTCAAAGGTTACATCATGGAACTTTGACCCCTTAACAGCCAAATTTCTGGTCGGAATCCAATCACAAAGATTTTCCCTAATCTCAGTACCCTGTATATCAAATTTAGAGTCTGTAGACTGAAAAATGACAGAGTTATTGCGAAAAAAAATGTACATAGACACACAGACACACAGACAGACACACACACAGACACACACACAGACATACAGACACGTTCACTTTTATAGATATATAGATAGATAGGTATATAATTTGAGGTAGCTATTTTTCAAAAGTAAGGTAACCAGTGAAACATAATGAGGTTAATACGAGAGTGCTCAATACGGATGTAGAGCAAGTTACATTTTCAATTTTTCTTTACATAAGCAGTAATTTATTGCTACATAGTCATGAGCATATTCATGACTGTGTACCAACAAATTACTGCTTATGCAAAGACAAACTATATATATATATATATATATATATATATATAAAGGGTCGTTCTAAAATTAATGCCTTCTATTTTTTAACTGAAAAGCTACGAAAACGAGAGTGATACCATACAAACGAGCGACCTGTTGTGCTACATGATTTATTATTTTTTCACAGTCACTAACGTGCTCAATGCACCTTTGCCAGCGATGAATAAGAGCCCTGATATAAAAGTCAGCGCTCGCCGAGGCGATTAATTTTTTTCACGGCTGCGATTACAGCGTTGTTTTCTGGGTTATACTTCACATGTAATGTGTGCTTCACAAGTCCGAACCAATAGAAGTCAGGTATTCTGTGGTGTTTAAACTTATGTGATCTAACGTTGCCGTGTTGCAAACGGAATGTTTCACTTTTCTCTGTCCGTGCACGGGCATCATGGCCTTCAGATTTGTCAACGCTTTAAACGGTTCGTAGTCAACTCTGATTCTAAGAAATACAAGATGATGACACTCTTCCCGTCACAGATTAGTATGCGCATCACTACATCTACAAAGTTGTAGTCAGGTGATAAGCAGGCAGACAGAACAGAGTTCCACAGGCGAGCACTTCTAAGAAAGAAGCTTTGTTCATGGAATCTACATTTTGATTTGGGCACAGATAAAGAGTGGAGAAAATTATTGACAGTGATTTCAGCTAGACGGGTGTTTTTCGTGAAATATTGGAGATCAGACGAGCACTTGATTGGCGAGGGGGGCCAGAGATTGGAGCTCGGACGAGCACCTGCCATGGAAATAACGATAAAACAAAGACAGGCTCGCAACGTCTCTTCTGTGGGAGAGAGGTTGCAGGGAAGAGAAAAGGGCATCCCCCACTAAGCCACGAAGTCTGTTTTGTACTCTGTCAAGGCAGGATAAGAGTTTTTAGGAGCTCCTGCCCAGATGTTGAAACAGTACTCCATCCTTGGACGTAGCTGGCTCTTATAGAGATAGAGAATTGCATCAGTAGTGAGATATCTACTGGGGCGGTAGAAGGTTCCCACTATTTTTCCAGCGACCTTAGTAACAGATTTGATGTACGTGTTCCAGTTCAGATCAGGAGTGAATGTCAATTCCAGAAGCTTGCCAAAACACGGAGCCTCCTCGAGACAAGAGCCATCTATTTCAATTGATGCCAGATGGAGATCAGAGTATTGATAATGTAAAGAAAGAAGCTTGGTTTTAGATGCATTAAATGTAATCAGCCACCTCTTCCCCCATTGTACCACGCGCTCAAGATCAGAGGAGAGAGAATCAGAGACAAGTTTGTCATTTACAATCTTTGATGTGTTTCCATAGATGGTCGTGTCCTCAGCATAGATGTCAATGAATGATTTAAGTATGTGTTTTGGGAGATCATCCTGGACCCAACTCTCTTTCTAATCAACATCAGAAAGAGAGTTGGGCCAAGGATGGCCCCCTGAGGGACTTCAGAAGTAATACTGTGGGCTTCGTATTTCTGCCCATCAACCACTACTTTACTACTATGAAACTATCAGAGAGAAATTATTTAATAATTGTAAAAACATTTCCAGTTATAGCGTAGCTGGAAATCTTGTGAAGTAGTCCTTTATACCATACCTTATCAAAGGCCTTTGATATGTCAAGGGCAATTGCCCTAGAAAGGAAGCCTTTGTCAAGAGGTTTACTAATCCTGTGAGGTATGACAATTAGCACACTTGCTGTAGATCTAGCAAAATGGAAACCATATTGCATGTCACTAAGAAGGTTATTTCTGCTGAGGTGGTTGACTACTTCTTATTTAATATGGATTCAAACAACTTAGTCATGACGCACAGGAGACTTATTGATCTGTACTGAGAGGAAGATGACCTATCACCTGAATTCTTAAAAAGAGGGCATACTGATGAGGTTTTCCAGGGTGTTGGGAAGCATTTCTCCTTAACGTAACACTTAAACAGTTTTGTAAGTATGGGAAGTCCTGAAAGACATGCCGTGGGTGGTTCTTTTGCGTGAGCATTTGTGGAATTCACTTTGTATACACTTTGCTGTATACTAGGAATGACAACATCGTTTACAGTGCACTGACACCCACATTTAACTCTACACATTTTATTCGCCGTTATACGTCGATCAATGCGGATGAGCTGCTCAGCGTGCACAGTGTTTCTAGGGTGATGTGGTACTTGCCTGCCGAGGCGGGCTTTTTCATTTGCCCTTTTGTCATTACTCTGAAATTGACGAATCATCGACTTTGTAAACGTTGAACAGGCGCAGGTTAATATTTGTCTGTTCAATCCTTTCAGCATGAGAAAAATTCAATGACAAATCTCTGCTTCTGACACACTTCTATGACAAGGATTGATTTCTTAAAGTCTCACACCGTCAATCACTGCAACAGAGATGTGAGAATTTGAGGTCATGACTGCATGCGTTAAGTCATCATAATAATGCAATTAGCAACACTCTCTGATCTAATCCATTCGGGCGAAAAAAATAAAAAAATAAAAGCCATCACTTTTGGAACGACTCTCATGTATGTATGTGCATGTATTTGTACAAAACTAAACGTATAAACTCAAACATATAATAAACACTCACATGCACACACGTTTGTGTATGTGTGTGGGCTAAAGTGTTTATGGTTGATAGAATTGAAAAAATCAACAAAAAAAAACATAAACGAATATGTTTTTTCATATTTTCTTTCACGATTTCGTTTTTTTTGTATTGCCATCAACTTTCATAACTACCAACATACTTATTTACCAACGATGCACCTGGCCTCTTTATATATATATATATATATATATATAATTATTATAGTAAAAAAAAAATTATATATATATATATATATATATATAAAAGTGAAAGTGTCTGTGTGTCTATGTACATTTCCCTACGCCATAACTCTGGCAATTTTAAGCCTACAGATTCGAAATTTGATATGCAGGGTACTGAGATTTGGAAAAATCGATATGATTGGTTTCTGGACAGAAATCAAGGGCGTAGGTGTTATTAGGCTCTTTATGTCAGGCATTTCGAAGCATAATGCTTACCATCATAAGCATTAGGTTTCGAAACTCTCGGCAGAAAGAGCTTTGATAACCGTTACGCCCTTTGATTGCATTCCATTATTTTAAATTAATGAATAAATCTATGTACTTTTTAATTGTCAATAACTTTTCTACCTTGTATCTGTGCTCCATCTGTATGTTTACTTTTTTATTACATTAATAAGTCGTCATTTAAAGAATACTTCTATACTTCTGTGACCCCTCCTCATATGTATATATATGTATATATATATATGTATGTATACACATCTGTCTCTATGCAAGATGTATGTGTATGTGCGTAGTGTGTTAGCAATTATGTGTCGTTTTCAAGGGTTGTCATTGTTGAGATAAGTAGGAAATATAATCGAGACGATGGGTGATAACCGGTCGAATTGAAACCCGATCTCCTTCCTCATAAAGTAAAAAAAAAAACAAAACAAACTTTGTTTACATTTTGACTGTTATCGAGCCTTATGTTTAGCCAACCATTAACAAAGAATCTCTATTGGCGGGATGTGGACAAATATTCAGACATCCACGTGCATAATATATATATATATATATATATATATATATATATATATATATATATATAGTAAGTTATAAAATAAATATGCTACACAGAATATTCCGCGTTTCATCCACGCTAGGGTTCATCAGGCTTTCATCATGGATGAAACGCGGAATATTCTGTGTAGCTTATTTGCCATATATATTTTATAACTTACTACCAAGCTCTACATACGTATCGAGCACTGTTGAAGTAAATACTTAAAGTTTACGCATAAACTTATACTTTCGTATATTAATTTATGTGATTAAATGAAATAGTTATATATATATATATATATATATATATATATATATATATATATATATATATAACATACACGCTCATGGCTTATACAGTGTTAAAAAATGTGGATATACTTTTTGATTAATAAACATAAATTTATGCAATTTCTTTACAATAGCAATATATTATATTATATACATTTTTATTTCCCATATGTAGTTTTCGTAATTAAATGATATTTAAATTAAACACCAACATCCGATCCCCAAGATGGCCATGTGCATGGAATATGTGCTTACATTAGAGATGGCTTTCGATATTGTCATTTCCAGAAAATACACTAAGTTACCCTATATGTGCTTCCAGGTTGCACTTTCTCACATTGCTGCGTTTATATTTGCCCTCTATGGTCCCCTTAACAGCGGAGTTACTGTCTTTAAGAACATATATGAGAAAATGGACCACATCCTGTTTGCTCATCTTTCGGCTAACATTTACGCCTGTAGAGAGTTCAATGTCCCCAATGTGAAATGGTAAGACCACTCAAACAAGACAGTAGATAAGGCAAGGTTCTGTCACTAGTATTCCATTACTTACATCAAACTATTCACGACCCACCTCTGTGACCGACACTGATGGCCAATATGCAAGTCTTTTAGACTTTTTTCTCATAGTAAATAATGGGCAATCAACAATTCCCCCACTAACCAACAATCATGAGATTGTTTGCTCAGCAACTGAGAAGGCTAACATGCTTGCCAGACGGTTTGCCTCAAACTCCACACTGGATTCTCTAACCACACCCTCCCTGACTTTCCTTTGCAGACAGATGCCACACTAGACGATCTGAAAATTTCCCCTGTTATTATAAGGAAGCTTGACACTGCAAAAGCATGTGGACCTGATCTCATCCCGGCTGTGCTATTAAGAAAGTGCGCCGCCGAAGTAGCTCCAGTTATCTCCAAACTTTACAACAAACGCATTAATGAATCTTGCTTTCCCGCCTGCTGGAAAACTGCTTCTGTGTTGCCAGTTTTCAAGAATTGTGTCGAAAGAACTAACCCAGGAAATTATCGCCCCATTAGCTTCCTTCCACTTTTCGCCAAAATATTTGAGACCATAATTAACCAAGCTCTAGTCCATCACTCTACAGAAGCTAAACTACTGACTGCCCAACAATATGGATTTAGGTAAGCCCGTTCCACAGAGGACATCCTCAGTGTAATCTCAGAACGTATATACCAGTCACTGGACAAAGCAGATGACGGTAGAGCAGTAGCTCTAGATATATCTAAGGCTTTTGACAGGGTATGGCATGAGGGTATTCTCAAGAAAATTAGATCATACGGCATCACTGGAAGAATACATAACATAATTATAACCATTCTTAGATAAGAGAAAAATCCAGGTTGTCCTAGACGGGCGTACATCTAAACAATATATATATGGTATAAATGCGGCAGTGCCTCAGGGGTCTATCCTTGGACCTCTGTTATTCCTAATATTTAAAAATTACCTCCCTGACAAAATTTTCTGTGAGATGGGTATGTATGCTGACGACACCACGCTCGTTAACAGACACGCCAGGAAAAACAAAACACATAATTAAAGAAATGGCAGAAACACTAGAGGAAGACCTCCGATCCGTAGTGGAATGGGGACAAAAATGGATGGTCACCTTCAATGCTGCCAAGACTAACCTTGTATCCTTCAATAATTTTTTTTTACATGGGGATCACCACTTATCAAGGCCCGGAAGCCACTCGGGGATAACGGTTATTTTGTGTACAATAATCAATGGGATAATATCGTAGTAATAGTTGGTATTGGAGATTTGATAAGTGTCTTACTTAAGGGGGCGATTAATCAGAAATTTGTTTATGTAAGACTTGAAGACGTCCAGGTTGTACCCAGGTGGGAAACAGGCAAACGGAAGAGAATTCCACAGGTGTGCGCTTCTCAGAAAATAGCTATGTTCATGGAATCTACGTTTTGATTTAGGAACAGATAAAGAGTGGGGGAAATTACTGACAGTGGTTTTAGCTAGACGGGTGTTTATCATTGGACGAGCACTTGCCATGGAAATAACGATAAAACAAAGACAGGCTCGCAACGTCTCTTCTGTGGGAGAGAGGTTGCAGGGAAGAGAAGAGAGTATCCCCCCACCAAACCACGAAGTCTATTTAGTACTTTGTCAAGGCAGGATAGGCTGTTTTTAAAAGCTCCAGCCCAGATGTGGCAGCAGTACTTCATCTTTGGACGTACTTGGCTTTTATATAGATAGAGAATTGCATCAGTAGTGAGATATCTTCTGGAGCGGTAGAATGATCCCACCATTTTCCCAGCGGCTCGGGCAACAAACTTGATATGCGTGTTCCATTTAAGATCGGAAGTAAAGGTCAAACCCAGGAGCTTGTCAAAACATCAAGCCTACCCAAGATGAGCGCCATCCATTTAAATTGATGCGAGATGAGGGACAGAGCGTTGATGATGTAAAGTTAGGAGCTTGGTTTTAGATGCATTAAAAGTTACCAGCCATCTCTTCCCCCACTGAACCATGCTCTCAAGATCAGAGGAGAGAGAATCAGAGAAAGCTTTGTCATTTACAGCCTTTGATGTGTTGCCGTAGATGGTCGTGTCATCAGCATAGATGTCAACGAATGATTTAAGTATGTGTTTTGGGAGATCATTGATGTAGATCAGGAAGAGAGTTGGGCCCAGGATTCCAGCATTAATACTGTGGGCCTCTGATTGCTGCCCATCAAACACTACTCTTATGAACCTATCAGAAAGAAATGATTTAATTATTGAGAAAACATTTCCGGTCATACCGTAGCTGGAAATCTTGTGAAGTAGGCCCTTATACCAAACCTTATTGTAAGCCTTTGATATTTCAAGAGCAATTCCCCTAGAAAGGAAGCCTTTGTCGAGAGATTCACTAATCCTATGGAATATAACTGTTAGCACATCAGCTGTAGATCTAGTAGAACTGAAACCATATTGCATGTCACTAAGGAGGTTATTTCTGCTGAGGTTGTTGACTACTTCTTTATTTAATATGGATTCCAGTAACTTACTTATGACGCACGAAAGACTTATTGGTCTATACTTAGAGGGGGGACGACTTATCAACTGAGTTCTTAAATACAGGGCATACTGACGAGGTTTTCCAGGGTGTTGGAAAGCACTTCCCCTTAAGGCAACGCTTAAACAGTTTTGTTAGTATGGGGTCAAGTTCTGGTCGAAGCTTTTTCAACACTATAATTGGAATGCCGTCTGGGCCATTTGTTTTATTGGAATCAAGGTTCTTGATTAGTTTGGCGACCTCGTGCACAGATATTTGTATGTTGGATAGTGTGTTGTCTGTTATAGGCGGAAATACGGGGAGTTGATGATCTCCAACGCAGAGGCTAGAGTTAGCTTCAAAGTTCTTGGCGAATAGTTTGGCCTTGTCTGATGCTGATGAGATGACCTCAGGTCCATTGATGATGGTTGGGATAGAACGCACGTATCTGTTCAAGATCATGTTTGCTATTTGCCAAAACTGGTTGGAACCAAGCTGCTGTTCAGCTACTTTGGATTTGACGGACTGAGCATATAGCTCGCTTGCATTTTTTATTATTCTTTACACTGGTTGCTGGCAGTCAAAGGGAGCTTTAGTCTCAATACATCTATTACGTTGGTAACTATGGAAAAAGTGATTTCTGTGCGCAATGGCAGCAGCACATTCTGGGGGAGAACCATGGCTGGCTGTTAGGTTTTTGTTGGAATTTTTTGGATGGTATGAATCGGTTTATGCATACAATTAACCATTCGGTCAGGTCTGATTCTATAGAGGATACATCCTTTTTAAACATGGAATGTAGGGGTAGATCAAATATAAATGTATGGAAGCTATCCCAGTCAGCCATAGAGTATCGATATACAGTACGGTGGAGAGGTACATCTGAATACTTATTGCATTTCATTTTAATCTTAATTGATACGACTGTGTGATCGGAGGATCCCAGGGGAGATAGAACGGAACATGAACATAGCTCAGGGGAAGTTGTGAGAAAAGGTCTAGAAAGCTTGCATACTGATCATTAATACACGGGTGGGTTTGTGAACAATCTGAGTGAGGTCATAGGCAATGACAAAATCATGACAGAACCTTCCCTCATCATCTATCTTATTTGAGTGGGTCAGCCATTCCATATTATCGACATTGAAATCTCCGCAAATGTGAATGGTAGCCGAAGGATGAGCAGTCAGGATGAGGTCAATTTTCTTAGATATACTCTTAAGGACAGTAACCCCGCTGTTGTGTGGGCGATAGAGGGCAAATATGAATGCAGTGGTGTAAGCAAGTGCAACCCGGAAGCACATGTATGGTAAATTAGGGTCTTCACTGGAGATATCTCTACAACACGGAAAGCCATCTTGTATGTAGGCGCATATTACATGTCCATGGCGATCTTGGGGGTCAGATTTAGATGTTAAGTTAGAGCATCTTTTTATTATAAACCCGTCTAGGGAAGTGGTCGGCCCTATGCCAGTTTCGCTTAGAAAGAGTAAATCCGGTTTCGTCTCCTGTAATTGGGTTCTAACCTCTGGAAGATTGGAACGTAGACCCCTGATGTTGGAGAAGGAGACATGGTAGTAGGGGTCTACGTTGGAGGATGGGATTCTAGGTTTATTTGCGTTTTTTTTTTTTTGAGATATTTCATGTCGAGGTTTTGGGGTTTGTGGAACAGGTCGACAGAGAGGGAAAGTAAGAGAGAGAAAGAGAGGATTTTTTTTGTAGCACATGATAAGGTAAAGCTGTAACACTTACTCCCTAGTATGGCATCGAGAGGCCCCACCAGAAACTACTGCATGGTCCAGAATCCATACACCAAATGGCAATACAGCAGCCCCAGTACTTTACATCTGCTGATAGGACAGCCTTCTTAGTGGTTAAACAAGGTTCGTGTCCCTGACTATCAGGCGGGTAACGTCAGCCCAGATGAAACGTTTACCTCCAGCACCCTTACTAGTGACGTGGCCACAAGGATAGACATAGAAACAGAAATTTTCCGATATCTCAGGCTACTGTTCACGAAGTTTTACCTACCTGGAAAACAGCTTTTTCTTCGCCCCTTTTCACAAAAATCACTCATTGGAAATGAGGACTGAGGGACAAAAAAAGGAGAAGCGAGAGTTACTGGAGCTGCCGATAACACAACCACAGTGTATTATCTACTCTCCATTTAAAAAAAAATGTAAGGACTTATTAATATCTACTTAATATAAGTCCGTTACTCCGTTCCCAGTTTAGGAGAATATTTTAAAATAATGTTCCTTTCCATAATTATGCGTGAATATTTTTTTTGCTTTATCTAACCTCGATAGAGAATAAGTTGAGCATTCGATCTTTACCTTTATAAGATACCGTGATGGAACTTTAAATTTGTGAGGTAGAATTTTTTATATTAATTTAGTTTGGAAGAACCCGTTTAAAAGCTGGTTAAGAGTAGAACAATTTGGCTTAAGTTTAGACTGGTTAAGAAATAATGCATAATGCTGAGAAAAAGAATTTTTCAGTGTTTAGTTAATAGTGCAGATATAATTTGGAGAGAAAAAAAAACAACAGAAAAAAGAGCAAAAGAAAGATAAGTGCAGTTGAAATGTTCAGAAATTTAGTCAAACCTGGAAAAAAATAAGTGAATAGAAAATAATGTCCGCAATACATTTTTTTTGCGATATCAAGACAGGTGGATTTCAAAATGGCATAACTTAGCTTTGGAAGAGTTTGACCGTGCGGTTTTGAGTTCATATCAGGGAAGAGGGAAGAACTAGTCGCCCTAATTGGTTAATCCGGGTACTTAAGGGGAATTGTTGGGGTGTAGGGGTTGCATCTTGGGTTCTGTATTTTTATTTATTTATTTTTTAATGCAACAATGCTTTTATTGGCTAACTATCTCGATAGAAAATGTTCGAGCATTTTATAAGACCATTATTCTGTTCCCAGTTTAGAATAATATTTGAAAATAATCTTCCCTCCTATTGTTGTATCTTGGTTTATATTGAAGGAGATGATATATTAAAACGTGTCATGTGTTATCTAGTGGATGTAAGATATTGTTCTTTTAACAGACATATAATAAACGTATAGATCGTATGTATGTTGTTTAGCTAGGAGGACATGATATTGACGTGTAACTTGAATCATGTTGTATGAGACTTATCACATGGGATATTTTTACAGTTCATACCTTTTTTCTTGAGATTTCTGTATCTTCCCGCTGCTCCGTGACGAACCATGAAGCGATCAGCGCCATATAATTGAGACATCTGTTCTTATTTGTGAAACCATTAAAACAACTCTTTATATTTTTGTAATATAAATTTATTACAGTTGTCTCAATTGGTTTTCACAGGATCTGCAGTTAGTCTACATTTTCTGTTCATACAGCCCGCTCCTAGCTGTTTGTCCATCCTTGTCTAGACGTCTGTCTGCTCTGGTGGTCAATCCTCAACTCCCTGAATCTCTCCAAAACTAACTACATCACGTGTTCTCTTACGTCACCTAATTACGTGTCTCAGATAAACCTAATGCACAACTAGTCATTTGTTTATCCAAATCCAAACGAATGTTTACATCTATTTTCTATTTTAGGATTCTTTTTGCGATTCACACATCAATCATTTATTCCCCAGTTTAATTGTTTATTCTTCTAATCATAATAACTGATCCAGTGACCATCCGTCGCTCAAATCAATTAATAAGAATACAATAATAATAATAATAATAATGTTTTGACCCTTGACCCCGCTTGCCACAGATACTACGCTATGATCACAGCCTAAAGGGTCATAACATTACACTATAATTATGCGTGATTTTTTTTTGGCTTTATCTAACCTCGATAGAGAATGATTTGAGCATTCGAGCTTTACCTTTATAAGATACCGTAATGGAACTTTCAATTAGTGAGGTCGGGTTTTTTTTTGTATTAATTTAGTTTATAAGAACCCGTTTAAAATCTGGTTAAGAGTAGAACAATTTGGCTTAGGTACTAAGTTTAGACTGGTTAAGAAATAATGCATACTGCTCAGAAGAAGCATTTTTCAGTGTTTAGTTTCAATAATTACAAGAAACATTCCCTTCCGCCAATAGCAATGGGCAATGAATCTTTATCTGAAAGTACATCTTTTAAACTCCTCGGCATAACAAGAAACATGAGTTGGAACAATTACAGTTAGAACATTGCCAGGATCGCTGCGAAGAATGTGGGTTCTCTCTACCGTGTTAGAAAGCTATTAACGCCTGAAAGCATCCTATACCTCTATAAGGCCACCATTCGCCCATGTTTGGAGTATTGTTGTCATATTTTGGCTGATGCATCTGCCACTAGTCTCTCGCTCCTAGACAAGCTTCAAAAGAGAGTCGCCAATTTGATAAGTCCGGAACTGTCAGCTAAACTTCAGCCTCTGTCACATCGACGAAATGTTGCATCCCTCTGCCTGTTCTACAAGTACTTTAACGGTGAATGCTCTGACGTACTGCAAGCATTTGTGCCCCTTTGACGTAAATGCCCCCGACAAACCCGACAAGCAGCTAAATCCCACCCCTTCACAGTTAAGATCCCTAGATGCAAGAGAGCCTTCTACTCCAGTAGCTTCTTCCCCAGAACAGCTAGACTTTGGAATTCCCTTCCGGGTCCCTGCTTCCCCGACTGTACTGACATACAGAAGTTCAAGTGCAACGTGAACCGACATCCTGCTGCCCAACTCCTTACACAGTACCCCTGATGCTTATGTCCCTTATAGTAGCCCCTATAACAAAGTGGCAATGTGCCTTGTTTGGGGTGAAAATTAAAAAAAAAATTAACTTGCCCCGAGCTCCGTTCATTTTCCGTGCTGTCTCCACTGGGATCTTCAAACTCCTTGGTTGTCTCATTTAAGATAAAAAAAATGTAATATTCACCTCTCTATCGTATAGTATACCGATACTCCATCGCTGACTTAGATAGCCTTCGTACATTTCTAAAGATCTACCTCTGCGTTCCATGTTTAAAATGAACGTATCCTCTATAGTATCAGACCTGACGTAATGGTTAATTGTAGCCATAGACCGCATCCTACTCTCAAATAAATTCCAAAACAAACCTAACAGCCAGACGTGGTTCTCTCCAGAATGTGCTGCTGCCGTTGCGCACAGAAATCACTATTGCCATTGCTTCCAACGTAATAGATATTCTTAGACTAAAGCCACCCAGAGAACTGAAAGCAACCATTGTAAAAAGTAATAAAGAACGCGAGAAAGTTGTATTCTCAGTCCATCAAGTCCCAAGTGGGTGAGCAGCGATTGGTTTACACCAGTTTTTGCAAATAACAAAAAGGGTCCTGAATAGAAATGTGTTTTATCTCAATCATCATCATAATCTCGTCATCATCGGACAAAGCCAAACTCTTTGCCAAAAACTTTGCAGCTTATTCTACCCTATGCGATTAAGGCCGCCAAATCCTTGTATTTCCTCCTATATCAGAAAACACGCTATGCGGCATACAAATACATATACATGATGTTGCCAAGTTAAGCGAAATCCTCGATTCAAATAAAGCAACTGGCCCCTACGGCATTCCTATTATAATGCTTAGAAACCTTCAACCAGTATTAGCTCCTATAGTTGCAAAGCTGTTTAAGCGTTGTATTAAGGAGAATTGCTTCTCAACACACTGAGAAACTCATCAGTGTTTTTTTTTATTTTTTTTATTTTTTTTATTACATTTTCACCCCAAACAAGGCACATTGCCACTTTGGTGTAGGGGGCTACTATCAGGGGAAACATCTACTGGGGTACTATGTAGGGATTTGGGCAGCAAGATGTTGGTTCACGTTGCACTTGAACTTATTCATGTCAGTACAGTTGGGGAAGCAGTGACCCGGAATGGAATTCCAAAGTCTAGCAGTTCTGGGGAAGAAACTGCTGGAGTAGAAAGATCTTTTACATCTAGGGATCTCTACAGTGTGGGGGTGGGATTTTGCAGCTTGTCGGGTCTGTCGAGGGTGTTCACGTCGTGGGGGCACAAGTGCTTGCAGTTCTTCAGAGCATTCACCATTATAGTGTGTGTCCCGTATTAAAAAATTCAGGTGATCAGTTATCTCCCTCTAATACAGATAAATCAGTGTTGTGTGCGTCATGAATAAGTTGCTGAAATATGTGTTAAATAGAGAAATAGTCAAACACATCAGCAAAAATAACCTCCTCAGTGACATGCAGTATGGTTTCCGTTCTGCTAGATCTACAGCCGATGTGCTAACAGTTATATCTCATAGTATCAACGAATCTCTTGACAGAGGCTCCCTTTCAAGGGTATTTGTTCTTTACACATCGAAGAGCTTTGATAGGGTATGCCATAAAGGTTTACTTCACAAAATCTTCAGCTATGGTATAGCTGGAAATGTGTCCTCAATTATTAAATCATTTCTCTCGGATAGGTTCACAAGAGTAGTGGTCAATGAGCAGAAATCAGAAGCTTGCAGTATTAATGCTGGAGTCCTTCAGAGGTCCGATCTGGGCTCAACTCTCTTCCTGATGTACATCAATGATCTCCCAAATCACAAAGATCATTTGTAAACAGTTATGCTGACGACGCTACCATCTATGGCAATATTTCAAAGGACATAAACGACTAAGTTCTCTCATATTCTCTCTCCTCTGAACTCCATCACGTGGTGCAATGGGGAAAGAGATGGCTGGTTATTTTTAATGCGTCTAAAACCAAGCTTATATCTTAACATCAACGCTCTGATCTTCGTCTGGCATAAATTGCAAAGAATGGCTTTTCTCTTGGGGAGGCTCCATATTTTGACACGTTTCCAGGTGTGATCTTTACTCCTGATCTGAGATGGAACACGTACATCTAATTTGTTGCCAAGACTGCTGGAAAAATATCGAGATCGTTCTACCGCTTCAGTAGATATCTTGCTGCTGATGCAATTATCTGCCTATATAAAAGCCAAGCACGTCCAAGGATGAAGTACTATTGCCAAGTCTGTCCAGGAGCTGCTAAAAAAGCTTATCCTGCCTTGACAGAGTTCAAAATAGATTCCGTAGCCTAGTGGGGGATGCTCTTTTTTCTTTCACGCAACCTTTTTCCGACAGAAGAGACATTGCGAGCCTGTCTCTGCTTTACCGTTATTAGAATGGCAATTGCTCCTCTGAGCTGTAATCTATGGTCCACCCTGTCCTGACTTTCACGAAAAACAGTCGTCTAGCTGAACCCACTATCAATAATCCACCCACTCTTTATGTGTGACAAAACCTAAACGTAGATTCTGCGAACAAAGTTTCTTTCTTAGAACTGCACGTCTGTGGAACTCTGTTCTGTATTTCTGCTTTCCAACTGACTACCATATGGTCGTCTTCAAGTCAAACGTGAACAAGTTCTTGATGAGCCGTTCCCTTAAGTAATCTAATTTATCAAATTTCCACTAGTAACGATTACTACAATATTGTCCCATTGACTACCGTACACTAACTAACCCGTATCCT
Organism: Euprymna scolopes; assembly: GCF_053919585.1. Lineage (NCBI taxonomy): Eukaryota > Metazoa > Mollusca > Cephalopoda > Sepiida > Sepiolidae > Euprymna > Euprymna scolopes. The sequence continues at coordinate 15,229,772 of NC_136499.1, read as the reverse complement.
CGAGTGGCTTCCAAGCCTTGAGAAGTGGTGACTTCTTTGTAAAAAAACAACAACTATTGAATCATGTGTTCGCAGATATTTCTCCCTTGTGGTTTTAAAGGTGATGTCTTTTATCCGTCTCCCGACCGTTCGCAGAGTACGCTCCACTGAAACCTTTTTTGCCTTGACGTCAAGCAGTCCGGAGCGAAATTCATTAGGTGTACTGAAATTGCCGGTTCTGGCTAAACGGTGTCAGTGGATAAACATATCAATTAGACTTTTTTATTGCCTGTTTGCGTGTTGGTGGTTTTGTGAACTTTGTTATATAAACAGTTGCGAATCTCCTCGCCTGTTTCCATTCTTCTGTGATTTGTTACGATCTAATGCACTCGTCAGAGCCACCGCGTTTTAGAGATCCCATGGAGGAGTCGGGTTCATTGAGGTCAACCGCAAAAAACAAACCAATAGACCACCATGACGCCATTTCGTAATGTTGCTACGCGCGTCGATTTCATGACTATAAGAAATTGACAGCCGACATTCTATAACAATGTGTATATGCATATATATATATATATATATATATATATATATATCTATATGTATATATATATATATATGTATATATATGAAGTCATCAAAAGAATATATCTTTAACAAAGTGCACTGATCAAGATATGGAAAGCTCAACATTGTTAAGAGGAGTAATTAAATATATTAAATAAAATATTAGGAATCTTTTTTCTTATTAATCTAATTAGGCAATTATTTACATGTAACTTCAATTCCTCATCTTCTATACATCTACCTATCCCCCCACACACACGCACCCCCCACATATATATATATATATATATATATATATATGCGTAGATCATCGTATAACGATTTGATCACTGTCTGCCTGACGTAATGAACATTTAAATTAAAATGTTTAAAAATTCAACGCTATTTCACACGGTTAATAGTAGCCGAATGGATACGGCCTCCGCTAATCGAGCCAGAGATGTCTCGTGTCGCGGGGTTCGAATCGTTCGACTGGTAGTAATCGTGACACCCTGAAATGAAGAATCCCGAAAGGATGAAACACTAGTGTCTGTAGGTATTTAATTATTATAGTAAAAAAATAATTATATATATATATATATATATATATATATATATACCCCCAGCTCGCCCAGCATTGCCCTGTCATAAAATACGCTTAAATAGGGTATACCCAGTATAAAGTAATGATTAAAAAGTAAGAAATTTAAAAAATGACTCGTGCGTCATCACCGAGAATCGAAACCAAAACGGTTAGCTTATAATTTATATTTCCTTTGACGTTAATGCCTGAGTTATGAAGTTATGTTTTTTTCAAGGCTAACAATTAAAAAAAGCAATAAACCTTATTCTATTACGTTACACATGCATATTTGATATGCCGTCAAAGACGACAAATTTAATTTCTTTAAGTTTCACACTTTTGCACCGGTTTTCTGCGGGTAAAACACAAATATAAAGTTCCGCATGGGGTAGAATACCGTATATATTAAGTTTCATGTCCGTAGATCAAAAACTGACAGAGAAGTTTAGTAGGCAAATTTTTTAGGCACATATATATATATATATATATATATATATATATATATATATATATATATATATATACGCATGCATAAATATATATACGCATGCATAAATATATATAGAAAGGGTTGGTGTTTACTATGAATATTTTAAAAAATATGCAAATTAGCTAGATAGTTTGACGATGAATGCAATTCCACGACCCATATATAACAAAGTTGTGTTTTCTTTTTAAATAAATAGAAAAAGGGGGTTTAATAAGAATATCAATACACAAAAAACCCAAATTTATAGGAGTATATATATATATATATATATATATATATATATATATATATTAAATTGTGATTCAATGACTTTCAAAAAACTTTTATTGAAATTACACGGACATATAAATATTAATATCGGTATTAATATTAGTTGTTTAATTTTATACTGAAAAATGTTCGAAATTCGATAATGCATCAACATATTCGCGGATTTATGCGAATTAACATCCACATGATTTATTTATCAACAAGAAAGAATATGAGATGCATGAATATTGTTGCAAAATTTCGCTCTTCCGTCTTCAAAGGAATATAATTAGCAAGCAATTTTTATTGCCTTACTGTAAAATTGCTTGATAGACCAAAAATTGAAAACTGTATTGTTTTAATGAGAGTAATCCTCGAAAGTGTATTACAAAAGTATAAGAATTACACAATTTAAAAAAAAAAGTGATGTCTATAATTAAATAATAAAACATCCACTAAATTAAGTTGATTTAAAATTTCTTTCATATATAAGGTTACCATTTCTGCGCTAACCAGCAATGTTATCATCAGCGACCCTGCCATTTTAGCTGCATCAGAGGCAACGGCTCTCTAAATTCTCGGGAAGACAAGTGAAGACAGTAATTTCCCTTTGCTTTTCGTCTTGATTCGGGAGGTGCCCTCCACCACCACCACCACCAGTGAGTAAAACGTGCCCAGATACCGACTTGAAATTACTACGACGGCACGGTACATGTAGTGCCTGGCCTTCCTACATGGTCACTCATCTGGTACTGGCCAGGCTCAACGTTGTTTAACTTCGATGATCTGGCCAAAACCGGTGTATCAACGTGATTGTGTCGTTTATTATGTGATAGAAATGTATGCCGTATGTTATAAAACATTTATAATTCTTTTAGTTTGGCTAATTATTTTCCTCTGAGAAAAAAAAATCTTGAGACTTCATGGAATAAGAACATCGTTCATTGTAAGTTCTTTTTAAAGAATAAATTTTGTAAATGTTAATCTGCGTATGCTCAGTTAGTTTTACTTGTAAAAACAAGCAACAACAAAAACAACTAGAATATGAGTCACCGGTCATTTTTATTGATGAACCTATTGCATCTTAACGGCGAGGAGGTTCGGGAATCAATAGAACTTTTCTTTCTATCTATTTTTTTACTTGTGTTGCACAAAGCAATCCCAGACAATTCCTTAAAACATGCAAGTTATGATAGATTAGACTTTTGAGGTTAAACATTGTTGTTGAGATGCATGTTTATATTGGAATAAACTAGAACGATTCAATATTTACGTAAATAATATAAACACATAGGTTTTAGAATAATATTTTAAAAAATAACTTAACCTCGAACAATCTAACGGAGAAGTGACTTTGAGCGGACGTGGATCTTATGAGGATACGTGGTCAGTGAGAGTTTTAGTTTAGTCTTGTTTTGGGAGCCATGAGAGAAGATGGGTTTTCCAAAACAACCGAGGACGTAGGTCAAGACAATATACTTAGAGATATGATTTTGAACGGTGGTTGAAACTTCTGGGAGACGGGACGATTCCGGAATAAAGACTTGCATGTATATATTATCAACGTTTCAGGTTAGTCTCTCTCTCTCTCTCTCTCTCTCTCTCTATCTCTATCTCTATCTCTATCTCTCTATCTATCTCTATCTCTCTCTCAAAGAGGTTGTTAGTCTTTATTTTAGTCCAATGATTCAAACAGCAGAACCGGCCAACCAGGAAAAATGACCGCTGCGAAAAAGATAGGTTCTCTCTACCGTGCTAGAAAGCTACTAACGCCCGAAAGTATTCTGTACCTCTATAAGGCCACCTTCGCCCATGTATGAAATACTGTTGTCATATTTAGGCTGATGCATCTGCTACTTATCTCTCACTCCTAGACAAGGTTCAAAAGAGAGTCGCCAACCTAATAGGTCCTGAACTGTCATCTACGCTTCAGCCTCTGCCCCATCGACGAAATGTTGCATCCCTCTATCTGTTCTACAAGTACTTTAACGGCGAATGTTCCGACGAACTGCAAGCACTTGTACCCCCTCGACATAAATACCCCCGAAAAACCCGACAAGCAGCAAAATCCCACCCCTTCACAGTAGATATCCCTAGATGTAAGAGAGCCTTCTATTCCAGTAGTTTCTTCCTCAGAACCGCTAGACTTTAAAATTCCCTTCCGGGTTCCTGCTTCCTCAATTGTATTTACATGCAGAAGTTCAAGTGTAACGTGAACTGACATCTTGCTGCCTAACTCCCCACATAGTACCCCCGTAGCTTATGTCCCTGATAGTAGCCCCCTACATCAAAGTGACAATGTGCCTTGTTTGGGGTGAAAATGTAATTTTTAAAAAAATATATGATTTATAATGGATATCGATTTTAAAGACACTCATGAATAGACGATCACACGTATACACATTTCATAAAGAGACGTATTTCAACACTCACCTTTTCCCCACGACAATATAACATATTGAGATTTGTGTACGCAATATAATATTATTCCCATGTGGTGCCGTGCATTGCTTTATCACATGGTGGGGGGCATAACGAAGTTACGGATTACCACACACACAACGCCGAAAAAAATAAACAGAAATAAGGGAACAATTTGGTAAGAGAATAAATATTATATTGAAAAAAAAAATTAAAATATTAAAGTGAAAAAAAAGCAAAGAACACAAATGCACACGAAAATATATTATTAAACACAATTAAGAAAAGATCGATATGCCGCAAAAGAAAAAAATAAGAGTCAGTCATAGAAAAAAATGAATAAAATATGTTAACTAGAAAGAAATAAAATAAAACAAATAAATAAAAGAAACACCCATATAGACAATAAAAGAAAAGAAGAAGAAAACAAGAAACAAACATATAGACACAAAATTAAAGAAAGCGAGAAAATAAGAAAAAAGACACGAACTGAAGGAAAAACACGAAAACATACACACACGCAGGAAGTCGGGTTGTCATAAGTACTTGTGAAGTTGTTTCGATGGTTGAAGTTTGCTTTTATCTCTGTTAATTAAAATCCAGAAACAAGCTACGGTGTACTTTTATAGGGAATTTTGCTTATGTAAATATGATGTTGTTATAACTGGAAGTTATAGAGATAAATGCATTTTTAATGATCCTATAGTCGGTCGGTTGTATGCAATAGAGATGGCTGGGGTAAGATTTTTACGTTCTAAGTTTGAAAAAAAAAGCTGATGTGTTCTTTATTTAATCAATCAAAAACTGTTTTTATGCTATGGCCACCCGAAAAATACCAGGAATAGTGTTGCTGGTGGACTTCTGTTGTATCCTATAGAATTTTGTGTTTTTGGGACATTCAGTGTCCGCGAAATGTTTTGTATTTTGCATGAAATGTTGGTGTACTTTGTAAATGATATGAATTTTATTTTTTGTTTTTTTTCCCATAGTTGCAACACCGTATAGTAAAATATTAAGAAAAGAAAGACAGAATAGAATTTAAGAGAAAAAAAAACAAAAAAAAACAACAACAACAAAAATAATTGTCAGTAATGTAAAAGCTAAGAAATAGGTTACGTTGCGGCAAGTTAATTTGTTATTTTCGAAATTGATTTGTGATTGTTTTATTTTGGTGTTAGAGGATTTTTCTTTGACCTCGAGTAGGATGAAAGTGAAGTAACAATTGGGTGCTTCCTGTTTTTTCCCCGCAAGCTATGGCCTAAGGGCTGGTTGCAGTTCCCGAATTTTGAGAAAAAGAAAATTTCCAACATAGCAAAGGAAGGCGGACATTCCCGTCCAACGTGGGCTGAGGCAATTGCTATCAAGAATTCTGTATGTCAACGTAATTAAAAGAAATAAATTGTAAGATGATCAACATAATGAAATTTGGAATACAGACTTTTGTTATTTGTTTGTTATATGCTCTTTAATTACACTGAGCTTCATGAATTAAAGATTAGTATAAAAAAGATGAAATATAATTGAAATGTGTGTATATATTGAAACATTACCGGAAATTTCTTTAGAGCTCTTTCAGTTATAATCTCATCAGTAGAAAAATCGATAGCAATAAATAATAATATTAATAGCGAAAATAAAAAGCATTTGTAAATTTCTTATGCATATATTTAATGGGCCAAAAGACGGTTGAAATAAACAATCTAATAAAATAAACGAGTATAAGGAGATTAAAATCGCACCGCGAGGGAGTAGAAAAAAACAAAAGGGTGTGATCAAAGTTCCCCAAAGAGATTTAACATTTTTAACGATTCCTTCTGCTGGCAAAAATAAAGTTTCCGATTCCAAAATTTAAAAATGATCTTTGGAATTCACTCTGTGAAGTAGCTAAAAGCATTTTATTTTATACTTCTTGGCGCAAGAAGGATTCTCAACTAAATGCTGGCAAATAGCAGAGTCTAAAGTTGCAGAGGACTATCTGTAAACGTTGAACATCGAATGCAGCAGCAGATCCAGTGAACATATACGAGACAAAAAAGTTTGAAACAAGGGATACACCATCCATAATTACTCCGCAATTACTACAGCTACGCATCTAGAAAATAAGGCTAATGAACCTGACAGAGTCATATGTGCAAGAGTGAGAAAAAGTCACTTAAGTAGAAGTTAATGTAAGATATTGTACGAGCACCGCCGACAGCTGTGATGGTCGACGATTATTATGATCGTTATTAATATTTGTGCATTGCCTATTTATATTTGTGCATTGTCTTATTGTATTTGTACATTGTCTATTTATATTTAAGTATTGTCTATTTGAATTTGTACATTGTCTGTTTATATTTGTACATTTTCTATTTGTATTTGTGCATTGTCTATTTATATTTGTGCATTGTCTATTTATATTTGTGCATTGTCTATTTATACTTGTGCATTGCCTATTTATATTTATACATTTTCTATTTGTATTTGTGCATCGTAAGTTATATTTGTGCATTGTCTATTTATATTTGTACATTTTCTATTTGTATTTTTGCATTGTCAGTTATATTTGTGCATTGTCTATTTATATTTGTGCATTGTCTATTTATATTTGTGCATTGTCTATTTATATTTGTGCATTGTCTATTTATATTTGTGCATTGTCTATTTATATGTGTACATTTTCTATTTGTGCATTGGTTGCTTATATTTGTGCATGATCTATTTGTATTTGTGCATTGTTTATTTTTATGTGCATGATCTATTTGTATTTGTGCATTGTCTATTTATATTTGTGCATTGTCTATTTATATTTGTGCATTGTCTATTTATATTTGTGCATTGTCTATTTATATGTGTACATTTTCTATTTGTGCATTGGTTGCTTATATTTGTGCATGATCTATTTGTATTTGTGCATTGTTTATTTTTATGTGCATAATCTATTTGTATTTGTGCATTGTCTGTTCATATTTGTACATAATCTATTTGTATTCGTGCATGATCTATTTGTATTCGTGCATTGTCTATTTATATTTGTGAAGTGTCTGTTTATATTTCTACCTTGTCTATTTATCTTTCTGCATTTTCAATTTATATTTGTACATTTTCTATTTGTATTTGTGTATTGTCTATTTGTATTTGTACATTTTCTATTTATATTTGTACATTTTCTATTTGTATTTGTGCATTGTCTATTTATATTTGTACATTTTCTATTTATATTTGTACATTTTCTATTTGTATTTGTGTATTGTCTATTTATATTTGTGCATTGTCAATTTATATTTGTACATTTTCTATTTATATTTGTACATTTTCTATTTGTATTTGTGCATTGTCTATTTATATTTGTGCATTGTCTATTTATATTTGTAAATTTTCTATTTGTATTTGTGCATTTTCTATTTGTATTTGTGCATTGTCTATTTATATTTGTTCATTGTCTGTTTATATTTGTGCATTTTCGATTTGTATTTGTGCATTGTCTGTTTATATTTGTGCATTGTCTTTTTATATTTGTGCATTGTCTATTTATATTTGTGCATTGTCTGTTTATATTTGTGCATTGTCTATTAATATTTGTCCATTTTCTATTGGTATTCGTGCATTGTCTGTTAATATTTGTACATTTTCTATTAGTATTTGTACATTTTCTATTAGTATTTGTACATTGTCTATTTATATTTGTGCATTGTCTATTTATATCTGTGTATGATCTATTTATATTTGTACATTGTCTACTAATATCAGTACATTTTCTATTTATATTTGTGCATTGTCTATTTATATTTTTGCATTGTCTGTTTATATTTGTAGATTTTCTATTTGTATTTGTGCATTGTCTATTTATATTTGTGCATTGTCTATTCATATTTGTGCATTGTCTATTTATATTTGTGCATTGTCTGTTTATATTTGTGCGTTTTCTGTTTATATTTCTGCATTGTCTATTCATATTTGTGCATTGTCTGTTTATATTTGTGCATTGTCTGTTTATATTTGCGCATTGTCTGTTTATATTTTTGCGTAATCTACTGATATTTGTGCATCATCTATTTGTATTTGTTCATTGTCTATTTATATTTGTGCATTGTCTATTTGTATTTGTACATGTTCTATTTATATTTGTACTTGTCTGTTTATATTTGTGCCTTGTCTATTAATATTTGTGCATTGTCTATTTATATTTGTATATTTTCTATTTGTATTTGTACATTGTCTATTTATATTTGTGCATTGTCTATTTATATTTGTGCATTGTCTATTTATATTTGTGCATTTTCTGTTTATATTTGTGCGTTGTCTGTTTATATTTTTGCATTATCTATTTATATTTGTGCATTATTTATTTATATTTTTACATTGTCTATTAATACTTGTGCATTGTATATTTATATTTGTGCATTGTCTATTTACGTTTGTGCTTTGGCTATTAATACTTGTGCATTGTCTATTTATATTTGTGCATTGTCTGTTCATATTAGTGCATTGTCTATTTATATTTGGGCATTGTCGGTTTACGTTTGTGCATTGTCTATTAATATTTGAGCATTGCCTATTTATATTTGTGCATTGTCTGTTTATATTTGTGCATTCTCTGTACATTTTTGTGCATTGTCTATTTATATCTGTGCATTGTCTATTTATATTTGTTCATTGTCTAATAATATTTGGGCATTGTATATTTATATTTGTTCATTGTCTATTTATATTTTGTCATTGTTTTTTCATATTTGTTCATTGTCTATTTATATTTGTGCATTGCCTATTTATATTTTTGCATTGCCTGTTTATATTTGTGCATTGTCTGTTTATATTTGTGCATTGTCTGTTTATATTTGTGCATTGTCTATTGCTATTTGTACATTGTCTACTTGTATTTGTGCATTGTCTATTTATATTTGTGCATGAATATTTTGTATTCGTTCATTGTCTATTTATATTTGCGCATGATCTATTTGTATTTGTGCATTGCCTATTTATATTTGTGCATTGTCTGTTTATATTTGTGCATGATCTATTTGTATTCGTGCATCGTCTGTTTATATTTGTGCATTGTCTATTTATATTTGTGTATTGTCTATTTACATTTGTGCATTGTCTATTTGTATTCGTGCATAGACTATTTATATTTGTGCATGATCTATTTGTATTCGTGCATTGTCTGTTTATATGTGTGCAATGTCTATTTATATTTGTGCATTGTCTATTTATATTTGTGCATTGTCTATTTATATTTTTTCATTGTATATTTATTTTTTTGCATTGTCTATTTATATTTGGGATTTGTCTATTTATATTTGTGTATTGTCTGTTTATATTTGTGCATTTTCTGTTCATATTTGTGCATTGTCCGTTTATATTTGTGCATTGTTTATTCATATTTGTGCATGATCTATTTGTAGTTGTGCATTGTCTGTTTATATTTGTGCATTGTCTGTTTATATTTGTGCATTGTCTATTTATATTTGTGCATTGTCTATTAATATGTTTGCATTGTCTATTTATATTTGTGCATTGTCTATTAATATTTGTGCATTGTCTATTTATATTTGTACATTTTCTATTTGTATTTGTGCATTGGCTGCTTATATTTGTGCATGATCTATTTGTATTTGTGCATTGTTTATTTATATGTGCATGATCTATTTATATTTGTACATAAAAAAAGCATTTGTAAATTTCTTTTGCATATATTTATATGGCCAAAAGACGGTTGAAATAATCAATCTAATGAAATGAACGAGTATAAGGAGATTAAAATCGCACCGCGAGGGAGTAGAAAAAAACAAAAGGGTGTGATCAAAGTTCCCCAAAGAGATTTAACATTTTTAACGATTCCTTCTGCTGGCAAAAATAAAGTTTCCGATTCCAAAATTTAAAAATGATCTTTGGAATTCACTCTGTGAAGTAGCTAAAAGCATTTTATTTTATACTTCTTGGCGCAAGAAGGATTCTCAACTAAATGCTGGCGAATAGCAGAGTCTAAAGTTGCAGAGGACTATCTGTAAACGTTGAACATCGAATGCAGCAGCAGATCCAGTGAACATATACGAGACAAAAAAGTTTGAAACAAGGGATACACCATCCATAATAACTCCGCAATCACTACAGCCACGCATCTAGAAAATGAGGCTAATGAACCTGACAGAGTCATATGGGCAAGAGTGAGAAAAAGTCACTTAAGTAGAAGTTAATGTAAGATATTGTACGAGCAACGCCGACAGCTGTGATGGTCGACGATTATTATGATCGTTATTAATATTTGTGCATTGCCTATTTATATTTGTGCATTGTCTTATTGTATTTGTACATTGTCTATTTATATTTGAGTATTGTCTATTCATATTTAAGTATTGTCTATTTGAATTGGTGCATTGTCTATGTATATTTGTACATTTTCTATTTGTATTTGTGCATTGTCTGTTATATTTGTGCATTGTCTGTTATATTTGTGCATTGTCTATTTATACTTGTGCATTGTCTATTTATATTTGTCCCTTGTCTGTTTATATTTGTGCATTGTCTATTTATATTTGTGCATTTTCTATTTGTATTTGTGCATTGGTTGCTTATATTTGAGCATGATCTATTTTTAATTGTGCATTGTCTATTTATATTTGCACATAATCTATTTGTATTCGGGCATGATATATTTGTATTTGTGCATTGTCTGTTTATGTTTGTGCATTGTCTATCTATATTTGTGCATGATCTATTTGTATTCGTGCATTGTCTATTTATATTTGTGCATTGTCTGTTTATATTTGTGCATGATCTATTTGTATTCGTGCATTGTCTATTTATATTTGTACATTTTCTATCTGTATTTGTGCATTGTCTATTTGTATTTGTGCATTGTCTATTCATATTTGTGCCTTATCTACTTATATTTGTATATTTTCTATTCATATTTGTACATTTTCTATTTGTATTTGTGCATTGTCTATTTATATTTGTACAATTTCTATTAATATTTGTACATTTTCTATTTGTATTTGTGCATTAGCTGCTTATATTTGTGCATGATCTATTTGTATTTGTGCATTGTCTATGTATATTTGTACATTTTCTATTTATATTTGTGCATTGTCTGTTTATATTCGTACATTTTTTATTTGTATTTGTGCATTGTCTATTTATATTTGTACATTGTCTACTTATATTTGTACATTTTCTATTTATATTTGTGCATTGTCTATTTATATTTGTGCATTGTCTGTTTATATCTGTGCATTTTCTATTTGTATTTGTGCATTGTCTGTTTATATTTGTGCATTGTCTTTTTATATTTGTGCATTGTCTATTTATATTTGTGCATTGTCTGTTTATATTTGTGCATTGTCTATTTATATTTGTACATTTTCTATTTGTATTCGTGCATTGTCTGTTAATATTTGTACATTTTCTATTTGTATTTGTACATTTTCTATAAGTATTTGTAAATTGTCTATGTATATTTGTGCATTGTCTATTTATATTTGTGTATGATCTATTTATGTTTGTACATGGTCTACTTATATGTGTACATTTTCTATTTATCTTTGTGCATTGTCTATTTGTATTTGTGCATTGTCTATTTATATCTGTGCATTTTCTATTCATATTTGTGCATTGCCTATTTATATTTGTGCATTGTGTGTTTATATTTGTGAATTTTCTGTTTATATTTGTGCATTGTCTATTTATACTTGTGCATTATCTACTAATATTTGTGCATGATCTATTTGTATTTGTGCATTGTCTATTTATATTTGTGTATGATCTATTTTTTTGTGAATTGTCTGTTTATATTTGTGCATTGTCTGTTAATATTTGTGCATTGTCTGTTTATATTTGTGCATTGCCTATTTATATTTGTGCATTTTGTGTTTATATTTGTACATTTTCTATTTGTATTTGTACATTTTCTTTTTATTTTTGTATTTTTTTGTTTATATTTGTGCATTGTCTATTTATATTTGTGCATGATCTAATTGTATTTGTGCATTGTCTGTTTACGTTTGTGCATTGTCTGTTTATATTTGTGCATGATCTATTTATATTTGTGCATTGTATATTTATATTTGTGCATTTTTTATGTGTATTTGTGCATTGTCTGTTTATATTTGTGCATCGTCTGTTTATTTTTGTGCGTTGTCTATTTATATTTGTGCATTGTCTATTTATATTTTTTCAATTTCTATTCATATTTTGGCATTGTATATGTATATTTGTGCATTTTATTTTTATTTGTGCATAATCTATTTGTATTTGTGCATTGTCTATTGCTATTTGCACATTGTCTACTGGTATTTGTGCATTGTCTATTTATATTTGTGCATTAATTAATTGTATTCGTTCATTATCTATTTAGATTTGTGCATGATCTATTTGTATTTGTGCATTGTCTATTTATATTTGTGCATTATCTGTTTATATTTGTGCTTTGTCTATTTATATTTGTGCATTGTCTATTCGTATTCGTACATTTTCTGTTTATATTTGGGCATTGTCTTCTTATATTTGTGCATTATATATTTGTATTCGTGCATCGTCTATTTATATTTATGCATTGTCTATTTATATTTATGCATTGTCTATTTATATTTGTGCATTGTCTATGTATATTTGTGCATTGTCTATTTGTATTTGTGCATTTTCTATTAATATTTATGCAGTGTCTATTTATATTTGTGCATGAGCTATTTGTATTCGTGCATTGACTATTTATATTTTTTCATTGTCTATTGATATGTGTGAGTTGTCTATTCATGTTTGTGCATTGTCTATTTATATTTGTGCATTGTCTATTTATATTTGTGCATTGTCTATTAATATGTTTGCATTGTCTATTTATATTTGGGCATTGTCTATTTATATTTGTGTATTGTCTGTTTATATTTGTGCATTTTCTGTTCATATTAGTGCATTGTCTGTTTATATTTGTGCCTTGTCTATTTATATTTGGGCATGATCTATTTGTAGTTGTGCATTGTCTGTGTATATTTGTGCATTGATTATTTGTATTTGTGCATTGTCTATTAATATTTGTTCATTATCTATTTGTATTTGTGCATTGTCTATGTATATTTGTACATTTTCTATTTTTATTTGTACATTGTATATTTATATTTGTGCATTGTCTATTCATATTTGTGCCTTGTCTATTCATATTTGTGCCTTGTCTGTTTATATTTGTGCATTGTATGTTTATATTTGTGATTTTGTCTATTTATAATTGTGCATTTTCTATTTATATTTGTGCATTGTCTGTTTATATTTGTGTATTGTCTATTTCTATTCGTGCATTATTTACTTATATTTGTGCATGATCTATTTGTATTTGTGTATTGTCTGTTTATATTTGTGCATTGTCTGTTTATATTTGTGCATTGTCTATTCATATTTGTGCATTGTCTGTTTATATTTGTGTATTGTCTGTGTATAGTTGTGCATTGTCTATTTATATTTGTGCATTGTCTATTAATATGTTTCCAATGTCTATTTATATTTGTGCATTGTCTATTTATATTTGTGTTTTGTCTATTCATATTTGTGCATTGTCTGTTTATATTTGTGTATTGTCTGTTTATAGTTGTGCATTGTCTATTTATATTTGTGCATTGTCTATTAATATGTTTCCAATGTCTATTTATATTTGTGCATTGTCTATTTATATTTGTGCTTTGTCTATTTATATTTGTGCTTTGTCTGTTTATATTTGTGCATGACCTATTTTAATTGTACATTGCTTTTTAATATTTGTGCATTGTCTATATATAACTGTGCATTATCTCTTTGTATTTGTGCATTATCTGTTTATATTTGTGCATGATATATTTGTATTCGTGTATTGTCTATTATATTTGTGCATTGTCTTTTTATGTTTTTACATTGTCTATTTATATTTGTGCATTATCAATTTATATGTTTGCATTGTCTATTTATATTTTTGCATTGTCTATTTATATTTGTGCTTTGTCTATTTATATTTGTGCATTGTCTATTTATATTTGTGCATTGTCTATTTATTTTTGTGGTTTGTCTATTCATATTTGTGCATTGTCTATTTATATGTTGCATTGTCTATTCATATTAGTGCATTGTCTATTTATATTTGTGCATTGCCTGTTTATATTTGTGCATTGTCTATTTATATTTGTGCATTGCCTATTTATATTTGTTCATTTATGGTTTATATTTGTGCTTTGTCTATTAATAATTTTGCATTTTCTATTCATATTTGTGCATTGTCTATTTTTATTTGTGCCTTGTCTATTTATATTTCTTCATTTTCTATTTATATTTGTGCATTGTCTATTTATATTGTGCGTGATCTATTTATATTATTACATTGTCTATTTATATTTGTGCATTGTCTATTTATATTTGTGCATTATCTATTTATATTTGTGCATTGTCTATTAATATTTTTGCATTTTCTTTTTATATTTGTGCATTGTCTGTTTATATTTGTGCATTGTCTATTTATATTTGTGCATTGTCTATTAATATTTTTGTATGGTCTATTTATATTTGTGCCTTGTCTATTTATATTTGTGCATTGTCTATTTATATTTGTGCATTGTCTGTTTATATTTTGCATTGTCTATTTATATTTGTGCATGATTTATTTATATTTGTGCATTGTGTTTTTATATTTGTGCATGATCTATTTGTATTCGTTCATTGTCTATTTATATTTGTGCCATGTCTGTTTATATTTTTGCATGATCTATTTGTATTCGTGCATTGTCTATTTATAGATGTGCATTGTCTATTTACATTTGTGCTTTGTCTATTTATATTCGTGCATTGTCTGTTTATATTTGTACATGATCTATTTGTATTTGTGCATTTTGTGTTTATAGTTTTGCCTGATCTATTTATATTTGTGCATTGTCTATTTTTATTTTTTCATGATCTATTTATATTTGCGCATTGTCTATTTATATTTGTGCATGATGTATTTGTATTCGTTCATTGTCTATTTATATTAGGTCATTTTCCTTTTATATTTGTGCATTGTCTATTTATATTTGTGGATTGTATTTGTATGTTTGTGCATTGTTTATTTAAGTCTGAACATTGTGTATGTATATTGTGGGTTATCTTGTAGGAGGATTTCATCACACTCCAAAATGGGAGAGGGCACAAGAGACAATAATTTTTTTTCGTTGTCCATTTACAAATAATTTCAATTTTGTTATTAAAATTAAGCACGTTTGAAAAAAATTGTTGGATCATTCTGATACTCCAGAAAGAACTTGACACATGATGCAACCCTCTAACTCAGATATAGAACCATTGTAAAATGAGGATTACTGCTACATTTCGGGAGGCGACTCCAGAGACAATTTTTTTGTTTAGTGGCAGAATACAAAATTGATTCCTTAAGTTATTGAGGGAGATGTCTTTGTTTCCAATGCAGACTTTTCTTCGCGAAAAGACATTGCTAGTATTTCTAATCTTTATCGTGAGATCCATAGAAAAATGTCTAACTTAGTCCTTCTATTTTCTTCCTCCATAGGTGGCAACATCTCATGAGGAGAGATTCTCTCCAGTAATTACTAATAAGGTGCGTTTTAGAGGCGACGAACTTTAAATTAAATAAATCATAGAAATATATATTTAACATACAAATATGTGATTTATAATAATGATTTACTTCTGCCATTTAAACTTTAAATACAATCTAGGGCATATGACCCTTCCTCTCATATGGTGTAATCTAGAAGTCTTATTTTCACAAAATCTATGCATTAAATTGGGCTGTATTTTTGTAATAACACGTCGAATATTATCTTCTAAGAGGTCAATTATGTCTGGTTTATAAACGTAGACAGTGAATTTACATATCTCCAAAGAAAATAAATTGCACGAATAATATCCATTTCGTGAACTTATTCATTCATGTTTCTCTCAGTAAATTGGTTTTGTAATATGCAAATGGCAAATCATGATGGATTGCCAAAACAAGTTAACTCAAAATAACCGATGGTTGCTAAATCTGTAAATAACGAAAATAGAGTTGTCCGGTTAAATTTCGACACCTCTAAAATAAGCTCTCTTTATATCGGATACATTGTTACAGAGTATGGTCCTCTTCAAATCTATTCGCAATAAACCGTACCCATAAGTAATAAAACTTAGTTAATTATCTCATAGGATTAGCGAATCTCTCGACGAAGGTTTCCTCTCTAGAGCAATCGCTCTTTACATATCAAAGACGTTTGATAATGTATGGCGTAAATGACTACATCACAAGATCTCCACCTATGGTATAGTTGGAAATGTCAATTATTAAATCATTTCTCTCTGATGGGCTCATAAGAGTAGTGGTTGATGAGCAGAAATCAGAAGCTCTCAGTATTAATACTGGAGCCCCTCAGGGGTTCACCCTGGGCCCAACTCTCTTCGTGATCAACATAAAAAATGTTACAATCACATCCTTACATCATTCGTAGATATTTCTGCTGAGGACACTACAATCTATTTTAGCACATCAAAGACCGTGCTCTGATTTTGAATATGTTGTACAATAGGGAAAGAGATGGCTGGTTACTTTTAATGCATCTAAAACCAAGCTTCTATCTCTACACCGCGTCAACTCTGATGCCAATTCGGTATCGGTTGAAATGAATGGCTCTCGTCTTGGGGAGGCTTTATGTTTTGACAAGCTTCTGGGCTTGACTTTACTTCTGACCTGAAATGGAATACGTATATCAAATCCATATCCGAGGTCGCTGGAAAAATGGTGGGATCCTTCTTCCGCTCCGGTAGATATGTCACTCATGATGCAATTCTTTAACTATATAAGAGCCAGGTACGGACAACGATGGAGTACTGTTGCCACATCTGGACAGGAGCTGCTAGAGACAGCTTATCCTGCCTTGAAAGAGTTCCAAATAGACTTCGTAGCTTAGTGGGGAATGCGTTTTTCTCTTCCCCGCAACCTTTTGACACAGAAGGACGTTGCGAGTCTGCCTCTGCTTTATCGTTATTTTCATAGTATTTGATCAGCTGAGCTTCAATCTATGGTCCCCACTTTCATGACAAATACTCGTCTGGCCAAAACCATTATCAACAATTTCCCACACTCTTTATCTGTGCCTAAACCTAAATGAAGATTCCATGAACAAAGCTTCCTTCTTAGAACTGCACGCATGTTGAACTCTCTTCGGATTGCCTGCTTTCTAGATGACTACAATCTGATTGTCTTCAAGTCCAACGTAAACAAGTTCTTGATGAACCGTCCCCTAAGTTCTCCAATTTACAAAATTCCCACTACTTATGTTTACTACGCTATAATTACAATGACTAATGTATACCCATTAACCCTTATCCTTGAGCGGCCTCCGGCTCTTGATAAGCATTTCGATATGTGCATTTTACTCATCTTTCAACTTTTCTCATTGACTATGATCTTCGAGTGGCTTTTGGCCTTAATTAGCGATGATTCATTAGATAAAAGCTAGAACACGTTTTAGTGAAGCAAGTTTGGGTACAGAAATAATCATATTGTCTAAGCGGCATTACACCACTAAACAGAGAGGCTACGTCATTGTAATCAACAGTAACAGTAGGTGTTATTTCAGGAAATCAGGGCAAGATCATGTTTTTATTGCGCCCTCTAAGGGTAATATGAGGAATTTAACATTAATACACGCATTTATAAACGCACACACGAATGTTATGACAATATGTTACTTGATATTGCAATATTTTAAATAGTATTAACATTTGAAATCAGGTTTTATTGTAAGGATCAGATCTGAGGTTGCTGCACTGTTAAATAATTCTCAGCAGAAACGTGTCTGCACATATGTAACTAGTAATGGGTTCATAAATAAATAACCACACTATACATATATATATACACATATATATATACATATAGATATATATACATATATATATATTCAACAATGCCTAATTTAGCACAAAGAATCTTACCATCTAATAACAAAAGAATTAGTCTAAAAAATCCCTTTCCCAATTAAACCCAAAACTAACTGTAATTGCAATAACAAACATCTTTGTCCACTCAATAATGACTGCATCAATAAAGATGGTGTATATTCATGCACAATTACTGAGCTCCCACAACATTGCCCCACCTTTTGTTAAACGCAATGAACAGAATTCAAACTATTTCCCTAATACAAATCAGCAAATTAATATTAATTTCAGACCTCGAGCTTTTAATAAAGTGCATACATATATCAGCGCGACTTCAATATTTATTAAGAAAGGAATATCAAACCACATTTCTTCTTTTAACAACCATAATTCTAATAATAACCAAGAAACTTCTCTAACCACTTTAATTAAAAAACTTGATTCCAATAATATCCTCTTTCTAATCAAATGGACTATCCTAAAGAAAGAAGTATTATACTTCAAGCTTTAAGTCATGTCGCCTCTGCACAACCAAAGCTATAACTATAATTACTTCCCCTCAAAGTAACAATATAATAAATTCTAAAAACGAACTGATCTATTTCTGTAAACATAAGTCCAAATTTAATTATGATAATTTTGAAATTACATAGCTATTTACCTTTCAGATATATATAATTTTTCTATAACATTATAGTTTTTTCTACACACTTTCTTAATACTTTATAACTTAATAATTCTGTATTTTAATTCTATATTTCTTTTTTGTTTGGCCGCTTTTTATCTGGAATTTCCGTTTTAATGTTTAAATAGTCATATTTATCAAGTATATCAATCTACCTACACATTCATACCCTGCATGTATATTTTACTTATATTTTAATATATGTATTTACTTACATACTTACTTGCTTTATCCGGAATTTGCAGATACCGGCTATCCTCTCCCCTTAATTTTTTTTTGTTTTATATAACTCTTTGTTTATGTATTTATTTATTCATTTTTTACTTATATGTATGTATGCGAGTATATATATATATATATATATATATATATATATATATATATAGAGAGAGAGAGAGAGAGAGAGAGAGAGAGAGGAAGGATGTGCACAAATCTAAGGCAATGGTGGAATCCTTAGAAAATGCCATCCAGACCGTAGTGGAATGGGGACGTAAATGGATGGTGATATTTAATGCTAGTAAGACTAAGCCTATCTCTTTTAACAATTACAATAAACTTCTCCAGCCTGAGATAGCCATGATAAATAGCATCCTACCCGAGAATTCTTCCTTCAAACTCCTCGGCTTTACATTCACAGGTAATATGAACTGGAACAAATGCATTGATGACATTGCAAAGGCTGCTGCAAGGAAGATGTGTTCCCTCTATCAAGCTAGAAAACTACTCACACGTGAAAGTGTTCTGGACCCCCACAAGACTACTATTCGCCCGTGTATGGGGTATTGTTTTCACATTTGAACCAGTGTTTCTACCACTAGTCTCTCCCTCTCAGATAGTGTTTAAAAAAGAATCTTCAATCTAATAGGCCTCTTTTTGTCAACTAGGCTCCAACCCCTGTTCCATAGCCGCAATGCTGCATGCCTGTGCATGTTCTAAAAGTATTTTAATGGAATGTGTTCTGATGAACTTGTTGCACTTGTGTCCTCTTGACGTACAAATCCCCCAAAACCCGCTTAGCAACAAAATCACAACCCTTCACTGTTGAGATCCCTTTAATACCAGAAAGCGTTCAACTCATACAGCCTCTTCTCTCGAATAGCTAGACTTTAGAATTTCCTTTTCTGCTACCTGTTTACCTGTGTGTACTGATATGCAGAAGCTTAAATGTAAAGTACACCAACATCTTGTTAATCTTCCTTAAGCATGGTCCCAATTAGTAGGCCCTTACGTCTAACTGGCGATATGCCTTGTTTGGAGTCAAGGTGATTAAAAAACATATACATAAATACATACATACGCACACATACATACACACATACATACAAATTATTATTATTATTATTATTTTTATTATTATTATTATTATTATTATTTATTTATTTATCTACATAAAATTTTTATGTATCTGTTTTCAGTATTTACTTCGGCAGTGCTCGATAGGTAATATTCATATACACTCACACACACAGGCATACACACACACGCATATATATGTATATATATATATATATATATATATATATATATATATACATGCGTAATTGTGCTTGTGTGTATCTGTGAATACGGCTGAGTAAAGGATTATTCACTAGCTTAAAAGCTGGTCCATTGTACGTAATGAATTGTCGACCCGCTTCATATTCTTTTCATAGTGTCATGTCGTGTGGGTGTGGTAATTTCGGGATTTAAAAGAGACGCCATTCAAATGCAGTCGATTCTAAATAATCGCTTTTTGACATGACACCATAACTTAGCAGGTTTTGTGTGTGTCCCCTCCTCCATCCACCTTTCATTTTCATTCAGTTTTCAGCGAATCTCCCTCTAATCTCATTCAAAACATTCTTTAGAACGTCATGGGACCAATATTCGCTGGAAAGCAATACCGAATAAATGGCATGGAAAAAAGTTACAAAAGTTAGGGAAAGCGAAAAAGTAATTACATCAATAATACAGAAAGACACACACAGACTAACGCACACACACGCACACACACACACGCGCGCACACACACGTACATACATATAATCAATGGGTACATACAATATTAATGTGTTAAACGGGTTATGAAGGACAAGCAATTGGGCAACAATTTACAGGCCCCAACTTACAGAGAAGGTAAATCAAGAACCTTTACCCCAGGACATTACATGATTTAAGCAAGTGTACCAGATTTAGAAAGAGAAAAAAAGACATCAAACCTTTTTCTAACTTTTCGGTTAGTTCGTTACTCAAACCTTTAATTTCGATCAGAATCATATTCTTTTGCCATAACAATAAAGAAATGTAAATAAGATGTCGATAAAATGGCGTCGATAAGATGGCGTCATATTGTTCGCTGGAGTTCTGACAATTACGCTATTTTTCAATAAAAAATACATTTACATTTTCATCAAAGCGTTTATAACTGAATGAAATCAATTAAAACATATGTAAATGATCATTGACCACATATGTAATGGTCTCAGTAATGTTGACGTAATCCATTAAAACAGAAAAAAAACTGCATAGTGGATAAAATTATGATATTTTATATCAAATGAGAGAGAGAGGCAGAGAGATAAAGAGAGAGATAGAAAGAGTGAGAAACGGTTGAAAAGATAGGAAATGAAAAGATAGAAGAGAGAACGTTATGTATTACGACATCATTATGTATTCTGAAATCCGTAACGATTTATTTTATTCATTAATTTTGTGAAAGGTTTTTAAAATGTTGTTATTGTCGAATCCGTCAACGCTTTTCATGTTTTCATCAATTTTGAACCGGCAGGTTACGGAAAATACAGTACTAATACTGAGGTAATAAACATTTGTTTCTTCAAGACTTGTTTCATCATATATATATATATATATATATATATATATATATATATATATATATAATATATATATATATAGTCCAAAAATGTTGCTTCCTATTTTTAATTTCACCCGAAAGGATCAGAGAAGATTGCAAATTGCGTTGTTATTGTATAATAACTGAATTATTCAGGCATGATCTGAGAGTTTCATTTCTCTGTTGCAGATATTAACGGTGCGAGAAAGATGACACCCCAAAATTAGAATTGTTGTTCGTTATATCAAACAACAGAAAACAACTTCTATCATAGACGTGTGCCAGAAACAAAGATGCGGCATTGAAACCTTGCAAAAGGGCATTGATAATGGTGGAGACTATTTAGAAAAATAAAATCTGAATCAAAAACGGTCACTTGTTTTAATGATACCATTCCCGTTCTTGTAGCCCTTAAATTTTTGAAGTTAAAAAAATAGGGACGATTTTCTTTTGGAACATCCCCATATATATATATATATATATATATATATATATATATATATATATATATATATATATATATATTTAATTCCACAGTCAAACAACGTCGCAGTTCACAAAAGCCATGAAAGCAAACAAACCGAAAGCCCAAATCTCGAGTTTCGTCCTAATTTGGGCTCATCAGTAAGACATATCTGAACTCGGGATTCAAAACACAAGCCTCTTGCTGGCGATCACCCTGCCACCGGAGCAAAAGCACCACACACAGGAAAATCTATTCACTAATACAGATTAAGAAAACCGCGGCGAAATCCGATTATGGAATGAACCTACTTCGTCTCAAACAAGGAATGTGGTCATCCAACCAGCTATAATCCAGTAGGAATTTTATACTCGCTAGAATGATGCCATCCAACATGTTAACCTAACGAGCAATCAGTAATAGAATTTTCAGAATGCGAGAGATTATATTGTTATTTTATAAGCCAAAAAACATCCCAGTTTACAAGAACCATGAAAGCCAACAAACCGGAAGCCCAAAACTCGAGTCCCGCGCTAATCGGTGCTAACTAGTTAGACACATTGAACTCGGGGTTTGAATCACAAGTTCAACTGATGAGTACAAATGAAGGCAAAACTTGAGTCTTGGACTTCTGATTTGTTGGCTATCATGGCTCTTGTGAAATGCGACGTTGTTTGACTGTGGAAATAATCATATAATCTGTCACATTCTGAATATATATATATATATATATATATATATATATATATATATATATATATATATATATTCTTCAGACAAGATACATATCGAAATATTTTTGAATCCACTTTAATTTTTCTAATTAGCCGTAAAAATAAGTTTCCTCTGCAAATTACTCATTTCTTTCTTAGCTTCTGTCTATGACTTTCACCCTCTCTCACTCTTCCTTGTTTTTCTCTCCCTCTTTTCATACAACCTTTCTCTCTATCTTTTTCTATCTCTCTGTCTCTGCCTATCTCGCTCTGCCTGTTTGTGTACGTATTAACATTTAAAGACCATAAAAGGAACTAGTTAAGGGATTATAATAATAATTTTAAACAATAGTGAATATCACCACAAATATTAATACTGTTTATACGATAGTTGAGGCGAAAGCTAAATATAAAAGAAAGCTGGCAAATACTTGATATAACGAACAACAATTCTAATTTTGGGTTTTCATCTTTCTTTTTTAACGTTAAGTAGCTTTGGAAACTCACTTTTTTATTCAAATAATCTAACCTAAGCTTAACGGGTGGCAAAAACGATCACTGTTTATTCTAATACACTATCCCTAGTATATTTGATGCATGACTGCTCTAGTTAGTAGGGTTCGATTAATAATATCCAATACGTAATAAGAAAAAAACATAATGAAATTCAATAATAACACCAAGTTTAAAGGATTTGATAGTTTGTCCTCTATGCAGTCTTATGTTACTGTCTTAAAATCCGATGACAAGCTTGTCCGCGACTCTACCAAGATTTATGCGGTTCTCGAATGCTTTTATTGACGACAAAAAAGAAAGACCTATTAAGACTTTGCCAATCCTAAAATAGCGATAAATTCATTATAAATCATTGAGGTTAGTTTCATTGCAAGTTATATGTTTCATCGTAATATAACGGACGCCGTCAGTTCCTCTTGTGCTTTTCGCCATGAGAAAAGTTTTATACTAGTTCTGAAACTATACTTCATAACTTCCGTCCTAAGTGACTGAAAAAGAAATCGTTATGGATTGAGAAAATGCATGTTTGTCCCATTCAAGAGTTTTTTTTTTTTTGATAATCAAAACACAATCCACACATAAAAATAAAAAAAAGAATCCCGTGAGATATGGTAAAAAGGGCATATTCGTTTGAAGTAGCTGAATGGCCCTCGCTACATATTTGATTGATAATCTAATAAGTCGCCTTAATGAACGTGGTCTTTCTCAGATGGGTGTATCAGTTGGTTTTTATGACTCCACCAGCCAATCATATCCTTGTAAGGAGGAAGAACCCGGATTTACTCGTATTTATTACGTCAGCAAGTAAATAGGAAGGTAAAGAGCATAAACATTGATACTTTCTCGCAAGACTTTTCTGTATTCAAACGCCTTATTAATTTGATAAATACACAACGGTATTTTTTTACACAGGAATCACCAGCTGTGAAGCTGTGTGAGGCCACTCGAGGATAAGGGTCAATGTGTATACATTAGTCATTGTGATTATAGCGTAGTAAACATAAATAGTGGGAATTTTGTAAATTGGATTACTTAGGGGAACGGTTTATCAAGAACTTGTTTATGTTGGACTTGAAGACAATCAGATTGTAGTCCGCTGGAAAGCAGGCAAACGGAAGAAAATTCCTTTACACAATTTTCCAAAAAGAGCACTAACGATCCTAATATATAATGTATATGACATCAGCACAGTATGCAGGAGCAACT
Organism: Euprymna scolopes; assembly: GCF_053919585.1. Taxonomy (NCBI): domain Eukaryota; kingdom Metazoa; phylum Mollusca; class Cephalopoda; order Sepiida; family Sepiolidae; genus Euprymna; species Euprymna scolopes. The sequence continues at coordinate 15,205,222 of NC_136499.1, read as the reverse complement.
CGGCTCTCTCGATCTTGTGCGAGTTAAGCCCCCGATGGAAAATTCATGACTAAGAACTGTGTTTATGAAAAGACATGGAAATGTGGAAAACTATACAAAGGTGAGCTATCCACTAAAATTAATATCAAAAAGTCGTAATACGTAAACAAATTCAAAAGTCAAATGTGTACATCCGGGTTCTCTCTTATTACAAGGATATTATAGGCTGCTTGACTCATAAAAGTAAGCAAGGTGACTGATGTTCAATCAATCGAAGCGAAGGCCACTAAACTACTTTAAAAAATATACCCCATTTCGCGGGACATAACATATCTCACGTGATTGTTTTGTTTTAAATTTTTTATTTGTGGTGGAATATTCGATTTTCCAAAAAGAAGAACTATTGAATGGGACAAACATGCATTGCCACAATCCATAATTATATAAAGTAAAATGGAGAGCTTCTGTTATTATGGTACGAAATAAAAACTAGAGAGTAACAGTGGAGAGTAAGACGGTCCGAAAAAAGAAGCTCATATGGTGGGTCACGATCAACTGCAATTTAGACTGGAAGCAATTTCCTGATATGGATGTATATATTTGTCCACATCGGCCTAGTTGTACGTCAGCACACAGAACATCTGCTTAGCAAGGTTGACTTCGTTACGCTTCTATTTTCTATTTTTTGTACTCTAGTTTCTTACTCGACCTTCATCTACGCAAGCCGGCTTCGATTCTGTCCTTTTCTATCCAAGCTTTGTTTGTAAGTTATATTTCTCTATTCGATTCAAACATCGCTTTTTTTAAACGCGATCTGAGTCTGTCAAATTCTGGCACAAGGTCGTCCAACACATGTCTCAAAACTATTCTAATCAGTTGAAGTTTTCGTTTATCAACATACTTGAACTTATTTATATATATAAAAAATAAAACGTATATATATATTATATATATATATATATATATATATATATATATATACAACAGGTTAAATGTATTCAAAAGTGACAACTAATAAATGTAACGACGTTATTTAGAAAAGAATAGCAAGATATATTCTGATAAATGCCAACAAATTTACATAGTCGCGACATTGGATATGCTAATTTTCAGGACAAATGATCAGTTCAAACCAGAATACTCGTCAGGCGACTAAATAAATGGTTGATTTCCACGGAAGAAACCAGTCCTCAAATTGTTTAATGACTGGTTTATTCTGTTGAAAGCAACCATTTATTAAGTCGCCTGACGAGGATTCTGGATTGAACCGACCAATTAGCATATCCACTAGCGACTTTAATATATAACTGTATATTTGAGCATATGTAAAAGTAACAGGTTTTATCGGTTTACTCCTGCTAATTTCCTATTTTTCAAGTTTGATCCTTAGCAGTAATTTTTAAATTTGCCCATCAGGTTCAAATCTCTTATATATAAAGGCTCAAGTCTGTAGATTAAGAATTAAGAAATAGTCAATATATATGTATTACGGTGTTGCAAAACTAATATCGTTTTCTTACATATATAATGTTATATATGGTTTCCGAATTAATTCATTAATATATATAGCCATGTTATATATCATTTTGAAGTACGATTTTTGCTCTATCAAATAGCGTTATTCGTTACCGTTCACAATCTCTTCATTCATTTTTTGCAGGCTTTTCGACAGCATAGACAAAATTCAAATCCGGACGATTTTCTTGTTCCAGTTCAAACTAGGCCGAAAAGCTGACGAGACAGCTTGTGATATCAATGATGCGTTTGGCCAAGGAACAACTAACGAAGGTGTGGCGCAACGGTCGTTCAAGAAATTTTCGCAATGGTGATGAGAGCCTCGAAGCTGGAGATGGTCGCAGCCGGCCGACTGCGGTTGATAACGAACATTTCAAAGCCTTAATTGAAGCCGATCCTCGCAAAATCACACAAGAAGTTGTTGTTGAACTCAGGTTGACCACTCAACAGTCATTCGCCATTTAAATCAAATAGGGAATACAAAAAAGTTGGATAAATGAGTGCCACATGAATTGAACGATAATAAAAAAAATCGTCGTCTTGAGGTGTTTTCTACGTTCCTTCTGCGCAACAAAAACAGCCAGTTCCTCAAGTGGATTGTGACATGTGATGAGAAATGAATCGTTTACGACAACCGGCGACGTTCGGCAGAGTAGTTGGATACCAGAGAAGCTTCACAACACTTCCCGAAGCCGAAACTATACCAAAAAAGGTTATGGTGACTGTATTGTGGTTTGCAGCCGGTCTCATCCATCAAAGCTTCTAAAATCCGGGCGAAACAATTGGGGCAGGGAAGTACTGCCGACAAATTGATGAAATGCACCAAAAGATCCAACGTATGTGCCCGAGATTGGTCATTATGAAGGGACGAATTCTCCTCCATGACAACGCTTGCCCGCATGTTGCTCATCTAACCCTGTAGAAGCTAAACGAATTGAGCTACGAGACTCTGCCTCATCCGCCATATTCAGCATTTCGACAACTTCCTGTGCAAAAAATGCTTCAAACGTCGAGATGATGCCAAATCTGTCTTCAATTACTTCGTTTTTCATTCTTTGCTATAACTCATATTTCAATTAGTAAAGTTTATTATGAAAGGAGGTTTTGTGAAGTTGAACGTCAAAAAAACGACATTATTATAATTATATTATAATTATATTTCTAACTCTTTTACGATATATATATATATATATATATATATATATATATATATATATATATAATGGCTCCTTCAGTCTTTGACAGACTATGGATAGCCATGAAAGAGTGACATTTTTGTGGCAGGAAGTACGCTATCTCAACCACACCTCTGTTGAGCCAACATTGTTAAATACCAATGTTAAGTGAAGTGAACCGGAAAAAATGCCGATATATATATATATATATATATATATATATATATATATATATATATATATATATATATATATATATATATATATAAAAGAATATCTCCCTAGTGAGATATTCTTGGCCTGATGATGTGATTTTCCCTAGCAGGGTAGTCACTGAAACATATTTGCATATGTGTAGCCACTAATGTTTTATATTCAAAATATTCATATTGCTCTGTCTAAACATTGAGCACTCTTTGGTAGACACATTGTGTTTTGTTGTTATAGTTTAAATAACTAAACAATACTAACAATAATATATATATATATATATATATATATATATATATATATATATAAGTGAAAATGTGTGTGTGTTTGTGTGTGTGTCTGTCTGTCTGTGTGAGTACATCTCCCTACACAATAACTTTATCAATTTTCGGTCTACAGACTCGAAATTTGACATGTGATCGAGATTTGGGAAAATCTTTTTAATCGGCTTTCGGCCAGACATTCTGCTGGTCAAAGTTCAACAATTCGACTATTGAGAACTCTACCAAACTCCTACGCCAGTTTTGGGTCTACACACTTGAAATTTATATATTATATATAGATTCTTTGGACATATATTAAACTTTATAATTACATTTGAGCTCAAAATAATAAATACTAAGCGGTGATAATTGGGGTCAAAGTTTAAAAAATTGACCTCTGCAATCTCTACCAAATTACTCAGCTAATTTTTAGTCTGAATATTATTATTATATATATTCAGACATAGGGCAAGCTATTTAATCGGTTTGGGCCGAAAATTTGGCTGCCAAGTGATCAAAGTTCATAAGATTTTACATTTGCGGTCTCTAGCAAACTATTCAGCCAATTTTGGGTCTGAAAATTTGTAAATTTTACATAAAGAGTACTCAGACATGCAGCAAGCTTTTTAATCAGTTTTTGGGTGACAGTTCCGCTGCCAAGAAGTCATGGTTGAAATAGTTGGCCTTTGCAGACTCTACCAAACTCCTCCGCTAATTTTTGGTCTAAACATTTGAAATTATAGATGTAGGTTACCTGAACATGTGTAAAATATTTTAATTTGATTTCAGCCCCAAATAAAAAAGGTTAAGGACTAAAAATTGGGGTCAAAATTATTTTTTCTATCTCTAATAACTTTTCCCTATAGTGGTTAAGGAATCTATTATATAGAAAGGCATACCTCACATATGCACACACAGTTATAAACAGTACATACGGCCCGAGCAAAGTCTGGCATAACTGCTAGTATATGTATATAATTTAATTAATTTAGATATATGTCTATATTTTAATATAATTTTAACTATGATTTTAACATGCAATTTTCTCTCTTTTTATCTCTTTCTATATCTCTCTTCCTCTCTCTTTCTCAAACCTTTATGTCAAATATCGAGTCTGTCGACTGAAAATTGACAGAGTAGTTTAGTATGGAAATGTACACACAAAGACGGACAATTTCAGTTATACATATATCTATCTATGTATATAAAAGTGAACGTGTATATAGTTATATGTATATAAAAGTAAACTGTGTGTGTCTGTGTGTGTGTGTCTGTGTACATTTCCCTACGCAATAACTCTGTCAATTTTTAGTCTACACACTCGAAATTTGATATACAGGTTACTGAAATTTGGAAAAATCGATGTGATCGGGTTTTGGCCAGAAATTTGGCGATTAAGGGGTCAAATTTCAAGGAGTTGATCTTTGAGAACTCTACCAAACTTCTCCGACAATTTTTAGTCTACGCACTTGAAATTTTAGATATAGGATCCTTGGACACGGATCTAACTTAATAACTTTATTTGAGCCCAAAATAATAACATTTAAGGGGTCATAATAGGGGTCAAATTTTAAAAAATTGACCTTTGCGGTCTCTTCCAAATTGCTCAGACAATTTCTGGTCTAAATATTTGAAATTTTGCATAAAGGGTATTAAGAGATGGGGCAAGCTTTTTCATCAGTTTGGGTCGAAAATCTTTAGTTACCAATATATAAATGTATGCATGTATGTATGTATGTATGTATGTATGTTGGCATGTCTGCCTTAAACTTTCAATAGAGGCGACGGATTTTACCAAGATCGTTATCGTTTTAACGTTCGACCTTTCATGCGACAAATATCGAAAAATTGGCTAAAAACATTAATATCTTCCCCTTCAACTAGGCACTACTTTTTTCGACGATATTTTTTAAAGTTATCCTCTTCTTTAGATTGTCTAGCCTTAATTTAAAAAAAAATAGCTTCCGGTTTGGTGGTGGTCGTAACAGCATAAGCGTTAGGTTTTACCCTGTTCTTTTCCTCCTTCGCGGTACGGGGTCGAGCCTGCCTTCCTACTACCACTTTTTTTTTACTCAACATACACATACAAACACCCGGGCAACGCTAGTATACCTATAAAAGTGAAAGTGTATGTGTGTGTGTGTCTGTCTGTCTGTGTACATTTCCCTACGCAATAACTCTGTCAATTTTTTGTCTACAGACTCGAAATTTGATGTACACGGTACTGAGATTTGGGGAAATCGATTTGATTGGTTTTCGGCCTGAAATTTGGCGATTAAGGGACCAAAGTTCAACGATTTGACCTTTGAGAACTCTACCAAACTCCTCCGATACTTTTCGGTTTAAACTCTTGAAATTTTAGATATAGGATCCTTGGACATGGATCTAACTTACTAACTTGATTTACGCCCAAAAGTATAAATTTAAGGGGTCATAATAGTGGTCAAAGTTGAAAAAATTGACCACTACTTTTTTTTTTTTGCTCAACATACATCTCCAAATACCCGGGCAAAGCCGGGCACCCATGCTAGTATATATATATATATATATATATATATATATATATATATATATATATATATATATAGAGAGAGAGAGAGAGAGAGAGAGAGAGAGATTTTCTCTGGTGTTTCATTTTATTTTAGTCGAAGTTCTCAGAAATAAAGAGCCCCCTGCCTTTACTGCTTTTATTTTTTTATTTCATTTTCACCCCAATCAAGGCATATTGTCACTTTGATGTAAGGGGCTACTATTAGGGGTCTAAGTTACAGGAGTACTATGTAGGGAGTTGTACAGCAAGATGTTCACATTGCACTATAACTTCTGCATGTCAGTAAAGTTGGGGAAGCAGGAAACCGGAAGAGAATGCCAAAGTCCTGCAGCTCTGGGGAAGGAGATATTAGAGTTAAAGGCTTTCTTACATCTTGGGATCTCAACTGTGTAGGGGTAGGATTTTGTTGCTTGTCGGGTTTGTCGGACGTATTTTCGTCGAGGGGGCACAAGGGCTTGTAGTTCGTCAGAGCATCCACCATTAAAATACTTGTAAAACAAGCAGAGAGATGCAACATTTCGTCGGTGGTACAGGGGCTGAATTTTAGATAACAGTTCAGGATCTATTAGATTGGCTACTCTCTTTTGGGCCCTGTCCAGGAGTGAGAGACTAGAAGCAGATGCACCAACCCAAATGTGACAGCAGTACTCTATACACGGGCGAATGGTGGCTTTGTAGAGGTAGAGGATACTTTCAGGCGTAACTTTCGAGCACGATAGAGAGAGCCCACCTTCTTTATAGCAGCCTTAGCAATGATCTCAATATACCTATTCCAACTCATGTTTCCTGTGAACGTTAAGCCAAGAAGCTTGAACGAAGTGCTCTCAGGTAAAATATCTCTAGCCATAGCTATTGGTGGTTGGTAAGGTTTCATGTAATTATTAAAGGAAACTATCTTTGTCTTGGCAGCGTTGAACATTACCATCCATTTATGACCCATTCCACTACAGGCTGAAGATCTTCCTCTAGAGTTTCGGCCATTACCTTAGGTATGTGCTCATAAGGTACATAGATATTCGAATGTTTCACCACTGTTCTTCTATTTCTCTGAAACACTGTATTAGTCAAGAAATTGACAACATACTCTCCTCATTTGAATATTTATAATATATCTTTCTTGTGGTCCCTTGATTTTACTGGATTCAAGGACAATAATTCCTTATGTTTGGTGGAGTATCCATATGTGTTGTTATTTGAGATAAAATTATTGGAACAAGACACATCATTCCTCCTAAAAGCCAGTGTGGGATAGCCATACTGAGATCTTATTTGTGCCACTAAGAGAAAAGTATCGTGTCTAGTAGGCATTCAAGTTCTCTCCTTTTGGTACATATATGTGTATGCATGTGTATTAAAATAGCAAAAAGGGCAAGGAGAAAAATATCCCAACGATTCCACCAATCTTTTTTTCGTTGGGATTTTTGAAAAATATATTGCGAGGGAGACAAATAAGAATGACATAAACATATTGATTTTCAATTTATTTTGTAAATATATTAAAATGTGTTTAACTTATATATAATTTCGTGTAATTTCTTTAACTATCATTCTCTCTACTCTCCTCCCCCCCTCTCTCTCTCTCTCTTTATATATATATATAAGATATCTCACTACTGATGCAATTCTCTATCTATATAAAAGCCAAGTACGCCATATCTGGGCAGGAGCTGCAAAAACAGCCTATCCTGCCTTGACAGAGTACAAAATAGACTTCGTGGCTTAGTGGGGGATGCCCTTTTCTCTACCCTGCAACCTCTCTCCCACAGAAGAGACGTTGCGAGCCTATCCTCATTTTATCCTTATTTCCATGGCAGGTGCTCGTCTGAACTCCAATCTCTGGTCCCCCTTCGCCAATCTTTCACGAAAAACACCCGTCTAGCCGAATCCACTGTGAAAAATTTCCCCCACTCTATATCTGTGCCTAAATCAAAACGTGGATTCCATGAACTAAGCTTCTTTCTTAGAACTACACGCCTGTGGAACTCTGTTCCGTCTGCCTGCTTCCCACCGGATTACAACTTGGATGTGTTCAAGTCCAATGTTAACAAATTCCTAATGAACCGCCCCCTTAAGTAAACACTTCATCAAATCTCAACACTAACGTAATGTACTTGCAATAACCCTTATCCCTGAGTGACTTCCGGGCCTTGATAAGTGGTGATCACTGTGTAAAAAAAAATAAAAATGTATATATATATATATATATATATGCCACTCTGATAGACGTTAAAAACATTTAAAAATAAATGTTTAAATTTCAACAATATTTCTCGCTGTTAACGGTGGCTGAATGGATTGGGCCCTTGCTAATGGAGTCAAAGATGACTTTGCTGCCGGGTTCGGGTCTCCCGACCGGTTTTAATCGAACACCTGCAGTGATGATTCCCAAAAGGATGAAACACTAGTGTCTGAAGATATTTAATGAGTATTATAGCATATATTATATTTATATATTAATTCTTTATTTGTGTTTACATAAGCTATAATATGCTGCTACAGAACTATGAGCATGTTTCGATCAGCTAGTTACAACTAACTAGAGACTTCTTCAGGCGATATAGCTTATATGTAAGCAAAGTTTCCTCGTAACAGAGAGTCAGGATCCGGAGATTCCATCAAATGTTGTGAAATAATATGTAGTTGTATGTAAATAAGACCCAATACAGGTGTGCATATGAGTCTGTCTTGTGATATGGGAATGAACGGGGGAAAATAGGGGGGGGCGCTAAAAATCGAAATAAAGGTAATGGAAAACTAGAAAGAACAATATCCGTATAAGTATGTGATCTCCGCCCTAAATCTTAAACATACTAGTATGTATAGGTTTAAACAGCAGGGGTATGTGAATTATATATATATATATACGGGGGTCGGTGCCACCGTTCGTCTCAAGAGATTATGGATATCCCCTGGAAGGGTAGCTGCGCGTGTAATTTAAAGGCAAGGGTTGCGCAATCTCATCCACACCTCTCCTGCATTGCTTGAGTCCAGTGGAAAGGAGAATTCCAGGAAAACTGAAACAATACTGAGATAAGCAGAGAGCACATACAGCTGATAGAATTTCTGAATAGTCACCCATTTTAATACTGACCAGGCTGAACATTGCTTAACTTCTGTGATCTAACGGGAACCGCTGAGCAAAAGAACTGATGCCGTACACCATATATATGCACCCACACACACACACACACACACGCGCACACACACACACGCACGCACACACACACACACGTAGTTTTCTAGATTTAAATCCACTACAACTCGTGTGTTTATACAAAAACTGCTCGCTTAACAGAGAGCGTTATTAAAGTATATGTAATTATCCATATATAATCTGATATAGGTGCGCATACATTTTTCTGCTATGACTCTTAAAAGAACAACTGCATCTGGCCTCATCTTTCTTAAGACCAAACTCGTAAATATTCATTATTTTTACTAAGTTTTATCTACTCTATAAAAGAAAAAGAAGTTGTAAATAGATATACTACACACACACATATATATATATGTATATATATACATATGTGTATATATATATGTATATATATACACATATATGTGTATATATACATATATATATGTATGTATATGTGTATATATACATGTATGTGTATATATATATATATACATATATACACATATATATGTATATATACATATATATGTATATACACACATACACATATATATATATATATAGATATATATTATATACAAAGAGATCGATAGATAAACAGGTAGATAAATCAAATGAAAATACAGAAATAGATTATATGAAATTAAATATATAGAAGGTCACAATCAAACTGACCATCACATCAAGATGTAAAATTGTGATTCCATAATTATGAATAGACCAACATTAATGCACTGCTTATGGTACCGAATTGCTATCCGGAAATCTTTCGCCGTGTCTGGGAAACTCGCACAGTCTGTTTATTCTGAGATGGTTTTGTTCCCCGTACCCTTCCACGCGTGTACACTTCAGTGGCGCCACCCTTTCGTCTGGATAACAAATTCCTGTTACGGTCGCTGATCTTGTTTTTCTCTTTCAACATCTATCTTTGCCTCTCTCCATCTCTCTCTTCTCTCACGCACACATACTCGTTATCTCTTTCTTTCTCTCTCCCCCTCCCTCTCTTTCTCTCTCTCTTTCTCTCTCGCTCTCTGTTTTGTCTTATACAAACGCATACACATATACGAACTCTTAAACTCTCAACACCACTTACAATCACTGGTTCCACGCTTTTGTACAGATTCACAGCCGGCAGAAGTCATTTTCTATCATGACACGTAACTTACAGCCGTTCTAGACGCCTATATGCACCTACTAATGCCTATATATCTTTACAGGATGGGAGGCAGTCTAATTTATAATATTGTTTCTTTTATCTATGGTTCTTTTAACAGTAACAAGTCGCTTTCTCCCATATGAGAAAAACTCCCCTCTTTCCCAGCATGCCTAACGACAGACAGAAATTCCATATCATAAATACAGATATTTTTTCTTAAAGGCTTCCTGTCTATGGTACCCGTTACATGGAGACTACTTCCATTATCCAATCCAATTTCAACAGATTCTGGTCATGAATACTCGCTACTGGTAATTTCATCAGTTCATCCCATCAATCTTACCCAATCCTCTCATAAGTTTTCCATCTCTCAACTGACAACCATTTCATCTCATTGACCGTTATCCTCGAGAGTTTTTTGCCTTGACCAGTGATTATCTAGTGGGGAAAATGTATACGTATTACATTAATATATGTATGCAATGCGTGAATTTATACGGCATAATCACGTTGACAGACTGGCTCTTGTTAGATCACCGCAGTTGAGCAACGTTGAGTCTAGTCAGTATCAGATAGCCGATCAGTTAAGAATACCAGTCGCTGTACATAGCGGAACACCGAAACTTCCGGGAGCTTATGCATCCCATCTGGTTTCTATCTGCCACAATTCTGTTTTGCCGCTGGATCAGACTGGTTGGGACGAGAGAGTTAGGCTGGCTCTGTGCGAACCAGCTTCACTTTAAACAAATTCTCAACGCAAGTCATACATCATCCTTAGGATGATTAGAGTGTCTTCGTCTTTCCGACGTAGCAACCGTTTATTCTTATACATTACATAACTATCAAAGTTGCCATTCCATTGCGTGTGTTAGGTACATTTATTGGAGTAACTTCGCGTGTACCGTATTAAGAAACCCATATTGTTATCTTCTTCTTTAGAGCGGAGATCTACTTGCGATTACAAACCTTGTAGTCTGTTATAAAAATTACTCTGCTGATAGGAAGACCCGACATTGGCGGGGATTGAATAAGGATCAACGAATACTTCATTCTTCAAATATTTTTATTGGCATCATAATCAGTGGAATCGTCTATTTGTCAATCAAATAGATTGATTACCTGTTCAAGTGCACTGGGAAACATGTCTCCCGCAGTGACTTATTCCACAATACCTGGCAGTCTACATTGCACTGTTAAGAAACTATTGTTTATTTCATAAAATTATCTGTAAATAATGGCGCCACTTAAAGTATAAAATGCAAACTTTAAGTATCATGTTTACATTGTGCTCCCAACAAAACATTTATTTCGAACGCGTCCCTTTTTTATAAAGAATATACTGTTGATTTAATAGATTGAGACATTTTGCTTGTGCGGTTAGAAAACTTCTTAAATTAGCTTGAAGGGTTGTAGTAAAATATTAACCTTTTTTTAAATCTGACGTCCTCATTTAATCGGATTTTTTCGATTTTCGATACTTATCAGACGCATTCCGATAAAAAAAAAACATACGTAAGAACACTCCCAGACACATAGTGACATTACTTAAAATCATCCCAGCCATAGGGAACGAACTCACACGCACACATAGACACACAAGTTTCTTTTTATACTAGCAGTTCAGCCCGGCTTTGCTCTGGCCCTCTATGCTGTTCATAACTTTATGTGCATACACACACACACACACACACACACACACATATATATGTATATATATATATATATATATATATATATATATATATATATATATATATATATATATATATATGTATATTAAAAAGTTTAACTCATCTCCAGGTAACCTACGTCTAAAATTTCAAGTGTTTAGACGCAATATTGGCTGAATATTTTGCTAGAGACCGCAAAGATTAAATCTTTAAATTTTGACTTCTTGGCAGCAAAATTTTAGGTCAAAAACTGATTAAAAAGCTTGAATACCCTTTATGTAAAATTTCAAATGTTTACACCCAAAATTGGCTGAATAGTTTGCTAGAGACTGCAAAGGTAAAATCTTTTAACTTTGACTTCTTGGCAGCCACATTTTCAGCAAAACTCCAATTAAAATTTCAGATATTTACATCAAAAACTGGCTGAGTAATTTGGTAGATATCGCAGAGGCAAACATTCTTTTAACTTTGACTCTAATTTTGGCTATCTAACATGTATTATTTTGGGCTCAAATCAAACTAAAAGTTTGGATCCATAACCAAGTAACCTACATCTAAAATGTCAAATGCTTAGACTCAAAATTGGCGGTGGAGTTCAGTAAACTTTTCAAAAATCAAATCGTAGAACTTTGACTCCATGACAGCAAAATTTTGGGTTAAAAACCGATTAAAAAGATTTACTCAAATCTCAATATTCCTTATGTCAAATTTTGTAGTGAAAATTTACAGAGTAGTTAGGTAGGGAAATGTACAGACACAGACACAGACAGACACACACACACACACAATTTCATTTTTATAGATATACTAGCAGCTCAGCCCGGCTTTGTTCGGGCCCTATGCACTATTCATAACTTTATGCGCGTATATATATATATATATATATATATATATATATATATATATATATTTAAAAGTTTTACTCATGCCCAGGTGACCTACATCTAAAATTTCAAGTGTTTAGAACCAAAATTGGCGGAGGAATTTGGTAGAGTCTGCAAGCATCAGCTCTTTCAACTATGACCTCTTAGCAGCCAAATTGTCGCCTAAAAACTGATTAAAAAACTTGCTTCATGTCTAAATACCCTTTATGTAAAATTTCAAATGTTTAGACCACAAAATACACGAACAGTTTTCAAGAGACCGCAAAGATCAAATCTTTTGAACTTTGACAGCTTGGCAGCCAAATGTTCGGTTAGAAAAAGATTAAAAGCTTGTCCTATATTAGAATACTCTTTATGTAAAATTTCAAATGTTTAGACCAAAAGTTTGTTGGGTAATTCGGTAGAGACTGCGGAGGTCAAATTCTTTTCAAATTCAACTTCAATTTTGACCACTTAACATTTATTGTTTTGGACTCAAATCAAGTTAAATAGTTTGATCCGTGCCCAAGTAACCTACATGTAACATTTCAAGTGTTTAGACCCAAAATTAGCGAAGAAGTTTGGTAGAGTTTTCAACGGTCAAATCGTTGAACTTTAACCCCTTGACAGCCAAATTTCTGGCCGATAATCGATTAAAAAAAAATCCCAAATCTCAATTCCCATTATGTCAAATGCCGAGTTTGTAGAATGAAAATTGACAGAGTAGTTTGGTAGGGAAATATACACACACAGACACACACACAAGGACAGACAATTTCACGCATATATATATATATATATATATATATATATATATATATATATATATAGAGAGAGAGAGAGAGAGAGAGAGAGAGAGAGAGAGAGATAGAAAATATGGGGTTGGTGAAAAAAGAATGTCGTTTTTTCATACATCATGAAACTTTTCATCATCACTTCGAATTCTTTTTACTTCATTTGGAACCATGTTTAAAGGGACCATGTAAGGAGATGAGCGAGATGTCTGTTTATATTTCACTAGCGGGGGGGGGGGCTTTGCCCGGTCGCTTAACTATGATATTTTAATTCGTCCAGATTTTGAATATATTATTATAGAGTTGTGTTTTCAAAAGTAAAAACAAATTTATTTGGGTGCCATCAGCTAGAATCGAAATGGAAAGCAAAATTGCAACATGCAAAGCTGGGGACGTTACCACTTTATCAAGGTGACACGCGTAAGAATTGCTTAAAAGTGAAAAATTAAACATAAACTAAGATGAATATATAAACTGTACAACGATTTTTTTTTTAAATTTTGACCCATCTTTGACCCCTTAAAACACTATTTTAACCGGCTAGATACCCTAACAAAGGACCGTCCATAAAAATCCCAATTTTAGTTTCAGTAGAGATAAAATTTGAAAATATGAAGAAAGACAAGCATATGGCCTTTTATGTATCAGACTAGCGGGGGTAGCGCCCGGTGTTGCCTGGGCGTAAAATATAACATCTTGATTCGTCCAGATCTCGTATACATTATGAATAGCAGGCTGCCCGGCATAGCCCGGTGAAAGCCTAATCCCTTGCAAAAAGGTAAATTATGGTTGGTGGTGGTGGCCACTGTCGTCTCTGAACAAATCGGACACTGGCGGCCGTGACCGAAATGAAATACTCTGTTTTCACTGGCGAGAAAAATGGTCCATTAGAATACTAATGGAAAGTAAAAACAGAAGTGTTAGAAGTTAGGGATTCTCATTGTATATGAACCGTTTAGAGTAATCTAAATCAGTGGTAGCAGTTCTAGCTGTTTCCTATGTTGTTCAAGTTTTATTTTCAAGTCCTTCACCAATAGCATTAAAGTAAATTCCAGTTTTATGCCGTATTTTTTTTAACGTTTAAAACAAAAAATTACGACTTTTTTACTTCATATTTTTGAGTATTGTCATGTTAGGAAAAGCGTTTGGAATAGACATTCCAAACTCTTCATGTTAAGACCGGTTTTCGGAATATACACCCACTAGATGCCTATGTAAAGAAGAGTATTCGGAGTAGACAAGCTCCTTTTTTTCGGAGAAGATGCAAAAATACCCCCGCCCCAATTTTACCGTGATAATTGGTGTCCATATACCCACCCGCAAATGCAAAAATAAGAAAAATAAAATGGGGGGACTGTTGGAAGGAGAGCAGTAGATTTGTTTATCGCGCGTGCGTACAAACAAGTCAATGAATTGCAGTGTATGATACAGGTTTTATATCTCTATAATACTTGTATCCGCAAAATTTGAATGAGAGGTTCTTAGTCAGCATAATAGAAAAGCTTTAAAAGTCATCATTCTAAAGAAAATTGTAGAGGTGGACCTAATGTACACATTTACCCCCCACAGAAAAAAGTTAACGTGTGCACAATTTCGAGAATCAACCCGGAAAAGGGATTTAAATAAAATACTCCACCGAATTAAATTCCCTAATTATTGAATTTTACGTTAAAACTGTAAGGTCGATAATCGGTGGAAAAAATCGGTAAGATTCCAACTTTTAAACACGCTCATGGGTCTGTCAGTTGAGGTATGTAAGCACAAATTGAAAAATCTCTAAACAGTTTGAAAAATATATCCGATATTAACTTAAATAAACATACTTATTTGCAAAGATATGAAATAAAAAAAACTAAAAAGTCAATGAATGAAAAAGTGTACATATTGTTATGCATTTTTATTATAAGGATGAAAAAATAAACATAAAATATAGTCTCTCTCTCTCTCTCTCTCTCTCTATCTCTAAATAAATAAATAAATAAATAAATTTTAAGGAGTCATAATAGGGGTCAAAGTTTAAAAAAAATTGACCTCTGTGGTCTCTTCCAAATTACTCAGACAATTTCTGATCTAAATATTCGAAATTTTACATAAAGGGTATTCAAAGATAGGGCAGGCTTTTCATCATTTTGGGTCGAAAATATTTAGTTATCAATATATAAACGTATGTATGTATGTCTCTTTGCATGTCTGCCTTGAACTTTCAATGGAGGGGCCGGATTTTACCAAGATTAGTATCGTTTTAAACTTCGATCTTTCATACGACAAATATCGAAAAATTGGCTAAAAATATTAGTATCTTCCCCTTCAACTAGGTAATTTTTTACAGGGGGGGTCACTTTTTTCGCTGATATTTTTTAAAGTTATCCTCTTCTTTAGATTGTCTAGCCTTAATTTTAAAAAATGTCGCTTCCGGTTTGGCGGTGGTCGTAACAGCATAAAAGCTTGGGTTTTCACCGTTTTTTTTCCTCCTTTGCGGTACGGGTTCGAGCCTGTCTTCCTACTACCACTTTTTTTTTTTTTTTGCGCAACATACACATCCAAACACCCGGGTAACGCCGGGCTGAAATGTTAGTTAACTATAAAATAGTTTAGCAGTTATTAATATTTCACGTAAAGAGAGAGAGAGAGAGAGAGAGAGAGAGAGAGAGAGAGAGAGAGAGACGGGAAGAATATATATATAGCGCAGGTTTAAAAAGTGAGAGAGACAGACAGAGAGGGAGAGAAAAAGAGAGAAAGGGCGAGAACAAGTGAAAGATCGGGAGGGCAAGAGGGTTAGGAAGCTTTTTTGCAATGTTTATTTTCATATAAATTACTAATTAGATAGCTATTTAATGATCTAAAAAGAACTTGCAGTTTGTAATTTTTATTACCGTTAAATAAATGTGTTTGCATTATATTTAAAAGCAAAAGTTGCGTTTTTCTTTGGTAACGCACGATGACGGAAACACAAGTAAATGTAAACTAAGTAAAGTGACAGAAAAAAAACAAATAAAAAAATCTGTAAATATATTGTAAGTTTACCGAATATCTCTGTATATACATTGAATACTTTTTTCTTTATTGCAATGATTATAAAAAAAAAAGATGGTATGGTTTTTGTCAGGCCCATCACCGCGCTAAATGATGTTTCTTAGTGATGCAATTTTTTTTTTTTATTTAATGGGTGTTCGTTTAAATAGATAAGAATAGATTTCTGTAATATGAAAATATTCAGAGCTTATCCAATGAAAATTGCCCGAATTTTGGAAGGGAGAAATTATTACTTTTTGGTGCGGGAAATGAAAAGATAATGGTATGCGTATGAGCTTATGATTCAGTTACGAAGGGTGCCAGGAAAATATAGTTATAATGTGTATATTTCTTCCCGGTGATGATGGGGGCGGTATGGGGCTCTAGATATAGATGGAAAAATAGAAATTAACTCTTCTAAAGATGGTGCGATGGTGATGATTTTGCTCCTAGGATGAAATATAGAATTTTATTATAACGAATAAATTTTACTACAATGTCGTTCTAAAGTTACATAAGATAGCGACTAATAGTCTAAGCATAATAAATTTGAATGTGGCATCTGTTGTTGCAAACCGACGGTACTTTGAACTAGAGGGGAATTTCCTTAATGAAATATTATATTAGAGTAAATAAGTATTAGTATATACACTATTCAATAAAGGATTGATTCTATAATAATAAATACGCAATCTGCATGAAATAAAATATCATGTTCAAGCATATTGCATGACCGGGCAACTGCGGGCGTCCAACTAGTAAATATATATATATATATATATATATATATATATATATATATATATATATTATCAATATTGTTATTATTATTAACGTTGTTAATCTGATCAGTTACACATGTTTTCACTGATTATTATTTTTTTTGTTCGCGATACTTTTTGAATGAATTCAATCATTTATACGTAAATTTACCTAAATGCGAGTTGGGAACAATTTTTCATTTTTACCAATTTGGTACCCCCAAATGGAGAGCGGCATGTATACTGTTGGGAAAATAATTATCCACTGACACGTGTTTCGTCATCTACGACTCATCAGAGTAGCTGAATCTAGCGAGATTCGAAATTGAGAACTCATAGAAAGAAGCCTAAAATACTACCACTATCTTATCCATCACGACTGCTTGATATCGCGATTTTTTCTTTGTTTTTGTCCGCGATACATTTTAAATGAAGTCAATTATTTATACGTAATTATGTGTATTCCCTAAATGCGAGTTGGGAATAATTTTCCATTGCATATATACTGTTAGAAAATAGGACAATGCACGTAAAAATTATTTAATAATAAAAATAAATAAATAAATACGCCCCATAAAAATAAGGGCGATCTATTAATATATATATATATATATATATATATATATATATATATATATATATATATATATATATATATATATATGAATAATAATAAGAGCTTATAGTACTTTAACAAGCCTCTATCGTAGCGGAAAAAATAAAAACAATAGCGTATATATATATATATATATATATATATATATTAAAAATATAGATTAAAAATATACTTTAAAATCTTAATTTGTTGAATAAGCTAGCTTAGCCTTTTTTGTATCTGTTTAATTAATTAATAAATCATAGACGCATTTAAGGGTTTACCAAACTATAAACATCAAACGGTCATGGTTGTCTCCCTTTAACTGTTATAAGTACCTACGGCAATCTTGCGTTCCCATAATTTCAACTAATTTTGTTTTAAATTTATAACGAGCGGGATTATCTCCCTTCGTAGCTAAGAATACCCGATATTTGCCAATCCCAATAGATGAGAACAAAAGAGAGCAATGGAATAAAATAATAGAATGGGATCAATAATCTTGAATGATGAATGAGGATTAAATGTCTGGGATTTATTTCCCTATTAAATAAAATATTAACTTAAAATTGGTCTTAAATCTAAGAAATAAGATAGCCGATATTTTTGTAAACAAAGTAGCGAGCATAGGTTAAATACGAAACTAACATAACCATAACGTTTTAGCGTTTGATCTGGCCATATTGTAAATATAAAATAAAATTCTAAAACATTTTTTTAAATAAATTATGTGAAATAAAGAAATATAGAAATCAAATTTAAGAAATCAACGAATAGTATTATAAAAAGATGTTAAATGGCTACAGGTTTTTGTGGTAATTTCTTAGGACTGGTTTTAAATAGTGATACGAAAATTAGGTGATATATAAATATTTAAAAAGCTCCTGACAAATATGCGTCCGGGATAAATGTTTTCGCATGCTTTATTTCCTTTAAGGGAAATGTCTTTACTTATTGTTCTATTGTTAAAGTGTTTTTATTCAATAAGTCTGAAGAGAGGCTGGTTATGTGAAAATTTTCAAACGCCATAATGTTTGAATTTGTCCAATTAGTCTTGAAACAATTGTAACTAACAATTAAATACACTTTTTGTTGCTAACAATTCTTTTTTTGAAGTTTTGGTTTTGTCAATACAGTATATATATAATTTTTTAATTATCATTTTATCTGTTTGGCTACATATGTTTCTGATGTTGACCATGTTTACAATCCGACAGCTTCATCAGGGCTCTCAGAAGTAGTGTTAGTCATTGGAAAAAAGGTCTTTTTAATGAAAAAAAAAGAAAGAAAAGGGACGTGGGAGAAGCGGGTGTTGACAATATTTCAGTTTTGAAGGTTTAAGATACATTCGATTGTATTGTGTGTGTGGGTAGCAGATTCAAGTAAGCGTGGGTGGAGATATATGGATGTAGTGAGGGGCAGGTGGAGAGATGATGATAAAGAGAAAAGTGAGGGAGGTAACGAGAGGATGGGGGAGAAGTTTGAATATCTTGGTTTTAAATTTTAACTGGCTTTTGTTTTTTTTCGCAAGGTATATTAAATAGATGGGAGAGGGAGATAGAGAGTAAGAACGAGAGGGAAAGAGAGTTAGAGCGAGAGGGAAAGAGAGGTAGAGAGAGAGGGGGAAAGGGTTAGTGTAGATGTCATTTTATTTTCGACACGTACGATGTTCGTTTAAAGGTTTGTCGTTACAGGTTGGCTAGTTCCTTGTCGTTATAATGGGTTTATTTTATATTACATAGGTTAACGCACGCGTACATTCGCATGCATACATATATATACATATGTACACTTCTAGGCAACAACTTATAGGCACATACGTACACGCACACATATATAAACAAAGTAAATGGGGACATAGCTGTTCATAAGTAGACATACACATAAATACTCAATTATTATACATATGGGTACACTCATAAAAGTATATAGGCGCATATACACATATATATGCATATGTATAAACACAGGCCCACTTATATAAGTATATGTGGAGATAAGATCTTCTCCCCATCCTCTCCTTACCTATCTCACTTTTCTCTTTATCATCCTCTCTCAACCCCCCTCACTGTATCCATATATCTCCACCCACGCCTACTTGAATCTGGTTATTTGTAAAAATATAACTTTAATATTACGTTTACAAATGTTACTTTTGTTTCAAATACTTTCTAATAATATCTGACTTAATACTTTCTGGTAAAAAAGTTGTTTGCTTTAGGAAACGACGGACAGAGCATATCCAAACGAACGAGAAAATAAAAAGGATAGTAGTACTGCTACATACAACCTTGCCTCAAAGAAACATAAGGTGTGCTCTCCCTGCTACCGGCGTCGGAAAACTTCAACAAGAAGATGCAACAGGTGTGTCGTGTTTTATAGAGAACGAGAGAATCCACAATAAGTGACGATAATTATTAAACAGAATGGTAACCAAACTTTATGGAAAAAAGGAAGTATTTCGCTCATGCTTGGTCAGTAAGCTATAAATTTCCAAACTCCACAAAAAAACAATTAGAACCACTTTCGTTTACCTATTCACTTGCACCGCATCTCGAGTCTAATCGACCGCAATAATTCCCAGGACTATATGTACCTTATAAATATTCTCGTCATAGAATCGCTGCGGCTGGTCGTCCGATGTGCTTTTCAGTCTATATAATTTCTAAAAATAAACTTTTGTCACTGTCTCAGTATATACACTTGGCAGCGAAATAAAACACACACAGCTGGGTTAGAAAATATTTTGTTTATTCTTAATAACCTTTTCGATTTCAGTATGATTGGGTGTGGATACTTGGCAGTGAAGGAAATGTGTCAGTTTGTCATTTTGTTTAGTGCTCTACTTCTTTGGCCGATATCTCTCTCATATATTTCTGGTCAAATTATATATTTTAATAGAGATTAGTGGAAGCCTCGCATTCCTCAAATGGAATTAATTTGCGTGTGTAAAACCTATCGAATGCCTCTTTCTACAGGATCACTTGTGAAATATCCAATATTCTTCATTTTCTCTATTCGAAAAAACATAACTCATATCTAATGTTGCGTGGTTCTTGGCGATATACGAAGACGCTCCAAGATGTTTTTTACGAAAGACAAGTAGGCGCATTGCAGGCTAACTTCTAAATTTTGAAATTTTACAGTTTCTGTACATTTCTTGATGAAAAACACTAACACCAATTTTCACCAACAATTATGTACAGAGATATTTACAATTAAATATTTGAATTCGTACTTAATAATCAGTTTTATATTATATTAAGATGATTCCAAAAAATATACACTAAACTCTCTTTAAACATTTGTCTTTTCAGAATTATCGAATTTAAATCATTTAATTTTATTTTTTATTTTTATTTTTTACATGGAGGTCACCGCTTATTAAGGCCCGGAAGTCACTCGGGGATAAGGGTTATTTCGTGTACAGTAATCAATGGGATAGTATCGTAGTAATCGTTAGTTTTAGAGATTTGATAAAGTGTCTTACTTAAGGGGGCGGTTCATCAGGAATTCGTTTATGTTGGACTTGAAGACATCCAAGTTGTAGTCAGGTGGGAAACAGGCAAACGGAAGAGAGTTCCACAGTCTTGCACTTCTAATGAAATCGACCGCAATAAATTAAAATTAAAAATGCTTTAGAGAATGTTTTTTTATCTTTGCAATTTAACTGATTGTAATTATATTTTTAAAAAATACTGCATTTAAAAAAAAACATAAAAATATGTATATTTTATTTTCTATTTACGAAGTAAAGATAAATAATAAAAAATGGGAATATAATTTTTATACGTAAAAATAAAATATTTAAGTATTTCAGACTGCTTAATATTATAATGTTTTAAGATTTTTGCAGAATTATGGTTTTCAGGTTTCGTACAAATGAATTCAGTTTCATTTTCAGATTTCAGTGTGTACCTACATGGCTGTCTGTTTGATACGGCTTCTTAACGTGCGTGTGATAATGCATACTATATCATGAAAATGAGATAAACACTATCCGTGTGACATGATCATAGGTGAATTGAATCTGGGCTTAGTTTAGCCATATACACCAAAATATGAAACATGATATATACTTATGACACAATCCGTTTGACTCAGAAGAAAGATCTCAGTGTCATGATCGGCAGGTGCTATCTCGTTTCCTTAATTTCAAGAACAAAGACACGGACAGAACACATGCCAGTAATTTCTCTACTTTCAGGTAAATGAAATACAAGAAAACACTAACGTACAGAACAGCTAAACGAATAATCATATATACAAGTGAACATCAAAAGAAAACAGACCAGTGATGGAATGCTATTACGGAAGCAGACCAGAAGAGAGAGGCATACGGGGACGACTGAAAAATCAAGGAGACATATCTCTTGACTATCCAGCAAGTGAAAAAGTATTGCAGATTAAGTCAAGATTTTTGCAGAATTATGTTTTGCAGATTTCGTAAATATGAATTCATTTTCAGATTTCGTAGAAATGAATTATGGATTTAAACACAAAATATTTCCCCTCATATATTTTTACAAGACTGCATTTTAAATATAAATGAATTCTAAAAGTGAATAAATATCGAGAATTCATAAAAATCTGACCGTTAGTAGATTTTTGCTATATTTGTTAAACACAGGCATGTGTACGCGCTATGAATGGCGAAAACATAAACACATTATTTTAAGGCGATGCCATTGTAAACACAGTTTTATTTCGCATTTTCTATTATTTCCGTACGTTGAAATTTTTTTTTAAATTACTACTTTTTTTAGGCTTCATTTTTAAAGGGTAGAAAAATTATTGTGATAAAATGAACTCATATTAAAGTAACATTGTGTTACGTATAGGTAATATCATTATCATAAATATATTTTCGAGTTATATATATATATATATATATATATGTATACATACATACATACAGAGAGAGAGAAAGAGAGAGAGAGAGAGAGAGAGAGAGAGAGAGAGAGAGAGAATTAATCGGAATGATAATCAGCAATATGAAAATTCGGAACTTTTTAGGAATCTGAAATCCGACAAATTTGTGCCTGTTTTCCGATTCCAAAAACGATTCTTTTAATTTTCTTTTTTTTATTTGATTTTTAAAGCACAACCATTCCGCTGCGTGTAGTTGTAACAACATAAATATTGATTGATTTTTAATTACCAATAAAACTAAAATGTATACATCATTTCCATCCACACATATTTTTACGTTTTAATAAATATATGCACATTTTATATTTGTTTTTACGGTAATCGGGACAAAATAAAAACTTTATAGTTAAATATTAACATATATATAATTGCATCGGAATCGGGAATTGTATCGGAAACGGGAATTTACAAAGGGATCAGTAATTGTAGCAGAATCGGAAAAAAATATTGATTCTTGTTAACTTTTAAGGATTCATCAAACTACATTGGTTATGAAAAAATAGCAGGGAGGTATGCTTGAGTGTTGCATATGTGCGCTAGAATTCGGAGGATTTATTCTTGAGTTAGTGATTGGTTGACAGAAACTAATAACTGGACAGTTTTTAGTCGCGTGCAAGCTACTCTATAAGTCTATCCGTCGGTCGGTCCGTAACACTTTTGTGCTTGGCATTTTTGGTTAAGATCAAAAGTCTGTTGTTAATAGATGCTGTTCTTAGCTTTTTAAGATTTCTTCGCGTTTTGGCCAAGATCAAAGTGTAGTATCTTTTCCGGCAGATACTACAAGCAAATACCATATGTGTGGGCAACCTCACATATAAGACCTTGATCAATGTAGGGGCAACCCTTCATACCAATTGTCACTATCCAACTCCCCTACTCCCCGGGGAGTTGGTCCCCATTTCCCCTTCACTCCTCACATTAAAAATCGGCCTTGTGCCTAATTTGCTCGGTGGGGGAGAAAATAAATACCATCTGTTCCGGCAGATACTGCAAGCTATGACTAGTTATGACTAGCAAAGACCAGATGTGGGGGCAACCCCACATGCCTGACCTTTAACCAGCTCCCATTTCCCACCTCTTGGGAGCTGGTCCCCTTTTTCCCTTCCCCCTCCCTTCACTCCTCACATTAAAAATCGGCCTTGTGCCTAATTTGCTCGATGGGGGAGCAAATAAATACCATCTGTTCCGGCAGATAGTGCAAGCTATGACTAGCTAGGACTAGCTATGACTAGCAAAGACCAGATGTGGGGGCAACCCCACATGCCTGACCTTTAACCAGCTCCCATTTCCCACCTCTCGGGAGCTGGTCCCCTTTTTCCCTTCCCCTCCCTTCACTCCTTACATTAAAAAATTGGCCTTGTGCCTAATTTGCTCGGTGGGGGAGCAAATAAATACCATCTGTTCCGGCAGATACTGCAAGCTATGACTAGCTATGACTAGCAAAGACCAGATGTGGGGGCAACCCTACATGCCTGACCATTAACCAGCTCCCATTTCCCACCTCTCGGGAGCTGGTCCCCTTTTTCCCTTCCCTCTCCCTTCACTCCTCACATTAAAAAAACGGCCTTGTGCCTAATTTGCTCGGTGGGGGAGCAAATAAATACCATCTGTTCCGGCAGATACTGCAAGCTATGACTAGCTATGACTAGCTATGACTAGCAAAGACCAGATGTGGGGGCAACCCTACATGCCTGACCTTTAACCAGCTCCCATTTCCGACCTCTCGGGAGCTGGTCCCCTTTTCCCTTCCCCCTCCCTTCACTCCTCACATTAAAAATTGGCCTTGTGCCTAATTTGCTCGGTGGGGGAGCAAATAAATACCATCTGTTCCGGCAGATACTGCAAGCAAAGACCAGATGTGGGGACAACCCCACATACCTGACCTTTAACCAGCTCCCATTTCCCACCTCTCGAGAGCTGGTCCCCCTTTTCCCTTCCCCCTCCCTTCACTCCTCACATTAAAAATTGGCCTTGTGCCTAATTTGCTCAGTGGGGGAGCAAATAAATACCATCTGTTCCGGCAGATACTGCAAGCAAAGACCAGATGTGGGGGCAACCCCACATACCTGACCTTTAACCAGCTCCCATTTACCACCTCTCGAGAGCTGGTCCCCCTTTTCCCTTCCCCCTCCCTTCACTCCTCACATTAAAAATTGGCCTTGTGCCTAATTTGCTCAGTGGGGGAGCAAATAAATACCATCTGTTCCGGCAGATACTGCAAGCAAAGATCATATGTGGGACCAGCCCCACATATAAGACGTTGGTCAATGTAGGGGCAACTCTTCATACCAATTGTCACTATCCAGCTCCCCTACTATCCGGGGAGTAGGTCCCTATTTCCCCTTCACTCCTCACATAAAAAATCAGCATTGTGCCTAATTTACTCGGTGGGGAATCAAATAAATACAAACCCCACATAAAAGATCTTGGTCAATGTAGGAGCAATCCTTCATACCAATTGTCACTATCTAGCTCCCCTACTCCTCGGGGAGCTCGTCCCCATTTCCCCTTAACTTCTCACATTAAAAATCAGCCTTCTGCCTAATTTGCTCAGTGGGGGACCAACAAAATAACTTTTTCTTCCCCTTTTGGCCAAGATCTGTTCCAGTAGATACTGCAAGAAAAGACCGTATGTGGGGGCAACCGCACATATAAGACTCGGTCAATGTAGGGGCAACCCTTCATACAAATTGTCACTTACCAGCTCCCCTACTCCTCACATGAAAAATCGGCCTTGTGCCTAATTTTCTTGGTGGGAGAGCAAATAAATGCCAGCCCCACATATAAAGCCTTGGTCAATGTAGGGACAACCCTTCATACCAATTGTCACTATCCAGCTCCCCTACTCCCCGGGGAGTTGGTCCCCATTTCCCCTTCACTCACTACATTAAAAATCGGCCTTGTGCCTAATTTGCTCGGTGGGGGAGCAAATAAATACCCTTTTCTTAGCCTTTTGGCCAAGATCAAAGTGTAGTATCTGTTCTTACTACATGCTATACATGTTTGTAACTTTGTGATATAAACTGGGGGATCACGTTTCTGTATTAATTTAATGTAAAATGATCACCCACTTTACAACCAGTCAGTCTCAAAGCCATTCAAGTCATTCTCCAGATCATTCAAGTTGTTTTTGAAGCATTTCAGTTATTTTTAAGCATTCAAGTCATTTTTAAGGTCATTCAATTCATCCTTAAGTTCATTAAGGTCATTCTAAGTCATTTACTTTTTATTTATTTAAGTCATTTCAGCCCATTTTTCGGTCATTCTAGTTTAGCTTTAAGAATTTCATTCCTTTTTTTTAATTTTTTTATTACATTTTCACCCCAAACAAGGCACATAGCCACTTTGGTGTAGGGGGCTACTATCAGGGGAAACATCTACTGGGGTACTATGTAGGGATTAGGGCAGCGAGATGTTGGTTCACGTTGCACTTGAACTTATGCATGTCAGTATAGTTGAGGAAGCAGTGACCCGGAATGGAATTCCAAAGTCTAGCAGTTCTGGGGAAGAAACTACTGGAGTAGAAGGATCTTTTACATCTAGGAATCTCTACAGTGTGGGGGTGGGATTTTACAGCTTGTCGGGTCTGTCGAGGGTGTTCACGTCGTGGGGGCACAAGTGCTTGCAGTTCTTCAGAGCATTCACCATTATAGTACTTGTAGAACAGGCAGAGGGATGCAACGTTTCGACGATGGGACAGAGGCTGAAGTTTTGATGCCAGTTTAGGGCCTATCAGATTTGCGACTCTCTTTTGAACCCTGTCAAGGAGCGAGAGACTAGTAGCCGATGCACCGGCCCAAATATGACAGCAATACTCCATACATGGGCGAATAGTGGCCTTATAGAGGTACAGGATACTTTCGGGTGTTAAAAGTTTTCTAGCACGGTAGAGAGAGCCCACCTTCCTTGCAGCGGCCCTGGCAATGCCCTCGATGTAACTGTTCCAACTCATGTTTCCAGTGAACGTTAGGCCAAGGAGCTTGAGAGACGTACTCTCAGATAAAGAGTCGTTGGCCATTGCTATAGGTGGTAGAGAAGGTTTCTTGTAATTATTGAATGAAACCAGTTTTGTCTTGGTGGCATTGAACGTTACCATCCATTTTTGTCCCCATTCCACTACTGATTGGAGGTCATCCTCTAGTGTTTCTGCCATTACTTTAGATATATGTTCGTTTGTTTTCCTGTCGTGCCTGCTATAGAGTGTGGTGTCATCAGCATATATCCCCATCTCAGAGGCAATCTTGTCGGGGAGGTCATTTATGAATATCAGGAACAGCAGAGGTCCCAGGATAGATCCCTGGGACACTCCTGCATTTATATCCTATTGTTTAGATGTACGAAGTCGAGGACAACCTGGATTTTTCTCTTATCTAAGAAGGATTTAATTACGTTAATTATTCTACCAGTGATACCGTAAGATCTAATCTTCCTGAGGAGACCCTCATGCCATACCCTGTCAAAAGCCTTAGATATATCTAGAGCTACCGCTCTTCCCTCTACCGCTTTGTCCAGTGAATGGTATATGCGTTCAGAGATTACAGTGAGGATGTCTGCCGTGGAACGGGCTTGTCTAAATCCATATTGACGGTCGGTCAGAAGTTTAGCATCTGTAAGGTGCTGGACTAGAGCATGGTTAATTAAGGTCTCAAATATTTTGGCAAAAAGTGGGAGGAGGCTAAAAGGGCGATAATTTAATGGGTCAGTTCTTTCGCCAGAATTCTTGAATACTGGTACTACAGAAGCAGTTTTCCAACAGCTCGGAAAGCAATATTCATTAAGGCATTTGTTGTAGAGTTTGGAGAGAACTGGAGCTACTTCGGCTGAGCACTTTTTTAATAGCACAGCTGGGATGAGGTCGGGTCCACATGCTTTGGAAGTGTCAAGGTTTTTTATGATAGCATGCACCTGAGCAGGGGTGATTTTCAGGTCGTCTAGCGTGGCGTCTGTCCGCATAGGAAATTGAGGTAGGGGGTGGTTTAGAGGGTCCAGTGTGGAGTTTGAGGCAAACCGACTGGCAAGCATGTTAGCCTTCTCGGTTGCTGAGCAAAGAACCTCGTAATTGTTGGTTAGTGGGGGAATTGTTGATTGCCCATTATTTACTACACTGTTGTAGATTTTCCAGAAGTCACGAGTTCCTAGTTTTTGTGCTTCGATGCGTTTTTTCGTGGTTTTCGTAAATTCCCTCTTAGCTGTCGCTATTTCTTTCTTAACGTTACTTCTAGCTTCTATGTACTTCTGTCTGTTTGAACTGGACTTATGTCGATTAAACCTGCGGAATGCACGCTGCCTTTGAGCAATGGCAGTTGCGCAAGTCGAAGTAAAGCATTGGGGAGAGTGGGGCTTGCTATAGAATTTCCGCATGGGAACATGCGCTTTGATTGCAGTTTTGAACCATTCAGTGGTCTCGGTTGCACACTGTTCAGCAGGAAGAGAAAAAATATTTCCCCATAAGGCGTCTCTGATAAGATCTCTGATAGCTTCCCAGTCAGCCTTTTTATAATATCTCGTTTGAGCACTGGCTCTTCAGTTTTGGGTCTAGAGTTTAGGGCGATTTCAACCATTAACACCGCATGATCAGCGTTCCCAAGTGGGCTGTCGGCTTTCGTTACACAATCATCAGGAAGTGTGGTCAAAAACAGATCTAATAGTGATGCGTGTTGTTCTTCCTGATCAGGGAAGCGGGTTGGAAAAGTAACAATTTGCGGTAGGGAGTGAGATACAGAGAAGCTATGAGTTGCGCTACCTGCTGCATCTGTGTAAGTAGAGAATCCAAGCCAGTTTTTGTGATGGACATTAAAGTCGCCAAATACATGTACTTGGGCGCTAGTGTCGAAGGAGAGTGCTGTGTCTATGCTGTCAGATACTTTGTTTATTATGGTGCAGTCTTGGGTCGAGGGAGAGCGGTAGAGAAAGTAAAAGTAGCTAATGTTGTGTTGCATGATTAGTCTAAAGCACATAAAGGCTTGATCATCCGTTTCTAGGTTTGTTTCTCTAGTCAAGGGAAGGGTATTACGAATGTAAACTCCAAGTCCGTGCATATGTCTGTCAGAGTCCTTACGGCAGAGTGGGAGATATCCAGGCATGTTAAAGTAGTTAGAGGGGATGGAGGAGTGTAGGTTAGTCTCACTTAGTGCTAAGATATCCGGGGTATTTGTTAGGAGAAATGCTTCAACATCAGCTAAATTAGTTCTAAGCCCACGGATATTTGTGAATGCAAGCCTCAAGGGAGGAGGCAAGTTGGATTTGTTTGACCCTAAGCCTGGTTTAAGCTTATTTTTAGATTGTACTGTCATCATGTTTTTTTTAACGAGTTTCAGTTGGGTTAGGGGAAGCCGAACAGGAGGTTATGCAGAATATCACACATGCATCACAAGTAGACCATCAGCTGACCCTCCATCAACTAGGACTGTGGCCTCAGGAAAGCCCACCGGGGATGAGTGCAGGGTCCCTTTCCATGCGCGCCATGGCACTGCAAACATCCCGATATTATTCAACTGTTGATGGAGCAGCCGCTCTAAGCGCTACCAAAGAGTTAGGGCTCCTGTACTACCAGTCGGAAACAGCAGCCAGTAACTGTCAATCCGGTACCCTCAACCCATCGGAGGAAGATCAACCCAATCTAGTTGCTCAGGCATATGTGGTACTCAAGCATTCTCAAGTGCCCAGCTTTAGGGGTGGGGTGTGTCGGGAGTGGGGAAACGGCGTTCATTGCCCTAGACAAGAAACAAGATCTACCACTGGGTGTTTCTGTCGAATCACTGTGATAGTATCTCTGCGCCTGACTAATAGGCAAAGAAGGAGTATGGAGGCCGGGCGATAGGCAGGACCTATCTACTCCTTAAGCATTTTAGGTTTGCAGACCGGTAATTTGATTGAGTCACCAGCTCTAGGAAGGTTGTCATCCAAGACTGAAGAGGCCTCCCTCCTCTTTTGTTTGGTTTCAGAGTTTTCCTTCTCCTAGACGGATGATCTGGAAAGATCTACTGGGTCCGTCACCACTGAGAGGGTTTGCTCCGCGCCTGGGTTCTAATTCAGGTATTTCTGCGACCCCGCGTGGTTAGTTAATGTTATTGGGTTAGTTTGTAGAGGTTATATCTGCTAAAATAGTTACACTCCTCAAAGTGGATTAGGGACATTGTTATTTCATTGTTACTGGATAAAGAGGTTGAGTAGAGCTCATGCAGTGTAAGCAACTATGATTGTAAGGAGGCTTGTTAGGAGGAGATAATGTGGTTTGAGGCTTTCTCTTTTGTATATATATATTTTTTATTTTTTCCTTTTATTTTCATTTATTTATTTTTTTTTATTCGTGTGAGCTTGGGTCTAGTATAATATTAGAGTGTGAGTAGGTGTTAAGAATTGAACTACGAGTTGTGCCCAAGCTATATTTTAGATGATAGCAGGGCATGAGATGCGAGTGCAAATATAGTACGGGTAAAAACAGTAAGTTTTGAGTCATGTGTAATTTGGTAAATAGATATATGGGCTGGTTTTAGTAGGTAACCTGGTTAAAAAAGGCATTACTATGCTTCCATTTCCATTGTTACTGGGAGAGGGTATAGGTAAAAATTCGTGCTGTGAAAGCAGCTAAATTTGCTACACTATTGGATTGAGAGAGACGAGTTAATGTATGGTTAGATATAGTTTTGTAAGTTTAGGAATGGATGATTAGATATGGTTTAGTAGGTTTAGGATAAGGATAAAGTGTTAGGGTATGATTTTCTTATTATTAGAAATTCTGATTTGGTGCCCAAACCGAATATTTAGTAAGACTGAAAGATAAGATATGCTCAGTATAGATACAAGAGAACATTTGATATGGAGTACAGTTATACCTGATAGATATAGGTTATTGCATATGTTGTAAATATAGTTAAATATAGATGGATGGATAAGTAGTAATGTATACGAATGCATGGAATTTTGGACACTTTGAGCAAGTTGCCTTTAGACTACAACGAAGGAGAATGACTTCGCCTTTCTCTTAATATCCGGAAGTTTTTATTTCAATGAGTACCGGTTTAGTTTGTGTAATGATTATTGCAATACTATCTCTTAATAAAGAGATATTAATGGTTGCTGTTCATTATAGATTACTTTAAGTCAATGTATAGGACTATGGCTAGTAAGTATTTACTTAGAAGCTTGGTTATGGGTTAGGAGTTTTAATTAGGGGCATACCTAGGAAATTTTGGTTGTTAATGGGTATCGATTTTCGAGTCTGTTAGGGTCAAGGGCAGAGAGCAAGGACCTCTCTAAGTTACGTGAAACGGATTAGGTTTAGTGGCAACTTGAGAAATAGAGCAGTTTGATTTGTTAGTGATCAGGAGAAAGAGAATTTAAGTAAATAATAAAAAGGTTTGTCATGCAAAACAGACGATGCAGTCATCTTGGAGGTAAAGTATCTATAGGGGGTACTTAGTATACAACCAGCAGTATTTTTCAGTTTTGAGAGGAATTTTAGGTGCAATAGTTTCATGGTTTGTTGTACAAGTCCGTAGTCTAGGTTAGGGACGAAGCACTTCTAATATTGCAACTGGGTGTATCTAATTTTAAAAGTAGTTGAATAGAGTATTATGAGGTGTTCTACTTAGCTTAGGGATAGAAAGGAAATTTAAGGTAATATTCAGAGTGATATAAGCAATTTCATGAGGATCAGATATATTCCAATCCTACATTCACGCATTCATTCATTACACGAGAGCATGCGACTAATGGCTATCGGCCTTGTTCCAATAGAGAGTCGGTACATAAAACCTCGTGCATTGCTGCTGTTAGTTTTTTTTTTTTTTTACTACTGCTGCCGCAGTTTTACGCCATTTATTCATTTAATATGAACCAGTTGATTAGTGTTGACAGTCTTTTCTCCGCTATATTAGGCTGACGAGAAAGTTGTTGTGGAATTTTTAATTTTGATATCAAATTATGTATTTTCAAATAAGTTTTTGTTAAATTACCTTTATACATCATTTTAAAGAGCGTTTTCGCCCTATCAGATCGTTTAAATTACAATCGTTTTCAAACAAGTGTGTCTTCATTTCAGAACGTGTAATGAAAATGAAAGAGAAAATGCAAATTCGCCCAATTTTCTCATGTCTATTCAAGCTAAGCCGAAGAGCTGTTGAAACAGCTCGCGATATCAACGAAGTGTTTGGCCCAGGAACCACTACTGAACGCACATCACAAAAGTGATTTAAGAAATTTCGTGGCTACGACGGTAGTCTTGAAGATGATGAGCGTAGTGATCGGCCATCGAATGTTGACAACGATCAATTAAGAGCCTTAGTCGAAGCCAATCAACAGACAACTGTTCAGGAACTTGCTTCTGAATTAGACGTATACGACGATTTCCAACCATTTGAGAGAGATTGGAAAGACAGAAAATTTAAAAATAGGGGCCTCACAAATTGAACGACAATAAAAAGAACCGCTGTTATGGAGTGTCATCTTTCCTTCTTTTACGCAAGAAGTTTGTTGACCGGGTTGTGCCTTGTGATGAAAAGTGGCTTCTTTACGACAACCTACGACGCTCTGCTCAGTGCTTAGACGCCGACGAAGCTCCATGACACTTGCCGAAGCGAAAGTTGTACCAAAAGAAAGTCATGCTGACTGTTTGGTAGTCTGCAACCGGTCCTATCCATTACAGCTTTTTGAATGCAGACGAAATTATTACGGCGAAGTACTGTCAACAAATGAATAAGATGCATCAGAAACATCGACAACAGCACCCAGCATTAGTCAAGAGAAAAGGCCAAATTCTCCTCCCCGACGATGTCCGATTACACGTTGCGAAACTGACCCTGTAGAAGTTAGACGCATTTGTCTACGAAACTCTGTCTCATCCGCCATACTCTCCAGACCTACCGACTACCACTTTTGCAAGCATCTCAACGTTCTGTGTGCTTTAAAAATATAAGCGATATAAAAAACGTCTTCACGATCCCATCGCCACCAGAACACAAGATTTTTACATTACTGCCATAAATACACTTGTTTTGCGTTGGCTAAAATGTTTTGGTTTTCATTGTGCTTATTTCGATCAATACGTTTTGTTTGAGTCATGATATGTTCATTTGAATTTAAAAGTTGAAACCTGCAAGAACTTTCTTATAAACCAGTTAGAATTCTTTCTAGAAAGACATCGCGTACTTACGGGAGACTACGCGAACTTTGTCAAAATCCCTAAGTCACGTTGTTTCTGCGCAACGAGCTAGATTCGAACGTGGCATCCACAGATTTCCAATTTGAGTCGTTAACCACTCAACCACCATCACTTATTTAATCCTTTACTCCTTCTGATTCGGACAATATCGAGGACGAACTGATAAAATAATTCCGAAAATGTGGATCGAATAAAAATTTGGAAATATGTTTTTTTATATTTAAATTAAAATCACCGGAAATAAAATCTGTTATTCTTCAAATATGAAAAAGAAATCAGATTTTTTTTTTTAACATTCAACACGGCAAATAGTTAACGGGCTTACACGTCCCTACTCCCTTCACCATTCTCCATTCCCTCTCCCGAACTCTGACACC
Organism: Euprymna scolopes; assembly: GCF_053919585.1. NCBI lineage: Eukaryota > Metazoa > Mollusca > Cephalopoda > Sepiida > Sepiolidae > Euprymna > Euprymna scolopes. Next base: position 15,172,068 of record NC_136499.1, on the reverse strand, counting down.
GAAACGATGAATAAATAAAAAGACAAAAGTCGGGGTTACTTAGTGAAAATCGTCACAGAGGCGGACTGAAGTCTGGCTATTTAGAAAACACAATAGTTGTTTTAACATTGCGATGACGTGTTAAGCCCTGATTGGCTGAAAACATATCTGAAGGAAACAAGCACCCATTCATTTGAATTCAGTGTCATGCAGTGTAAATATTTACCCTCCACCCGTTTCTGCCACCCGATGTAGATTTTGTGAGGTACGGGGTATATCGAAGTGTCGTTTATTGAACCGTCAAAGTTAAAAGTTGATAGTCATCGTCGATCCGACGGGACATTTCTTTAAACCGTAAGAGTGTTTTCTTTATCGCTTTTAGATCAGAAAGAGTGCTGGCTTTTTATCTCTTTCGTTCCATTCATTGAGCTTTAAGAACTTACTAATGGATATATATTTTTTTGTTTTGTTCTTTTTATACTTTTCCTTTTTGTTTGTCTATTTTCATTTTGTTTAATTCTGTTTTTTTTTGTTTTTTTTTGTTGTTTTGTTTTCTAAAGAAAGAAAGAGAAGTTCTATGGAGCATGTCGTGATGTTTATCACGATCGGAGACAATGGGCAAACAGAAACGGATAGGTCGAGGTATGTGTGATCTTGAAGTCAGAAATTAATTACCACATTGATAAAATCATAAACGCCAGAATAGAAATGAATGGCTGGGCAGTGAGCATTAAAAATAAGGACCGGAACCGGGGTCGATCACGAAGCAGGTGGGATCCGCTTGACTATGTAAACACATACACCGCTAGTTTGGCGCGGAGAAATGTCTATAAAAAATTGATATTAATTACAAATAACGTTAAGTTTTATATATATATATATATATATATATATATATATATATATATATATATATATATATATATATATATATATATATATATATAATAGCAGGCCGTCCGGAATCGCCCGTTCGTAAAATACACTTAAATATGATATTTTGATTAATGTAGATTTCGTTCGTATTTATTATTATACTGGCAGTCTGGCCGGCATTGCCCAGTCATAAAATATGCTTAAATATTATATTTTTATTAATGCAGATTTCGTATTTATTATTATATTATATTGGACCCAACATATCGTAATTATTTAAAAAAGGTAAAAAACAAAAAAAATGACTGTGCGTGCGCCACCACCGAGAATCGAAACCAAAACGTTTAGCTCACGATTTACTTTTCCCTTTGACGTTAATGCATGAGCTATAAAGACATGTTTGCTGCAAGGTTATAAATTAAAACAGGAATTAATAGCTTACATAATAGCCGTCGTTCTACCTTCACCTGGCAAATTCCATTTTGTAAAAATTTTCACACTTTTGAACCGATTTTCCTTGGCTAACACGCAAACATAAAGTTTAGCATGGATTCGAATATTCTATATATTAAGTTTCATGTACGTAAACAAAAAACTGAAAAAAGAGTTTAGTGGGCAACAGTTTTTAAACAAATATATATACGCATACATGAATATATATAGAAAAAGGTTTGTGTTTGCAGATGTTACGCAAATATTCATGCAGAATATATACATGAATATAATAACACGTAACAGTTAACTAAAGATGATCATTCTCTAAGTAAACCTAAAAAAATCTAATAGGAAATTATTTAAATAAACGTTTAAAAGAATTTGAAAATTAGCCAGATCGTTTGCAGATGAATGCAATTTCACGACCCATATGTAACAAAGTTGCGTTTTCTTTTAAACAAACAGAAAAAAGGTTCGCCTTTTTTCTTCTTGGCCTTTGGGCCAATATTTTTTTCTGTTATCAAAGTGTAGTATCTGTTCCGGCAGATCAAAGACCATATGTGGGGGCAACCCCACATATTAGACTATTGCTCTTGAGCAAACACATTAGTTAATGTAGAGGAAACCTTTCATACCAATTGTCACTATCCAGTTCCCCGAGGGGGGAGCTGGCCCCCGGCCCCTTAACTCTCCACATTAAAAACGGCTTTGTGCTTAATTTGCTCATGGGGGAAGCAAATAAATAACTAAACAAACTGAAAAATGTTCGCCTGTTTTCTTCTTGGCTTTTAGGCCAAGATCTTTTTTATGTTATTAAAGTGTAGTATCTGTTCCGGCAGATACTGCAATCAGATTATATGTGGTGAAACCCCACATATCAGACTATTGCCCTTGAGCAATCAGTTTTGGCCAATGTAGGGGAAACCCTTCATATTAATTGTCACTATCCAGTTCCCTCTCCACATTAAAAAATGTCTTTGTGTCTTATTTGCTCAGTGGCGAAGCAAATAAATAACTAAATAAATTTTTAATATAAATATCAATACACGAAAAATTATAGGAGCATATAGATATGCCCGAAACAGTGTTTCATGGTAAACAACTGATGATCCCTTAAAAAAATTAATTATCACTGGCACTATAGTGAATTCGAGATAGCAAGTTGATGCAGTGATTGCAAGTGATTGAATGACTTACTGACTAAATAGTTTTTTTAACGAATGATAACTTTTTTTTGTATAGTTTTAAAGGTTAACAACTCCCAAGACTATATATATATATATATATATATATATATATATATATATATATATATATAGAGAGAGAGAGAGAGAGAGAGAGAGAGAGAGGAGAGGCAGAGACAGAGACAGATAAAGAGAAAGAGAAAGGGGGAAGAAAGATGAATTAAAGAAATTATAATCATGGCAATTAAGCTACTTTAAATCTGTTGCGTTTTATTTCGGCGGAAAAGAAAAATAGCTTTTTCGGAATTTGAATGAGGACTGTAAAAGACAAGCACAAAAAGAGCTTGATATTCTTTAATATAGAGCTTTAGCACACACATATTCTTAATATACTAGCGGTACCTGTGAAAATTCCACAACGCCATCTTTCATATGTAATATATTGCTGCTGGGCATTCTGTTGGCGTTCAGCATGAATAAAGACACTATAATATTATTGTAGCCCTTTTGTTAAAACTGTAAAAATATTTATCTAAGCAAGTCTATATATTAATGCAGTAACGTGTAGAACAAATAAAAAAAAGGTGAGTTATTTATTTTTTGCCTATTTAATAATGTAAGCATGACCGTACAAATAATATAAAGTACTTATTTAAAAAATTTAAAAAAATAGATGAGTTGAGTGCCATAGTCTATAATCGAAAACGAAACCAAAACTTATGAAGAATTCTTGGCAGGTTTGCCATTTAGTTGTACAAATACCCTCGAACTCTGTTATCAAAATAAAAAAAGGGAAACGTTGGGTCGGCACCGGTATATTATTTATTAGCATGTATATTCCCAGAAATATAGTGCTAAGTCCACACACGAACTAATAAAAATAATAAAAACCAAGCATCCAGGTCAACAAAATCATTGCATCTCTTGATGTAGAAGTTTATTTACTGATGTACTTGCAGCTGAAATAATTGATAAAATTATAAACATTTACAATAACCTGCCTCTACCTCCACTCCAGAATAATTAAAAACACACACACACACATTTAAAGAAATAAACTATTATTAGTCTGCACAACAACGACTCCAAAAGTAACACATATACTAAAGCTAACGGAGGTGAAATGGAATTAGGACCTTGGGCGGACCCTAAGTAAATTCGTCACGACAAATCTAGAGAACAAATAAATATAAAATAACATAAAGCTTTCTGTATATGTACGCTACGTCGATGAATTGTTTTCGCTTAATTAAATTTTTTTAAATGTGAAACAATTATTAAATCGTTTATAAGATCTTCATTGTTTCTCTCTCTCTCTCTATATATATATATATATACAGAGAGAGAAAGAGAGAGAGAGAGAGAGAGAGACAATGAAAGATCTTATAAACGATTTAAGCTCTTATATCGAAAAAGTTTTTCTTTGTAATCGAACACTTTGTTGGAATTCTTTCCCTAACAGTAAGGATATATATATATATATATATATATATATATATATATATATATATATATATATATATATATATATATATATATAAATATATATATATATTTAAAGTGATGTTTGTGCAGTTCCAACGAGAGAAAAAATGTATATTTAAAAGAGTGTAGCCATCAACAATTGTGCGCTTTTCAGCCTTTTATCATATTTTTATTTTTAAATATTTTTATATTTTAAAATAAAAATATGATAAAAGGCTGAAAAACACACAATTGTTGATGGCTACACTCTTTTAAATATATATATATATATATATATATATATATATATATATATATATATATATATATATAGTAAGTTATAAAATGTATATGGCGATTAAGCTACACTGAATATTCCGCGTTTCATCCACTCTAGGATTCTTCAGGCATTCTTAATCGCCATATACATTTTATAACTTACTAACTAGCTCTACCTACGTATTGAGCACTTTTGAAGTAAATACTTTAAGTTTACGCATAAATCTATACTTTAGTATATTAATTTTATGTGAGCAAATTAAGTAGTTATATATATATATATATATATATTTGTGTATCTGTCTATTTGTTTACACAAAGAGCATCGCTTAATGGCAGTTTGTATCTTTATATCAATGCTACATCTAGAAAAAAAATTAAATAAAGTTTTTCTAGATGTAATACTGATATAACGACACTAATTATTCTATTTACAAATTATTAAAACATAACTTAATAAAATCAGTCGTGGATATGCGAGCGACTACGTGAAAATTATCTAATTTGCATGTTCGATTGAAGAACGAGAGTTAATGTATTACTTATTCACTTTTATATTTTCTCATTTGTTGATTTTACTATGCCGATTAAATCTATTTATGCATAGTTTCTACATTCTGCATAATTGCGTAGAATTTAAAATAAAAACGATTTAGCAAATGGAAATATTCATATATATATATATATATATATATATATATATATATATATATATATATATACAAGCTGGCCCCCCAAAAATAGAGGACATTCAATTGTTTTTCTGAGCATTTTATTATCGACGTAGAAGAAAAGGGCAAAGACCCTAGTGTTTTGATGTGATGTTTCAAATATAATAAACGAGTTATGACCAAAGTTTCATTTCATTCGGACAAAATAAAAAGAAACGGGACCAAATTAGGGCTGGGGCCTGTTTTTTTGTTTTTTTTGGGGGGGAATCATCCTGTGTGTGTGTGTATATATATATATATATATATATATATATATATATATATATATATATATATGACCACTTTATTGATAGTGCACAGATGAAACTCTAGTTCCATTCGAAGTAATGTTTTACAGGTTATATCGTCTCAACCACTTCTGGAAGGCTCATGGAAGTTTTATTCTGTGAGTGTTTCAATGACCCTCGTCACAGCTTTTTCCAACCCATCAGTTGTCTAATAACGCCAGCCTTTGAAATTTTCTTTGGGCTTAGGGAATAGCCAAAAGTCATAGGGAGCAAGGTCTGTACTATAGGGAGGGTTAGAAACTGTCTGATGACAATCTTGGTCAAATAGTCTGTCACAAGAATGGAATTGTGGATTGGTGCATTCATGCATTGGTGCATTCATTCCGCATCATCAGTTCCTCTCGAGTAATTGTGTGACAGTTCCCACACTGACATCAAACTATGCACATATTGTCTCCATAGACACACAACGATCTTTATCCATGAAATTCTTTATTTGGCCAATCAACTCTGGTGTCTTGACTTCCTTACTCCTCCCACCTTTCATCATCCCTCACAGACTCCTTTGCTTCTTTGAATCACATAAGGGGCTCGATTCATGTAAGATTGTCGAAAAGCAATCTGAAAGATTCCACACGTCTCTGTAGCATTTTTTCCAAGTTTAAAAAGAAGTGTATGCATGTTGTTCTTTTAAAATGTCTTCACGTCCAGATTAGATTTTTGAAATTCACCATCTGCGATAATCAGGCTTTAGTGGAGTGTATTCAAATTTCTGTTATCGCCGTTCCTTTGAATCTGGAATTAAAAAAATGGTCAATCATCTCATAAGATATCCACGAAAAAAGTACCGAATTTTCAAGTGTCCACAACAATTTTAAATGCTAGTATAAAAAGTGGAAACTTATTAAAGGCACCTCGTATATATATATATATATATATATATATATATATATATATATATATATATATATGTGTGTGTGGGGGGTGTATCTGTCTATATAACTATAAAGTTTTGTTTTTCTAGATGTAACACTGATATAACGATGCAAACTGCCATTAGCTTATTAAGCGATGCTCTTTGCGTAAACAAATTAAGCTTGGCCATTTGGACGATGTCAAAACATCGTAAATTCACTACCCACATAGAAGCAGCCGTATAGCGTAATGGTTAGCAGCTTTGACTGTCGTTTGGGGGTCAGGTTTAGATCTTGGTAGTTGCCTGTCTAGCCGTACTGATGAGCTGTGATACAGCGAAACAGTACTGCATGTGGATGACACTCTTTCTTTCTCTCTCTATATATATATTCATATATATGCACATATATATGTATGTATATATATATATATATATATATATATATATATATATATATATATATATATATAATTTAATGAAAGAAAAAACAAAAATTGCTTAACCAAGCCAAACAAAATAGACATAAAAAAGATTTTTGTGATTATAATTATGTTTATGAATTTTCTTTTTCTTCGCCCATTCAAATTCGATTCTCCCACTACCGCCTTTCAAATTCTAGAAGAAAATTCAACTTGATAAGCTTTTTCACTTGTGCTTATTTATAATTTATAATTATTATGAATGGGCGAAGAAAAAGAAGAAACGAAAAAAGAAGAGAGAGAGATAGAAAAAGGGGAAGAAAAAGAAAAAGAAAAAGAGAGATATAGCAACCAAACTTATTAAGGCCCAGACATACACATAATTTTAGTGCATTGATGCAAACCCTGAGCAAATATTCAATATAACATAGTATTCGCTTGGCCTTCGGGCCAAGATCAAAGTGTAGTATCTGTTCCGGCAGATACTGCAGGCTATGACTAGCTATGACTAGCAAAGACCAGATGTGGGGGCAACCCCACATGCCTGACCATTAACCAGCTCCCATTTCCCACCTCTCGGGAGCTGGTCCCCTTTTTCCCTTCCCCCTCTCTTCACTCCTCACATTAAAAATCGGCCTTGTGCCTAATTTGCTCGGTGGGGGAGCAAATAAATACCATCTGTTCCGGCAGATACTGCAAGCTATGACTAGCTATGACTAGCTATGACTAGCAAAGACCAGATGTGGGGGCAACCCCACATGCCTGACCTTTAACCAGCTCCCATTTCCCACCTCTCGGGAGCTGGTCCCCTTTTTCCCTTCCCCCTCCCTTCACTCCTCACATTAAAAATTGGCCTTGTGCCTAATTTGCTCGGTGGGGGAGCAAATAAATACCATCTGTTCCGGCAGATACTGCAAGCTATGACTAGCTATGACTAGCTATGACTAGCAAAGACCAGATGTGGGGGCAACCCCACATGCCTGACCTTTAACCAGCTCCCATTTCCCACCTCTCGGGAGCTGGTCCCTCCTTTCCCTTCCCCCTCCCTTCACTCCTCACATTAAAAATTGGCCTTGTGCCTAATTTGCTCGGTGGGGGAGCAAATAAATACCATCTGTTCTTCAGATACTGCACTTCAATTTCTTGTTCTCTGTCAGTGGAGGAGAAAACCTTCACGACTGAGACAATTTTAAGTTTTGTTCCTTTTCTCCACGTTAAAAAACGACCCTGGTGTCTAACTCTGTCACGTGGTGAGGCATTGTAAATAGGAACAATGAGTATTCGCCGTGTAAATAAAATCTCGTCAGTATGGCTAACACCCACTGACTTTTATGAGAATGTTGCACCTTCTTCGAATCGTGTTACCTCAAGTCACAGAACGAAGCTGGATAGTTCACTCGACTGGATAAATTTTTGTCTTGGAATCTGGTAAGAAAAAGCGACCACGAGAAATGTATCCTAAACCATATGAAATAGTCAATTCAGTTGAGAAAAAATATGTTATCAACTTCTTTAATATCCCAGCGTTTAAAAGGTAAAGAACTTTAATTAAACATTCGAATATTTATGTATCTTACATCGCGATCAAGTGTTAGCCCAAAGAGAAGACTACTTGATTTCTAAGAATTTCGACTGAAGCAAAATGGAACAAATAAACAGTATATATATATATATATATATATATATATATATATATATATATATATATATATATATTACAAAAGTGTATATGTCTGTCGGTCTCCATATTTACAAACTTTATCGCCCCCAAAACTAAAAGTCGCAGAGGCCTCAAATGATTGGAATTTTTACGGACCGTTCTTTTTATGGATTTTTAGCCGGTTAAAATAGTTTTTAAGGAGTCAAAAATGGGCCAGAATTTAAAAAGCCGTTATACATTTTGTATATTCATTTTAGTTAATTTTTAATGTTTGATGTTTATTCAATTCATATGCGTGCCATGTTGTTGTGTAGTCGGTCGGGGGTTCATATTGACGACACTATATAACGGGGACTCATAACAAGGAATGATAATGACATTTATATAGATTATTACACACACGCCTACGACTGTGACGATTCTTGGAGACTTCATATTATTATTACGGAACTTGGACATTTTTGCAACAGTTCTTGTCAACATAGATAGAGGAGGGAAGAGATATTATTGATGATGCTGGCGGGGACACATTACTTGGAAGGGGGTTATACAAAGATCGTTAAAGATGATGATGGTCAAAACACATTTACCATTCAATTGTAATGACAACACGAAGACAAACAGTTTACAAATATTAGATGATTTCTCTATTCATCAGCCGGCCAATTGATGATGTCAGGAATTCAAACTCGTATAGCTACATGGCCTCTCTTCCACTCTTCGCCTTTAAGGGCATCAGCTTCACTAATGCCACTGTCCGACTCTCGTTTCTAACTGATTTTATAACTGTGACTGTGATTGTGATCTACTAATTCTAACTTCGAACCCCATCTCAATATATCGAGAATCTCCTTTGTTTGTGATGCCAGAGATGTATTGTTAACCAACGTGATTAAATTTCACGTGGATTTTACATATGTCTGTCCAAACAAACTTCTGACAAACAAAGAATTCACAATTTTAATTGTTCAATATATAAACTATTTTAAATCATTATCTATAAACACATTGCCCATTATTTTGACTGGCATGTTTAATATCCAGTTATTTCTAAAAGAATGGACAATCGCTCTTTTTATGACATAAATAATATTTAGTTATTTCTAAAGAATTAACAATCGACTGCATTCCTAGGATTACAATTATCCATTATCTTTTAACACTTGCATACAGGGTTCGATTCTAGCCTTTTCCTAATATCATTTTCACTTATCTAGTCTTCCTTCTTACTTACATGAGAAGGGAACAGCCTTTATTATCGTACAACATTGGTACAATGTTAACGTCATCAGATTTGAATGTTAAAGTTTAGGTTTCGATTATAGCTACTGGCATCAAAATCCTTTTTTACTTTTGAAATCACGACTCTATAATAATGTATACGAAATCTGAACAAAGTAAAATATCATATTTAAGTGCACGATCGGGTAAAACGGGGAGTCCTCCTTCCGCTTATATATATATATATATATATATATATATATATATATATATATATATATATATATATATATTTATTTAGGTTTGTGTAAAAATGTATGAAAAATTATATAGGGATTTCCAAGATCAAGAAAAGGAAAGGAAGAGAGAGAATGATAAAGAGAGAAAGACATTTGTTTAGTGTTGGGTTTATGCAAATTTCGTTGATATACAACAATTAAAAGTAAATGTTTCCATCTTATTTATAGAATTGAGGAAAAAAGTTATACAGACGAAGATTGATGCAAAAAGAAATTGTCAACAAAATATTCTTTAAAAAAGCTTAAACGAATTTCAGTTTCAAATGTGTTAAAATTGTGTCATTTTCTGTCAACAGAATGACAATTTGTGTTATAGATTCGAGACCCACAATTGAAATGAGCCAGATATGTTTACTAGTAGTTAAAAAAGAAATGGATTTTCTAATAATAAAATCATATTAAACATTTGATAAGCAAAAAGAATCTTAGAAAACCAGTTATACAATAAGCAATAACAAACTGTGATTTACTAAAAGCTACTGTAGATATTAGATTGGAGTGAATTGTCTTTTGCGTTTCGAAAACTTTACAGGAAAAGATGTAGGATCTAGAGAGAAATTGCAAATACTTCGAGGGAAGTCAAACCCTCATGTTTACATGAAATAAAATTACATAAAATAAAACTAGAGGTGTATGGTGTTCCATCAGATAGAAATATCTTCTTTTACAGCATTTCCAGCCGAAGAGAACAAGAGTACCACATAAAATATGTGCTACTGCATTTTACATACATTTCAAGAGACATGCTTGTGTTAAGGAATAGAGAGAGGGAGAGATAGAGAGAGGGAGAGTGGAATTATAATGTAGACACGTTGACCGGAAGTTAAGATCAGCTGATTGGATTGCGTGCGGGTCATGTGATCAGGTTAGCTGAATCGTTGAGATTTGATTTGGACACAGAAGACAACGGACGGCTTCCCGTTGTCTCCTCCTCTTCACGGGGGGGGACGAACGCTGACGTGTGTAGAAGAAGAACCCACACAGGCCGATTTCACTTTCCACCTTCTGCAGGACATCTGGAGAAAGTGAAATAAAAAACTATAGAATTAATTCCTTGTCTTGGAGTGATTGAATCTTCATCCAAAAACAGGTATCAAGTCTCCCTCCAGGACGAGAAATTCCAGATTATCCAACATCGAAGAAGCAGAGGTAGGTTCTGAAAATACATGTCACTCACAGACGATTCCCTTTATGATACAACATAAAAATATAATATAACACGTCATCTCTTCTAATCCAGTATTAGAGATGACGCGACAAACACACTCAACCCTTTATTATAGTGCAACAACGTAACACACACAATTTGGTGCCGTAATTTACCAGACTACCCAGCAGGGGTGGGTTAAAAAAAAAAGAAAAAAAAAGAACTTCGGTTATCACGGAAAAAAAACAAAAAAAACACAACGTTTTAAAAGATGCGAACAAAAAAGAAAGCAAAAATATTGTAGCTACACATAAACAAGGAAAAGATAAAGAAAACTAAAGAAAGAAAAACAACAACGTAGGGTCCTTTCATTGAACAGTGGGAAAAAATACATATATATATATATATATATATATATATATATATATATACGCAACCGAAAAAAAAGACACATTAAAATTATGTATAGTTATATTATATGATAATTAAAAAAAAACCCAAAAAAACAGATATATCAATCGACAGACTGATAACAAATTGGTGGAAAAGAAATAGAACACATAAACTTTAGTTACAAAGGTGAAACAAAAGGGAAAAAGAAATGAGATGACTGTCACGATTACCAGAGAAAAACGTCAATCAAATATTTGTTATGAATTTATAAGTTAAACAATTATGAAGTTTAAATGTTGCAAAATTGTAAAAGCGTTGCGTACTTTTAGGAAAAGACAATGTGTATTTTTTTGTTTGTTTGTTAAGAAACAATGGATACTTTTTTGCTAATGTGGAATTGTTTTTTTTTCTCTAATTGTACGGGTTTTTTTTCGTGAGAATTTTTTTCTGGTGTAGAAAAATGTTATTGCATGTAAACTGTTTTATGAAATGTTTAAATGTATGTTTTTTTTAGATTAAGAAAAAAAAAGAAAAAAAACACAAGTGTTGTCTTAGGGTGATGGGATTCTGTGATTTCGAGTAGGATCAACATGGAAAAATCCATGGATGGAATCCCGATATGTTTCGCTGAGCTATATGCCTTGAAAGGCGGTCGCGGTTACCGACCTGGAAAAAAAAAATTTCTTTTTCAATATAGCAAAGCGAAATGTGTTTCTGTCCAGCGTCAGGGAGCAATTGGAGTTCCCCTGACGTGGCGTAAGTGGCAGTAGAGAAAATGGCAGAAAAGGCCATAATAAAAGTCACTCGGATAAGTAAAACGTGATATTTTTTTTCAGAAAACCTCAAGTGTTGGGTGACGTAGACAAATTTTAGTTTTCCTCGATTGTTATTTTGTGTTGAATTTTTGTTTATGAAGGATTGTCTGAACATTTTAAGTGAGTCGTTTTTTTTTTGTTTTTGGAAACGACTATGTATTTTAATTGTAAATGTCTATTTATTTTTTGTAAACGACTGTGATTTAAAAAAAAAAATATTTTTGAGATTCTGTGAGGTGGTCAAATGTTATGTAACCTGACCTCAAAATGTGCTGACGTGGACAATTTTGGGTTTCCACGAATCTATGTTTTTGTTATTTGTAATTTTTATTGGTGAGATGAGACTTTGTGAATGATTATAAGAATTTTTTTTTATTTATATTTTCATTCATGATTGATGTTTTCTCACATCAGAATTGTGCAGATTTTTTCTTGTTCTTGGACATGTATTTTTGTTCGCAGAAGGAGGAGGAGTGAATTTTCCCTTGTGGGATTTATTCAGATAATGATTAATTTATAAGTAAGAACATGTTGTTAATTTTAATGATAGTAATAATAATGATAAGATGTTAAAAAAGAGAAAGAAATAAGATTAAGCAGTCTACGAAAAAAAAAGACACACTACTGGGTTGAATAAGGGGTCAACTAGTTCTTAAGTTTGGAAGAGTCAAAGGTTCAGTCGATATTTATTCTAATTTTCGAAATGGTTGTAGAATTTTTTTTTTTTGTCGTTTTTCATGGGATTTTTCTCCGGATGCGTAATTCGGCGGGAGACATAAGAAAATGCTCTCGTAATATTATAAGAAAAATCTTTTATCTCGTATGAGTCATGTGCTTGTGGAAACGCGTTATAGCGTGACGAGAGATATCGTGATCTCTGCATGATCCTAAGATGCGAGATGGAAGCCATGGGGTCACAGAGAGTTGTTGACCTTCGAGGGCGAAAGAATTCGCGCCACATGGTATTATTTGCAGATGTAATTTTATTTATTTTATTTATGATTTATTGAATGATTGTATGACAGTTCCTTTGCCAGTGGGGTGAGCTTAGGATTCCCTTAGTAAAAGTGGGTAGTAAAAAAATGTATGTCTTCGTCATATATTTTTATAAATATTGGTGGAAGGAATGTTAAGGAATAGAGAGAGAGAGAGAGAGAGAGATAGAGAGAGGGAGAGTGGAATTATAATGTAGACACGTTGACCGGAAGTTAAGATCAGCTGATTGGATTGCGTGCAGGTCATGTGATCAGGTTAGCTGAATCGTTGAGATTTGATTTGGACACAGAAGACAACGGACGGCTTCCCGTTGTCTCCTCCTCTTCACGGGGGGGGGACGAACGCTGACGTGTGTAGAAGAGGAACCCACACAGGCCGATTTCACTTTCCACCTTCTGCAGGACATCTGGAGAAAGTGAAATAAAAACTATAGAACTAATTCCTTGTCTTGGAGTGATTGAATCTTCATCCAAAAACAGGTATCAAGTCTCCCTCCAGGACGAGAATTTTCAGATGATCCAACATCGAAGAAGCATAGGTAGGTTCTGAAAATACATGTCACTCACAGACGATTCCCTTTATGATACAACATAAAAATATAATATAATACGTCATCTTTTCTAATCCATTATTAGAGATGACGCAACAAACACACTCAACTCTTTATTATAGAGCAACAACGTAACACTTGATGTTTGTTGATACACGCCGAAGTATGAACATTACACATGTTTACTGAACACGGTTTATACATCCATTACGTTTAGTATAGACATTAATGATTTATTAGTTTGACAAGGTTTGTTTATAAACCCGCTATCTTTATTTATTTTATATATTTTATTTGGGAACAATTTATTTTTAAATTAGTAAAATCGGGAATCTTTCCCATTATAACATCAGATTAAAAACCACCCAACATCTTAGCTGATCGCCCAATCTGAATTTTTGTTTAATATTTGAAACGTGATAACACAAATATAACCATTTCATATGAATAACTAGCCGAGAGGGAGATTTGATGTGTGAAGCCGAAACTATGCTATTACTTTCTTTAATGCCTTATTCAGTCATGTATACTATTTTCAATGCTCAATGGATAGGAGTAGTATAATATCTGTACTATTAAGATATCATCTCATGGATTACCTCCTTTAGAAAAGACGGTGTACTCTATGTGTACTATGCCCAATTATTTTAAGCTTTTAGTTTAAAGTGATTATTTCGGTTGAATAGTGATGAGAACGTTCGCGACAATTTCCCACCACAAAGAAAACCGATTATAAGATACTTTTTAATGCAACAGCAACAGAATAGTGGACATTAAGAAATTTGATGTATTTTCAAATTTCGAACCTTTTTTCGTTTACAGCAAAAACACTTGTCTAGCTGCGACAACTGTAAATTATTTCCTCCTCATTCTGGGTTGCTCAGACTAAACGAAACAGTTTCTTTCAAGAGAAAGATAAAGATATAAACAAGACTGGATAAACCGAACCGGTATTGCCTAGTGTAATATTAGCCATAAGCGAGCGATGCCGACTTCCTCCGAAACAGGAAGTTTGCAGAGAATATGAAATTCCCCAGTCGCATATCTATGCCGATCATGGGAAAATGACTTATAACGTCTAGCATTTTCAAATGGTCTTATACTGCCCACGCTGCGCGTCGCTTAACTTCGGTTGTCTAACGAAAATCGGGTTCAACGCGATTAAATCGTACTGGATCGATGCTATAAAATTAGGTAAACTTCCGGTGAGAGAATGATAGTAATAGACTGGTAAACTGCGGTGCTCAATACAGCAAGTTAGCTTCTCAGTTGCTTACAAAATTTCTGTTTTCTAAGTTCAACTTTAACAAATTTTTCGTGTTGTGTTTTTAATAATCAAATCTCGACCATTTCACATCATGTATTCCAGGTGTTTGTTCTTTTTTAACTGGAAAACTTATTAAGCTTTGACTTCTAGCGGCCTTTGAGAAGTGGTGACTCGAAAGCATGAATAAAAACAAAAAAAAATATCCCATCTTTGGTAAACTAACACAGTAGAGAGATAGAGATATAGAGAGATAGAGAGAGAGAGAGATAGAGAGAGAAAGATATAGAGAAAGAGATAGAGAGAGAGATAGAGAGAGATAGTGAGAGAGATAGAGAGATAGAGAGAGAAAGATAGAGAGAGATAGGGAGAGATAGAAGAGAGATAGAGAGAGAGAGTTCTCTGAAATGCTATTTTCTTCAATTCGTTTTGATCTCCATTCTTCGAATTTTTATTAGTCGCTGATGATTTTTTTAAAGCACTTAATAGGCCGATTCACTACAATAAAACCATGGTATGTCTCAAAAATGTGTAATGCATAATTTTTACATGAATCATTTGCATTTTATCTCTCACATTTGCGCTGGAACCCTTCATTGATTTTTACATAATTCATCCCGACACCATATCAAAACAGTAGTGTATGTTGATGACTATAAATGCTCCCTATCTTGGGTTGAGCATATTGGAAAGTTATAAACAAACTGCCACTTGCTTCAAGTGGTACTTTTGAGTAAACCAATAGAGCTTAGCCGTTTGAACAATGTTTGAACATTGGTAATTAACATACTCAACTTAGCCGAATACTGAAACGGTTAGGAGCGCCGATTGTACCTCCGCCGATCGAGTTTTAAACCTGTTTTGAGGTAGTTGCTATTCTGGCCACACTGATAAGCTGCGGTTCGCTATTGCATGTGGTTCACTATGTATGCGTGCATATATATATATATATATATATATATATATATATATATATATATATATATATATATACGTGTGTGTGTGTGTGTGTGTGTGTGTGTGTGTGTAAGCAGGCCACCCTCCAATACCTGGTCGTAAAATACGCTTAAAGTTGATATTTTGATTCCTGAAGATTTCGTATTTATTATTATATTTTATTGGACCCAACATATAGTAATGATTTAAAAAGTTAAAAAAAAAAAAAATGACTCGTGTTCCACCACCGAGCAAGAAACCAAATCGTTTAGCATACGATTTACTGTTTCCATCGACGTTAATGCCTGAGCTATGAAGACATGTTTTCTGCAAGACTATAAATACAAACATGAACCAATAGTTATTACGTTACGCATGCATATTCGTAATGCCGACGTCCGACCTTCACTTGGAAAATCCCATATTTTAATTTTACACTTTTGCACCAAATTTCCCGTCTGAAACCAAAATATAAAGTTTCGCATGGGTTCGTATAACCTATATATTAAGTTTCATGTCTGTAAGTTAAAACCTTATAGAGAAGTTTGGTAGACAAATTTTTTAAACACATATATATGCGCATGCATAAATATATATAGAAAGATTTGTTTTTACCTTCACCGTTCGTGTAAATATTACGCAAGTATAAATCATGTAAAATATATGCATGAATATAATTACACGTAATAGTTAACTAAAGATGATCCTCCAATAAGAACACCGAAAAAAGCTAATATATATATATAACAAAGTGGTATTTTCTTTTTAAATACACAGAATAAAGGTATATATATTATTTAATTTTAATTTATTATTAAGATGAGTATTACTTATTAATTTATTTATTGCGGACTATTATCCTCATCTTTCTTAGTTGTGGTTTCGCGACGTTTCATGACGTTAAATTCCATTTAAATAATATATATATATATATATATATATATATCCATATATATAGGATGAAACACTAGTGTCTGTAGGTATTTAACTATTATAGTAAAAAAAATAATTATGACAGCCCCTTTAAGAAATTCGTTTCTTATCGTTGAGCACTTTCAGTTGAATTAAAAGTCGGTCAATTTAGCTCTTATGCGTAGATCATCGTATAACGATTTGATCACTGTCTGTCTGACGTAATGAACATTTAAATTAAAATGTTTAAAATTCAACGCTATTTCACACGGTTAATGGTAGCCGAATGGATACGGCGTCCGCTAATCGAGCCAGAGATGTCTCGTGTCGCGGGGTTCGAATCGTTCGACTGGTAGTAATCGTGACACCCTGCACTGAAGAATCCCGAAAGGATGAAACGCTAGTGTCTGTAGGTATTTAATTATTATAGTAAAAAAAAATAATTATATATATATATATATATATATATATATATATATATATATATATATATATATATATATGTATATACATATACACACCATTCAGTATGAACCTGACCATAGAAGTTCAGATAATAAATAAACGTGGATTTATAAGACCAAAAAATCCAACCTTGATCGCTATTCGGGACCCGTGGTGCAGTGGATAGAGACGTTGAATCTCTACGGTTCCGGTTGAGTACTGTCTGAAGATAGCGGTTTCAGTCCTATCCAAAACCGGCGAGAGGCTTACTTGGCCAAAACGTGGTGAGATGACAATAATTACGGAAGGCAGTAATTGCTAAGGATGCAGTTAGGAAATTCGGAGTTCCTATCACGTCGCGGTTACCACCTGATGATGTCCAAAGGAATAGTTGGCCAAAACGTCGTGAAACAACAACTACAAAAGATGAAGATACTAGTTCGCAATAAATAAATAAATATACATATAAAGTTTTTTTGATATAAATATCAATACAAAAATAAATTATAAGACTAATCTATATGTCTATAGAAGTGGAATTGTCTGTGTCTGTGTGTGTGTTTTTGTACATTTCCCTACGCAATAACTCTGTCAATTTTTAGTCTACACACTCAAAATTTGATATACAGGGTACTGAGATTTGGAAAAATCGATGTGATCGGTTCTGGCCAGAAATTTCGTGATTAAGGGGTCAAAGTTCAACGATTTGACCTTTAAGAACTCTACCAAACTTCTCCAACAATTTTGGGTCTACGCACTTGAAATTTTAGATATAGGTTCCTTGGACATGGATCTAAGTTAATAACTTATTTGAGCCAAAAAAATAAATTTTAAGGAGTCATAATATGGGTCAAAGTTTAAAAAAATTGACCTCTGCCGTATCTTCCAAATTGCTCAGGCAATTTCCGGTCTAAACATTTAAAATTTTACACAAGAGGTATTCAGAGATAGGGCAAGCTTTTTCATCAGTTTGGGTCGAAAATTTTTAGTTACCAATATATAAATGTATTTATGTATGTATGTTTGCATGTCTTCCTTAAACTTTCAATAGAGGCGACGGATTTTACCAAGATCAGTATCGTTTTAAAGTTCGACCTTTCATACGACAAATATCGAAAAATTGGCTAAAAACATTAATATCTTCCCCTTTAACTAAGCACTTTTCTACAGGGGGGGTCACTTTTTTCGCTGATATTTTTTAAAGTCATCCTCTTCTTTAGATTGTCTATCCTTAATTTTAAAAAAATGTCGCTTCCGGTTTGGCGGTGGTCGTAACAGCATAACAGCTTGGTTTTATCCCGTTCTTTTCCTCCTTTGCGGTACGGGTTGGAGCCTGCCTTCCTACTACTACTTTTTTTTTAAATGTCGTTTCTGGTTTAGCGGTGGTCGTGACAGTATAAACATTAGGTTTTACCCCGTTCTTTTCCTTCTTTGCGGTACTTTTTTATTACTAAAACTATAAATTGTTAAGTGAAAGTAAAGTTGTTCCTCCGTTGCGGTACGGGTTCGAGCCTGCCTTCCTACTACCACTTTTTTTGTTGCTCAACATACACATCCAAGCACCCGGACAACGCCGGGCTGAAATGCTAGTATATATATATATATATATATATATATATATATATATATATATATATATATATATATATATATATGCAATTATTAGTTCGTTCGTTTTCGATATTTCTACTTTACCAATTATACAGTCTATCATTAGAGTTGAGGAATGTTTTATGTTATTAAACTAAATTAATAATTCAAATTATAAATTAAATAAAATGATAATATTTTTCATAACTCGAGTCTTGGAGACTATTCGGTTTTTAATCCCAGTAGTTATTTCAGTTCATCCCCTACGATTTGACGACTCTAATGGGTAAGTGAAAAAAACATCCTCTCCCATTTTTTTAAATTTAAAACAAATTGCTTGCCAGAACGTGCGTTTTGAGTTGACACATAAACGTCAAAGAACCTTAACAAAACCATCTTTGTCGTAAAAACAAAATTGGCAGCACACGTTTTTTTTTCAGTTTTTTAAACAGTTGTCTCTATATGAGAAAATATGAACTTTTTTATTATTAAAACTCTAAATTGTTAGGTGAAAGTACAGTTTTTTTTTCGAAGAAAATTCATGGTACATATGCATTTTGGTAACGTCCTGAAATAATATCTTTTTATTTTTATTTGTTTTTTTTTCAGCCATTGTTACCATGGAGAGGGGAGGGTGTTTTGTAACTATTCTGTGCTTTCAACTAACAATTTATTATTTTAAAAAATATTATTTACAATTTATTATTACCAAAAAAGATCTCGTGAAATTATACAAAAAAGATATTGTGAAAGTTGAACTTAACTTGAAAAAAAAACAACGCGGTTAAGGTCCGATTAAGATTCGATTGTTTTTTTACCGTAAATTGTTTAAAGTTTTTTTTTTTGGGGGGGGGGTTCCAGGAAAACTTTTTTAAAAAAATTCAAAGTACACTTTTTTTCTTTTTAACAGAAGTTTTTATATGAGAAAATATGAATGCTTTTTCTTTATTAAAGAAATGTTAGGTGAAATACAGAAAAGTTTTCGGCAGATTTGCCATTTAGTTATATCAATATCCTCAAACCAGGTAATCACTAAAAGGGACTCTTAAAAGTCAACATTGGTGTCGAGCAGAGGGTTTTTTTTACATGTTTTACAAACTTTAAATGGGTAAAATATAATCACATAATTATTGGAAATGTTTAACAAATTTAAAAAATAATGCAAGATGAAGTATTACAATGATTAAATATGTTTTATTTTATAATTTAACATTAAAAACATTGAACAATAAAAATAAAATTTTGGGTACTTATGTATTTTTGTTACTGTGCTGAAATAATAAGGTTATTATTTTGAAAGCCATTCTTAACACAGGGAGGATGTTTTGTAACTAGTCTGTGCTTACAACTTACAGTTAAACAAAAAACAAGATATCATGAAACTGTAATTTAACATGAAAAAACTATTTAAAAATAGCGTGGTATTAAAAACGCATAAGCACCAAATTTTGGTTTAATTTTACAGTAGATATTGCTCTCGGACGTATACGACGGCAGATGTTACCATGCTATTTTTATAGTTTTTTCAGTTTAAATTCAAGTTTGATGATATCTTTTTTTTTTTTATTTGTAAGGTGGAAGCACAGAATATTTATAAAACACCCTCTGTAACAGTAATGTATAAGGAAAAATTCAAGATGGCGCCCGACTCTCTCTTTAACACGGTAAGTTCAGGAAAAGATGTTATAAATGTTGCAGCAATTCAATAATCTTTATACACCGGTTCTGCACGGAATCCAACAACGGTAAAATATCCTCACACGGCACAAGAAGCAACAGCCACACGATTCCCCGGCCAACTCAATCGTCGCTCTCCCAACGTCTTTTTCATCATCCGCTTTTATTGTCGTTCTAGGCCGGCTAAATTTGCATATTCCGAGAATTCGTGTGACTTTGCGAGACATCATACTTTACAAAAGACGGCGGCAGCCATCTTGGTCTTTCTTTTCTATTTTTGGTCGGTAACGCTGAACTGGTCTCGAGGTAAGTCTTTTCCCCTCATCCGTCTCTCCCACGTACCCACACAACACGCAAACACGCGGGCGCTTATCTCCTGGATGCACGTTACACCCTCAGCCCCTCATTAAGAATGGTTTTCAAAATAATGATTTTATTATTTCAGCACAGCACCAAAAACACATAAGTACCCAAAATTTCTTTTTATTGGGCAATGTTCTTAATTTTAGAAAAAATAAAACATTTAAATGAAATAGGATGGGTACTGTAGTTTTTTAAAACATTCGTAATATATTGAATTTCATCATTAAGATATTGGGGGCTGCATATTCTAAAGGGACGCAAAAAAAAAACAATAATCATGCCAGTCTTTATTTTATCATTGTGGTGCGATTTCATTTCCTATTTCATTTCTTACGCAAAGAAAAAAGCTACGAAATTACATTATAATATAAACAGACAGAAAAAAATAAAACAAATACCTCCCTATTAAACATGCACCTTTTCATTCGCACCCACACTAAAAATACAAAAATCTACGAATTTCTTAATAGACTTGGTTTTCACTTGATACAAACAACTTCCACAACAATAAAACAGACATTGAAAACAACCAAGCACTCTCCCAAAACCCTCACATCCGACGCCGGTATATATTCCATACCATGTAATAATTGTCAACAAGCATACATAGGTGAGACACAGCGTAAATTGAAACTAAGACTTTACGAACACAGAAGAGATATAAGCAATGGTAACGCCCTAAATGCACTCTTTTACCATATAGAACACGACCATTCATTTTATTTAGATCATGCGAAAATTATAAAATACGTGATAGATAGAGCTAAAAGAAGGCTTTTACAGTCAGCACTAATATTAAACACTAATAGTCTTACGCAAAGAAAGGGCTTCTACCATTTAGCCCCTAGTATGGGGAAAATAATAATCAAAGAACAAAATATCAAAACAGACCCTGGTTAACCGTTTTTCCTTAATCCTTAAATAATTCAATAAAATGAATAAGTTTAGAGAGAGAGAAAAAAAAGTGTACACATTTAACGTATTTTTAAAAGTGTATATAAAGACATTGAACAACCCAACCTTCCCATACACACACATAGTTTCCTTCCCGATATGGGTAGGATTCTAACACTGTTTCCTTTTCATTTTCGTATGGTCTATGATCGTTTTGTTTTTTGTTTTTTTGCATTTTTCCTTTTAATATCCTAAAGATGTCCCCTGCAATAGGGACGAAACGTTGATCATTTCATAAACTCATTCGGTCTTTCTTTTTTCAAAACAACATAACGTCAACCATCGCTAGTATTTTTATTTTATTTTTTATTCATATATATATATATATATATATATATATATATATATATATATATATATATATATATATATATAACTGTAACTTTGATGGTGTGCGAAACGTCTCTACCAAATTGCTCTCTGAATATAAAATCTAAAGACTTGAAACTTGATATATAGGTTACAGGAAACAGTCACAAAACTTTTTTAAAGTCATTAAAAATTGTCTACAAAATTAAGTATATATCTTATGAGATGACTAACCAATTTTTTTTATTTTAGGTTCAAATCCACAACTAGAACAGAGAATTGAAACACATCCTACTAAAGCCCGAATTTCACAGCGAATTTTAAAAATTCAATCTAAACGTGAGGACACTTTAGAAGAACCATAATTCTGTTTTAAACTTGAAAAATGCCACACACTATGGAATGCATCAGATTGCTTTTAAACCATCTTGCATGATTTGAGCATCAGGTTTGGAGTGGCTAAGAAACCTAAGGAAAACATAAAGTCTGTGAGGGATAATGAGGGGTAGGGGAGGAGTAAAGAAAGTCAGATCACCAGAGTTTAGTGGCTAAATAAATAATTTTATGAATAAGGGCCGTCATGTGTCTATACGGACAATCAATGCACAGTTTGGTGTCAGTGTGGGAACTGTACATTATTTGCGGTAAACTGAAGATGTGACAGATTTGCGAGAAGTTTTTCTTATGGTTGCTCAGGAAACATCACAAACTATTTGACTAAGATGTGTACCAAGGCAGTTCCTCACCCTCACGATAGTGCTGATTTTGCTCCCTGTGACTTTTGGTTATTTCCTACGCCCAAGGAAAGTCTTAGAAGCTGTCGTTATGAGACAATTGAGGAGGTGGATGAAGTTGTAACGAAGGTCATAGAGACAATAACACAAATGGAGTCTCGTAGAGCATTTCAGAAGTTGTTAAAACGACACAACAGGTGCATTGCGACCGGGGGAGATTACTTCGAAAGGAACTAATGTTTCATATGTGTATCATCAATAAAAGTGCCATAGAAACTTATTGAAGGCACCTCGCATATGCTTAAACTATGAGAATAGTCTTCTAAAGACGAATATAAGAAACTAGCAGGACACCCGGCATTGCCCGGTCGTAACATGCACTTAAATATGATATTTTGATTAATGAAGATTTCGTATTTATTATTATATTATATTGGACCCAATATATAATAACGATTAAAATGCTTAAATAAAAAAGAACACGTGCCCCACCACCAAAATCGAAACCAAAACGTTTAGCATGCTTTTTACTTTTTCCTTTGACGTTAATGCCTGAGCTATGACGACATGTTTTCTGCAAGACTAAAAAATTAAACATGAGCTATTACGTTACGCATGCATATTGGTAATGTCGTCGATACGATGTCACCTGGCAAATTCCACTTTCAAAATTTTCACACTTTTGCACCAATTTTCTCCGGCTGAACCCCAAATATAAAGTTACTGGGGTCGTATACCCTATATAATAAGTGTCATTTCTGTAGACCAAAAACTGACAAAGGAGTTTGGTAGGCAAAATTTTTAAACACACACACACATATATATATATATATATATATATATATATATATATATATATATATATATAATCCGGCAGTCCGTCAGTCTTGACGATGACTAGTCGGGACCTCAGAGCTTTATCCTTCGGTGTTGGCATAGTCCTCTTTCTGTGTGAAACATCCGGTCACAGGCACTGCATATGTGGGTGCCAGGGTTGTGTCGTCTATAGTGCCTCAGCTCTAAGGCTTCTCCAATCTTTCTCTCTATTTCTTTCTTTCCTTTGTGGAGACTGTTCCGCCAACCACTCCTTTCTTATGCTTGTTCCTCCCAACTCTCGACATCGATGTTCATTGCCTTCAGGTGCCGCTTTGTTACATCTTTGTAGCGAAGCTTCTGACCTCCTACCTTGCGGGTTCCATTTTCCAGTTCCCCGTAGAAAATCATCTTTGAAATTCGGTTTTCTTCCATTCTAGTAATGTGCCCGGTCCATCGTAGTTGCATAGGTAGCAAGGGTAGCTTCCACACATATTTAGGTTTGCTCTCCTGAGAACTTCCGTGTTTTGTATAAAGTCACTCCAGTTGATCTTCATGATCCTTCTCAGGTATCTATGTTGGACGGCTTCCAATCTCCTTACGTGTTCCCTATACAAAGTGTAGGTCTCTGTTGAGTATAGCAGGGCTGGTAGGACGATGGTTTTGTAGACTCTGCACTTTGTCTCTAGCATGATACCAGCCCTTGTCCAGAGCCTCTTTTCTAGCTGCCAAAGGAGGCACATGCGCTTTGAATTCGGCAGCTTATTTCTTTGTCAGCACGGTTATCAGTGCTTAGAGAGTTTCCAAGGTATTTTAAGTTTTCAACAACTTTTAGCACCTTGCCGTTGATTGTTATTATAGGCTCTTGCGGGTCGTTGTTATCTGGTGAGGGCTGATACATTACTTCAGTCTTCTCTATGTTGATTTGTAGACCTATCTTCCTGGCTTTTTGAGAGAAAGTATCAACTATCCTTTGCATCTGAGCTTGATAGTCAGCTATCAGAGCAGTGTCATCTGCGGACAGTAGTTCTGTTATCATCTTCTTCCTTGTCTTGGCCTTCAGTCTTGCAAGGTTGAACAGTTTCCCATCAGAGCATGTGTGGATGAAGACACCTTCTTCGATGTTTGATGAAGCAACATTAGGACGGCTGTCAGAAATAGGGTGAACAGTGTTGGAGCCAGTACGCAGCCTTGTTTGGTGCCGCGGTTTACTTCCAAGAGTTCACTTCCTAAATTCTCCACTACAACTCTCCCTTGTGTTCCTTCGTGAAATTGTTTGATAATTTCGACAAAGTGATCGGGGCATCCAAACACTTTAAGGACCTTCCACGGTATTTTTCGATCAACTGTATCAAATGCTTTACAGAAGTCTACAAAGACTATGTAGAGCTCTCGATAATGTTCAATGGCTTTTTCTTGAATCTGCCGTAAGCTGAAGATCATATCTATTGTAGATCTTTCGCGTCTGAATCCACACTGTGATTCGATTAGGACCCTTTTCTGCCAGTCTGGCTAGCCGTGCTTGCACCACTTTAGCCATTATTTTCCCGGCAATGGTCAGAAACACAAACCTTTATATATATATATATATATATATATATATATATATATATATATATATATATATATATATATATATATATATGCGTATATATATACGCATATATAAATATATATAGAAAAAGCTTTGTACGCAAATATTATACAAGTATAAATCATGTAGAATATCTGCATGAAAACTGAAAAAACTAATAAGAAATTTATTAAACTGAATGTTTAAAATATGCAAATTAGCCAGATCTTTTGGAGATGAATGCAATTCCACGACCCAAATATAACAAAGGTGTATTTTTTTTTTAAATAAATAGAAAAAAAGCGTTTTTTTTAATATGAATATTAATATACACAAAAAAATCATAGGGATATAGATAAGTTTTTTTTTTTTTTAATTACATTTTCACCCCAAACAAGGCACATTGCCACTTTGGTGTAGGGGGCTACTATCAGGGGAAACATCTACTGGGGTACTATGTAGGGATTTGGGCAGCAAGATGTTGGTTCACGTTGCACTTGAACTTATTCATGTCAGTATAGTTGGGGAAGCAGTGACCTGGAATGGAATTCCAAAGTCTAGCAGTTCTGGGGAAGAAACTACTGGAGTAGAAAGATCTTTTACATCTAGGGATCTCTACAGTGTGGGGGTGAGATTTTGCAGCTTGTCGGGTCTGTCGAGGGTGTTCACGTCGTGGGGGCACAAGTGCTTGCAGTTCATCAGAGCATTCACCATTAAAATACTTGTAGAACAGGCAGAGGGATGCAACGTTTCGACGATGGGACAGAGGCTGAAGCTTAGATGCCAATTTAGGGCTTATCAGATTTGCGACTCTCTTTTGAACCCTGTCAAGGAGCGAGAGACAATTAGCCGATGTACCAGCCCAAATATGACAGCAATACTCCATACATGGGCGAATGGTGGCCTTATAGAGGTACAGGATACTTTCGGGTGTTAGAAGTTTTCTACCACGGTAGAGAAAGCCCACCTTGCCCAAGTATGTTTACATCTGTGTTCTTATTCTTTCAGAGTAGTTATCATTATTATTATATCGTATGAATCCGAAGATTCCTTTGTTGACGTTGGTTTTTCCGATAAGTTTCTA
The DNA here is from genome assembly GCF_053919585.1 of Euprymna scolopes. Classification (NCBI taxonomy): domain Eukaryota; kingdom Metazoa; phylum Mollusca; class Cephalopoda; order Sepiida; family Sepiolidae; genus Euprymna; species Euprymna scolopes. The sequence goes on along the minus strand of NC_136499.1, from coordinate 15,145,824 downwards.
GTCAGTATTATTTCTATGAAAAACAATGGATGCTTACGGGAGAGACCACGTGAAGGTTGCTAACATACGTTACCTCTCTTTGAAAGTAGTGTACCACTTCGACGGTACACTCTAAATGTGACAATTTAGGAGAAAGGAAATAATTAGTCCACATTTTCCACCCTGTTGCTTAGAAAATATATTCTATAATTTATAATGATAAATTCAATAGTTTAAGATTTTACCAAGCACGTTCATATTAGTGACGCTTCCACACCTGCACTGATTCTTTTTGAAAGTGTGAAATAATATACCTCTGAATGTTATGTAAATCAATTAATTATCCATTATTCTCTTTGTGTGTGAAGAAAGTGCGAGTTTAGTAAACTTGACAAAAAGTAATAATAATAATGTGTCCATGTTACTCACCGGGTGTCGAGAATATATATTCCCAAATTCATCGTTAGTAGTTCATAAGAAACCAACTAAAAGCAGTGCAAATATGCAGCACTTATATGTTTACATCTTTCAAATTCCATAAGTCAATCCGCGTCCAACTGTTAAAAATTCACTGACCATTTAAATATTAAAGTACCGCCATATATTACAAAATGAAATGATATTCTTTACTGCATGGCTCATCTATTAAAAATGTTAATGCACGGGTCATCTGTAAGAAATTTAAAGCAGTTTTCTTTGCAGACAAACATCAAACCCGTGTTATAACAGGTTTGTTGGTATCACTTGAATATCTTTTTCCGCCGATAATGCTACTCTTAAGAAATTAGGGGAAGCAGCTTTTCACTCAGGTGGCCAGGGTTCAATCTGCTGGTTTGGAAAATCTTGAAATCAGAATTATGTTTACGTCTGAATTAACGAATGCCACAAGCAATATAAATACATACGGAATGTGTGTATATTTTTAGAATGATTATCATTATATTTTGAAACGTTTTTGTTATAAATTATAGCAATATGTCTTCATGTGAAACTACGTTGGATCATTCCTTCTGACTCAGCTTTTTTATATACGGACGGCGTCGGCTCTTCACGTAAACAATTAGAGCAGCAGTGGTTCGTTCTCTCTTTTATTTTTCTATATTTTGTCGTGTGCGTGTCGATAAAATAAAAACAGCGAAAAACTGAAAGAGACAAACAGATATCGACATACCAACATGACCCGCCAATAGAGCATATACTAGCGCGAGGACCTCTGTGTACACCTATTCTAAATTTAACATTAAGGGGGGGTCGATTATTCGATCCAAGGAGATCATCCGCACAGACATCTGGAGTAGTGTTGCATTGATGACACGTAGCTGTAGTTCGTTTGCTCTCCTCTTCGTACTTCATTTAAATAACAACCGTTTTTCAAGTTATCAAATAATAACTGCACTCGATTCTTTTGCATTGTCTCTTACGAGGGAGTTATCACTTATAAATGCTCGAATGCAATTCGTGGATAATATTTAATGAGTGTCAGCTGATCGGTAATACAGTGGCATGATAATCAGCCGTGGTGGAGATTGGGTAAAATTGTATTTTTTATGGAGACGACTCAATAGGAAGTTGCTTACCGTGAATTGAAAGAGACTATGTTGTAGTCAGCAGGAAAGCAGCCCCATGGTATAGGTTTCTAAGGGCGGACAAGTCTATGAAAATAACTTTTGTTCAGTACATTTGCGTTTAGATTTATGCACATATAGAGAGTGAGGAAAATTGTTGACAATGGTTGTAGCTAGACGAGTGTTTGTCGTCAATATTTTGCAGTGGGGACTATAGATTAGAACTAGGTTAAGTATTTGCTATGGTAATAAAGATATAGCAGAGATAGACTCGGAACGTCTCTTCTGTGAGAAATAGGTTGCAATGAAGGGAAAAGGAAATAATTAAAGTTTTGAAGACGGTTTTGAATCCTGCCAAGACATGAAAGGTTTTAAAATGCTTTCAGAATTCTGGAGTATTTTTCTTTTCTTGTGTACAGTATGCATACATTTTATCCTCAACACATCCGCCATAAAAAGATAAGTAGCTTGCTGGACACCCGATTGCTCTCTTGCACGGCTTGGTAAAAGAGAAAAATTTTATCAGCTTATCATTTACGTGTCCCTGACGAGTTCTTGTCTGCAACGCAATATATTGACAGGTAGACATTGCTGTAGTATTTCCCTTATAATGGAATATTTCACTACTTTTCTTACCCTAACTCCTTTTAATACAAAGTAGTCATCATTTATTAAGGCTCGAGTACCATTCGAGAATAAGAGTTATAAATATGCATGAGTTATATAAAAGACTTGTCAAGTAGGCAATGAACGCTAATACAAGATTATTGGAAACCACGAGTGGAATCAGACGGAAGTTATTTAACAAGAATTTCTAATCTAAGATAGCGACTCAAAATTTTTTTTTTTTTTTTACTTAAATTCAGAAAAGGCATATTGCATATTTCCACTGTGATGTTAGGGGTTATTACAAATTGGAAGCCAGAAATTTGAATTACTGCATGTCGGTAGAGTAAAGAGAAACAAATAATGGAGAGAGAGAGAGTTCCAAAAACTGGCAGCTTGAGGGAAAAGATATTAGGATACAGAATTCCCCCTCCCCCGGCCTCTGGGTAGCTCCAGAGTGAATTGATAAGTTTTAAGTGATTTTTGAGTTGGTTGTGTCTATTTACATCGAGGGCATCGAAGCACACTCTATTGCAGTAAAACAAGCCTAGCATTGCAGTGATTTGACATGACATAGAACTTAATGGATAGTTAGGGACCTATTAGATTTGAGTCTCTTTTTCGGACCCTGTCTAAGGAGGAGAAATTTAGTGAATGATGTACTAGCCCAGATGTGACGACAGTACTACGCACCTGTGTGGATGGTGGCATTGTGGAGATACTGGAAACCCTGAAGAAGTTTTATACCAATAGACTTGAAGATTACAGCGTTGCATTGATCGGGTAGCAATTTCGTGATAATTTCTCCGATTAACGAGATGTTTAAAGAAAGAAACTTTGTTCATGTAAGTTCTGGTTGTGATTTTGCCCGGAAAGAAAAACAAAGAGAGAGAGAGAGAGAGACAGGGGGAGAGAGAGAAAGAGAGAGGGAGAGGGAGAGAGAGAGGAAGAGAGAGAGGCAGACAGACAGACAGACAGAGAAAGAGTGAGACGGAAACTGCATGGAACATATCGTTTCTAACGTTATTTTTAACCGCTTCCCGCATTTAGATATTGCTACATCTGTTTCAGTTGCCTTCTGTCAACCTTCTAGTTTTAGACTTAACGTTCTGCTTTCATCCTCCTCTGCAAACCAGTTAGTACAAAAACATCTATTTTTTTCCCGGTCGAAACTCTGCTTATAAGATTTCGTGGATGAAGGGAAAAGGCAGAACTTGTAGTTAAAGCAATAAAGTTGTTTATTACTTCCTTTCAGTATCGCCGCAAAACGTAACTTACATTCGCGACCGTGGGTGGAAGAAAGCGCTGAAGTGGTGCCGGGGATTCGCAATGATTCACAGCTGGGAGTCACACCTACATTACCCTCACCCCCTTCGTTTTGTCCACTTTGCCGTCAGCAACAGTCCTTGTCATACTAAACTGAACAAAATCTTTTTCGCAATGAAATTCTGTATTTCTCGAGATTTATAATAGATATATTTATTTAAATTAGTGGGGGGGGTCAAACATTCCCCGGGATTGAATGAGTACCAACAAATATTCTACGTTTCCAATACTTTAAATGTCATTGAAATCGGTGAAATCGATCATTTTTCAATCAAATCGATAGATTGCCTTCTCTAGTCGGACCTACCGCCGTGCACTTACAGAAAGCTTCACATTCATCTTCGAAGTGACTTAGTCCGCAATACATTGTAGTCTACATTGCACTGTAGAGAAAATGTAGATTTTATAAAATTATTTTATATAATGGTTTGAATTATGGTTTAAAATGCGAAAGTCAATAATCATGCTTCAGTTATACTCTAAACAGAAACATTTATTTCGAACGCTGCGCTGTATTATAAAATATCCTACTGTTGATTTTATACGTCGCCCCTTCTACTTGTGCAGTGATAAAATTTCTCAAATGTACTTTTTTTTACAAAGGGCTTACTACTTATAAAGGCCCGGAGACCACTCGAAGATAAGGGTTAATGAGTGAACAGTGGTCAATGAGAACATGTCGTAGTAATCGTTAGTAGTGGAAATTTGGTAAATTGAATTACTTAAAGGGACGGTTCATCAAGAATTTGTTTACGTTGGACTTGAAGACTACCGAATCGTTGTCAGCTAGAAAAAAGGCAAAAAAGAGTTACACAAGCGGGCAGTTCAAAGTAAAAAAAATGGCTTCTGCTAGATGAGTGTTTTTCGTAAAAGTTTGGCGAGGGGGTATAGATTGGAGCTTAGATAAGCACTTAAGGGCGTTAACTTTAGTCAAAGCCGGACTGTTGTATCTGTAAATCAGATTTTTTTATTATCAATTTTCAGCACTTATCGGAGACATTCCTATACAAAACCTTACTAAGAAGACGCCCAGACGCATAAAGTGCATATCTGCGAAATTTAAAAACAATCGATCCAGTCATTTCGAAGTGCATCTTTTCCACGCTGCTCTTCTAGTCGGCATTTATGGGTAAACACGTTAATCATATATTCGTGTAAGGTAACACCCGGATGCACCTATACTCATTACATACATTTCATGTACCTATGTACTCATTACATACATTTCATGTACCTATATACTCATCACATACATTTCATGTACTTGTATACTCATTACATACATTTCATGTAACTATATACTCATTACATACATTTCATGTACCTGTATGCTCATTACATACATTTCATTTACCTATATACTCATATATACATTTCATTTACCTATATACTCATTACATACATTTCATGTACCTGTATACTCATTATATATATTTAATGTACCTATATACTCATTACATACATTTTATGTATCTATATACTCATTACATACATTTCATGTACCTATATACTAATTACATACATTTCATGTATCTATATACTCATTACATACATTTCATGTACCTATATACTCATTACATACATTTCATGTATCTATATACTCATTATATACATTTCATGTATCTATATACTCATTACATACATTTCATGTACCTACATACTCATTACATACATTTCATGTACCTATATACTCATTAGATACATTTCATCTACCTGTATACTCATTACATACATTTCATATACCTATATACTCATTACATACATTTCATGTACCTATATACTCATTACATATATTTCATGTACCTGTATACTCATTACATACATTTCATTTACCTATATACTCATTACATACATTTTATTTACCTATATACTCATACATACATTTTATATACATATATATTCATTACATACATTTCATGTACTTACATACTCATTACATACATTTTATGTACCTATATACGCATTACATACATTTCATGTGCCTGTACACTCATTACATACATTTCATATACCTATATACTCATTATATACATTTCATGTACCTATATACTCATTACATACATTTCATGTACCTACATACTCATTACATACATTTTCTATACCCATATACTTATTACATATATTTCATGTACCTGTATACTCATTACATACATTTCATGTACCCATATACTCATTACATACATTTCATGTACCTATATACCTATTATATACATTTCATTTACCTATATACTCATTACATACATTTCATGTACCTGTATACCCATTATATACATTTCATGTACTTTTATACTCATTAAATGCCTTTCATGTACCTATATACTCATTACATACATTTCATGTGCCCATATACTCATTACATACATTTCATGCACCTGTATACTCATTACATACATTTCATTTACCTATATACTCATTACATACATTTCATGTACCTTTATACTCATAACATACATTTCATGGACCTACATACTCATTATATACATTTTATGTACCCATATACTCATTATATACATTGCATGTACCTATGTAATTATTATATACATTTCATGTACCTGTATACTCATTACATACATTTCATATACCTATATACTCATTACATAAAGTTCATGTATCTATATACTCATTACATACATTTCATATACCTATATACTCATTACATACATTTCATTTACCCATATACTCATTACAAACAATTCATGTACCTGTATACTCATTACATACATTTTTTTATCTATATACTCATTACATACATTTTATGTACCTATATACTCATTACATACATTTCATTTACCTATATACTCATTACATACATTTCATGTACCCATATACTCATTACATACATTTCATGTACCTATATACTCATTATATACATTTCATGTACCTATATACTCATTACATACATTTCATATACCTATATACTCATTACATACATTTTATGTACCTATATACTCATTACATACATTCCATATACCTATATACTCATTACATACATTTCATTTACCTATATACTCATTATATACATTTTATGTACCCATATACTCATTACATATATTTCATGTACCTATATACTCATTATATACATTTCATGTACCTATATACTTATTACATACATTTCATGTACCTATATACTCATTACATACATTTTGTGTACCCATATACTCATTACATACATTTCATGTACCTATATACTCATTACATACCTTTCATGTACCCATATACTCATTACATACATTCCATGTACCTATATACTCATTACATACATTTTATGTAACCATATACTCATTACATACATTTCATGTACCTATATACTTATTATATACATTTCATGTACCTATATGCTCATTACATACATTTCATGTACCTATATACTCATTACATACATTTTCAAAAATGTAGTGAATGCGCCAACAATTCAAAATGATTTTAGACATATGCTGGGGTAATGTATCCTCTTCTATGTAAAGTTCTATAATCATTTCCTTACGTAGCACTTGAAGTAAGATTGTCTTTTGTGTTTCGATTTAATAGAAGTGAATCGAATATTTTTCATGAAAGATTTTAGCGGGAATTGTATCTCTGTATAATTTATAAAAATTCAGATATTAATGAATTGAATAACACGTATATTTATAATTAAGATGTGTTTCACAAAACTTTTATCATAGTAGTAGTAGTAGTAGTAGTAGTAGTAGAAGAAGAATCAGAAGCAGAAGTAGAGAAAGCCATATTGAGAATTGCGCCTGTTGTGCTGTCCGCCTTACAGAAACAATTCACTCTTAAGACCAAGAGAATATTCGTCTCGGCGTTATGTATAGGTTATTCACACTGTACAGTTGAACACTCTTTTTATTTGTTGTATTTGACTTCCTTTTTATATACGGTGCTTCCTCTTAATACTGAGTTATTTCTTTCGTACTTTTACCGGACTGCAACACTGGCGACGAGGATTATTAAGGAACTTTAATTCGAGAAGCTTAAAATTTAACGTGTTGAAAAAAAATCGACAAAGGTTTTCGACAAAACTTTAGGACTAATCTCAGGTTTTATCAGCGGACTTCAAATATATACATATAGCTGGATTTTTATTTTATCTTAAATGGGGTCCTTTTTCTCTCTGAGAAGAAGTCAGTGAAATCTGAATTTTATTTCAATACTGTTAATTTTTACCAAGAAAGAATATTTTTAATTTTTCCTCCCTCACAATGAAAAAAATAAAAGTATAACTCTGGAATTATAAACCATTTTTTGTTTTTTGCTGGTCGTTAATAGCCGAACCGTAGAAACTGTTACGTGAAATCGTACTAAATTAAGAAACCTGATACATTTTGTTGAAAAAGAACGCTTTATATTTTGCTTGTTTTTGTACTTCCAAAATCGTACTCTATAAAGACACATTTAACCATGTAAAATTTTAAATCAACTGTGCTTTAACTTGTCAAATACCAAATTGAACAAGAGCAAAAATATAAAGAAAACTTTCTGAAAAGTTATTCTTGAACAGCAACATGGAATCGAAGAAAGACAGCAAGAAAGGAGTAAGGGCAATAGCAAAGCAAGGAGAGTCAAAGTTAAATGAATTATCCATACAAACTTGTCTAATAGATGTTTAAATATCAATAATGAAAAAATACGTTTTCTTAATTTAACTCGGAATGCAATTGATAAGTTCACTTATTCTCCAGAAAAAAGATAATAGCTTTGCTTCATATTACATAGGTCATGAAGATCTATGCATTATAAATTGTGAATAAAGTTAAATTTCCTAAAAAATTCGCCTACTGCTAAAAAAATTAGGAAACATTGAAAAAAAATCCGTGGACTATACTTACCTCGAAAATCAAGCGACTTCACTTTTGTTTAAGAATAGAATTATTTAGAGACGAAATGTTTGAACTTTATCAGAAGAGACAGCGAAGACTGCTTGACTTTCACAGCGATCATGAAAAAGTCTGTGACAATTTCGAATATGCTGAACTTAGCACAGATGACTTTAAACGTGGAAGGATTTGTAACAGCGGAACACGCAGGAATGCGATGAATAGTGTTTACTAAGTTAACTCAGAAGGAAACTTAAATTTTACGTTGTAAAACACAGCCGAAGACTGCCAATGTCTTGGATATTTTAAACAAGACTCTAAATATATTGAAGAGCTAAGTATTGTTTACATAAGAGATAAGTCAGCTTGTTTTAAAAGAATAATTGACAAAACTAAAAAGACAAACTTCTGAAACAATTCTAACCAAAAAGACAGTTTTCTCATACAAAAATAAGTAACCAAAATTAATCAAAATAAATACCACATACCCCCTATTTCTCATGTGGATCTCATTGATTCAGACTATACCGTTTTAAAATCTGCCAAGTTTGTAATAAACATATAAGAGTTCACATTGCAGGACGAATTGTGCAATTAAAAATCTAGATAAACCCCCCCTCCCCAAAAAACACACACAGGACAACACAAGTATAAGAAAAATACGTATAGGTAAAAGTCCTAAATAAAAATTTTAAGTTATAACTAAACTCTTGGTCTGACTTATATATAATCAACCTACTCATATGAAAAGGATAAACAAATCATGTAAACGCAAACAAAATAGCCTGATCGTCTGCAGATACATCGTGTTGCCAACATTTGAACAAAAATTGCTAATGTATGTGTTAGGAAACACCAAGAATATATTTAGCATAGCCCGAATGTAACAGTTCAGTGTTTGAGATTTACTAATCATCACTTTTTGTCAGAAAATAGAAAGATTAACTACTGCGTCAGAAAAACTAAACTAAAATTAGAAGAAACATTTTCCGATTTTTTCTGCCAGCTTCAGTCGATGCAAAAATCTGTCACCAAAATTTGAAATGAAAGAAAACACCCAACGAATATTAAAGAAAAATAAACAAGAAATAAATAAATTATTAACAAATATATTTTTATCTAACGTCTAATGGGTTGTATCTGTTGTTTATATACACAAGAAATGTAGAGAAATTGGCGGTGTTTGATGATTTTCCAACAGGACTAAACGCTGTACTTTAGAATTAATATTATCTACTTTCAAGCCCAGGAATAAGTTTTACAAAATTAAATGGAAGCAAATTCTTCTAAAAACAGCTAATTAAGTGATGATTATCTCTAAAGACCCATTCAAGAATGACGTCATAAATTATTCGTATGAACAACAATAGCGGATTATACAAGTTGCAAAGATTTGCGTTTGATGTTAAAGTCGCACCAGCAATTTTCGAACAAATTATAGACACCATACTAAACACACTTTATTTTATGATAGACGATATTTTAATAGATAGTAAAATTACATAAGGACAAATAAATGTAAGAGAAGGAAAATGTGATTTCTTCATGAAAGAAATCAAATATCTGAGTCATTTCACAGATAAAGACGAAGGAAGGAAGCTGCTACTACTACAATTGAAGACATCCCAACGTCTAAAGACGTTATAATCCTATAAGGTTTCCTGAGTTTGGTAAATTATTATCAAGAATTTCTTCTAAACATGCAGAACGTCTCTAATCCGATGAAAAAAATCAATAAAAGATGAGTTTTAGGATTTGTTTTTTTACAAAGGTGCCACCACATATCAAGGCCCTTGAGGCCACTCGAGGATAAGGTTTAATGTGCGTACGGTAGTCATTGAGACATTAGTGTAATAATCTTTTGTGGTGAACACTTTATATAATTAAATTATTTAGGAGGACGGTTCAATAAGAACTTGTTTATGTTGGACTTAAAGGCGACACTATTTTAGTCAGCTGGAAAGCAGCCAAGCGGACAGAGTTCCATGGGCGATCAGTTCTATGGAAAAAAAAGCTTTGCTCGTGGAATCCACGTTCAAGTTTAGGAACCGACAGAGAGTGAGGGTGTTTATTGACAGTGACTTTGGCTTTTTTGTAAAATATTGGCGAGGGGGCACTATATATTAGGCTCGGTCGAATACTTGCCATAAAAACAAGGAGAGGCAGATTTACAACAGGTTTCTATCGAAAAGAGGTTGCAGAGAAGATAAAATAGCATCATGTTTTAGATTAAGAAGTCGGTTTTAGTACAAGGAATCAGGAATGAACAAGATAAAACTGTTTGGAAGTCAGATCTATTCCTTCACACATTATGTCCTTAAACTCGAAATTATAGACGCTAGCTCGTACGAAAAAAGTGCATGCACCATTCATAAAATGGCAGATGGAACTCATAAACCTATCGCTCATGGGCCCAGAAATCTGTTTTCGGGTCAGAAATATTATTCTCAAATTGAAAAGATTTAGGAAATGCATACGTATTTCCACCCTTACATACACGGAATAGTTTTTACATTCTAAATGGACCACTAACCGCTACTTACCATTTTCGGTTCAAAAAAGGTTTGCGCGTATATGTATTTTTACCACCGCGACAAATGTAACACTACGGTTGGAAAGTGGGATAGAAAAGTCAGCGCGCCCCTCTCTCCGACGAGGTGCACTCTGACACGCAAAAAGTGACCAATCAGCCCCGTCACGATTGTCCTGTCGGGCACCTCATCGATTAGCAATAAACTAACCCCTTTCCCAAAGAGAGAAGGCAAAGCCTGGGAGGTGGACCTTTTAGAACAGCACAGATCCAGCTTCATACCACAAGCAATAGGAAAAAGGTACCTGAGAGATATAGACTCTGTTGATTTAGGTGTCGAAACAAAACCTCTAGCGGCGCAAACGCACTGCTAATAGACTGCAGAGTTGGGGACAATTCTACTGAAATACCATGTTTAGTGGAATATCTCTTCTCGAAAAAAGTTATCAGGATGTCAATCTATAAAGGCTTGCTCCAAAACGGGGAAAGTCATTAAAAGATTCCGTGATTGATTTTCTTACGAACTGATAGGAAATAAAACTCCCAGCGTTTTAACATGAAGTAAAACATTAAACACCTAATGACGAGTTTATTATTTTAACAAAAACTAAAGCATTACAGCGAATACCAACACATTTCAAAGAGTGTTTCTCTATGTAAACATGTACTCTTGAAAAAGCGAGATAATCGTTATACCCACCACCAAAAAATGCAAAGAAAAACTCAAGGGATTTTCACGTTGCCCATCCAGGGATAAAAAGTTAAATAGTAAGCTACATATATTAGCCAAAAAATTGACAAGGTCATTGACAACATCGTAAATACGTACAAAAAAGCTGTAAGTTGGCGGCAAAACCACCTCTTATTTAACATAGCCCGTGATCAATAACGATATGGAGACTACTGTGGATTCAAAGTTTGCGAAACGAGTGTTCTGGTGGCCCTTTTACGGATAACAATATTTCTATTAAATGCCCTTTGGGGAGCATACTGACATGTAAAATCTTTATTGCTTGTATTTGGTTTTGGTTTTAATGTATTTTACTTTCATTAAATACTGACTTGTGTCTTCCTTTCGAAGTCGTAGCGGCCCACAAAAGATTTTATATTTCGTGGCTATTGAATGTTTGTGACGTCATCCAATATGGTATCTAGTGTATAAATGTTTCTCTTGTTGATGTGTGTATAATGGTTATCTGTATGTGTTTATAGACAGGCGGATAAACATCTTTTACATTTGTGCTGGACAAAAAAAAAAAAAAAAAAAAAACGACATAACTTCAATCACAACGATTTTCGTCTGTTCTGACGTGCTTCGAAAATGTAACCGTGTCTTTTATGAAAAAGTCAAACAACCAAGTTATTTCATATTTACATTTATTGTGTTTGCGAGTTGTTGGTTCCAAGGTTGCACGTGATTTTCTGCTCCACAACTAAATATGTTCATTTATTAAGTCCAGTACTCACATGAGTGGCATCATCTGTCGCTACTCCACAACTCCCAGTTACAGACTGATTTAACTAACTCCCTACATGTAAATCTAGCGAGTAAATGTAAAATTCATTACGTCATCACTACAAGTAGCCTAAAATCCATTGCTGGGTTTATTTACGCATCTCTGTTTATGTTCTAACATTCTTAGTGTAAACATATTAGAATGACATTTCATCCATCAAGTTACATTCCTGAGGACTATTTAATATAAACATTTTTATCCTTCTCAAACATAACTTTTCACATCAATAACATTTTTGTATCTAAACAATAATCAACTATCATAAATATTAATAAGTCCTTACACCCCCCTGTTTTTTTAATGGAGAGTAGACAACGCATTGTCGATGCGTTATCGGCAGTTCTCGTTACTGTCGCTTCCTCTTATTTGTCCCTCAGTCCTCATTTCCAATTAGTGATGTTTCTGACAAAGGGGGAAGAAAAAGCTGTTCTCTATGACGACAGTACTTCGTCAAAAGTATCCTGAGATGTCGGAAATTTTCTGTTCCTATGTCTATCCTTGTGGCCATGTCACTAGTAATGATGTTGGAGGTAAACGAACCTTGAATTAACCACTAAGGAGGCCGTCCTATAAGCAGGTGCAAAATACATTTGGTGAATGGACTCTGGATCATGCAGTAGTTTCGAGTGGGGCCTCTCGATGCCATACTAGTGGGTAATTGTTACGGCTTTACCTTATCATGGCTACAAAAAAATCTTCCTCTCCTTTTTTTCTCTTATCTTCCTTCTCTTTTCTTCTCTAACCAAATCTGTCGACCTGTTCCACAAATCCCAATCCTCAACATGAAATACCTCCAGAAATATAACACGTGTAATCCTAGAACCTCATCCTCCAACGTAGACTCCTACTACCATGTCTCCTTCTCCAACATCAGGGGTCTCCGTTCCAACCTTCCAGAGGTTGAAACGCAATTACAGGAGACGAAACCAGACATATTCTTCCTAAGTGAAACTGGCATTATGCCGATCGCTTCCCTTGACGAATTCATACTTAAAGGATACTTAACATCTAAATCTGACCCCCAAGATCGCCATGGACATGGAATATGTGCCTACATTAACGATGGCTTTCCGTGTGGTAGGGATATCTCCAGAGAAGACCCTAATTTACCTTATATGTGCTTCTGGGTTGCACTTGCTTACACCACTGCATTTATATTCGCTCTCTATCACCCCCACAACAGCGGAGTTACTATCCTTAGGAGGATATCTGAAAAAATTGACCACATCCTGTCTGCTGACCAGTCAGCTAACATCCACATTTGTGGTGACTTCAATGTCAACAATGCGGAATGGCTGACCCACTCTAACAAGACAGATGAGGAGGGGAGGTTCTGTCATGATTTTGCCATTGCCTATGACCTCACCTAAATTGCCCACGAACCCACCCGTGTGTCCGATACTTCTGGTCAGTATGCAAGACTTCTAGAACTTTTTCTCACAACTTCCCCTGAGCTATGTTCAAGTTCCGTTCTGTATCCTCTGGGATTTTCCGACCACTCAGTTGTATCAGTAAAGATAAAACGAAATGCAATAAGTCTGCAGATGTACCTCTCCACCGTACTGTATATCGATATTCTACCACTGACTGTAATAGCTTCCGTACACTTATATCTGATCTACCACTTCCATGTTTAAAAAAAGATGTGTCCTCCATAGTATCAGATATGACCTAATGGCTAATTGTAGGCATAGACCGATTCATACCATCCATCGTTATTTCCATGGCAAGTGCTCGTCTGAGCTCCAAACTCTCGTCCCCCATCGCCAATCTTTCACGATAAACACCGCCTAGCTGAAACCACTCTCAAAAATTTTCCCCACTCCTTATCTGTGCCAAAATCAAAACGTAGATTCCATGAACAAAGCTTCTTTCTTAGAAGTGCACGCACGTGGAACTCTGTTCTGGTTGCTTGTTTCCCACCTGACTACAACCTGATATCCAGGTTGTAGTCAGGTGGGAAACAAGCAACCAGAACAGAGTTCACATTGAACAAATTCCTGATGAACCGCTCCTTAAGTAAGATATTTCATCAAATCTCTAACACTAACGTACTGTACACACAATGCTCCTTATCCCCGAGTGGCTTCTGGGCCTTGGTAAGTGGTGACGACCTTGTAAAAAAAACTATCCACAAGACTAACCAGTATTTTCTGGGAATCCAATAATATAACAATTTTATATCCATCCATATCTGGAGAACGCTTTAACATCACACTAAAGTTGGCCGAAATATACAGATATATCCAAGAATTAAATATATACTATTTAAAAATATAGAATATCGATTTGAATCAATATATATGATCAGGAAATTTAAAAAAAACACAAAAGACAACCCCTGAACTCTGCAGAGACGTCGGATTATGTGAGGATATTTATTCAATAATTCTAACAAATATATTTGATAGTATAATGATAGGTTGACTATAATAATAGATTCCAGCAAGATCAACAGTATAAACTTCAAAGAAAATTATACTCGTAGAAATTAAATATTCGACAAGAATAGCTTTTAGATATTCATTTCAAGTTAAATAAAACTACACACCAACTACATTTAAAGAATAAAGCTCATCAAAATTCAATCACTGGCACTAATCAAAAAGCTAACTCTATTAAACGTAAGCTTTTAATGTCTCTAGCAACGAAAATGTATCAGCTCTTTTATGCAACGTTTTCAAAACAGGTTTATAAATTAATGGGTTTCATGCATATAACAATATCTAAATTAAATATGAGAGTAGTTCGATGTTATATTTTAACTGAATGTCTAAGACGTTGAAGAGCTATGAAGACGGGAGTAGTGCCATTAAAAATGAGCGGCATTTTGTGCATCAGAAATTATTTTCTGCCTAATCTTCACCATTCTCAATGCACATTTTGCCAGCCTCTTTGTTTACTCGGTCTTTAAATTCCAGACCGCGCTATATAACTCAAATCTCTGTCGTCAGTCTGAAATCAACCGTAAACTGCGTCGAATTTAGAAACGTAAAACAGGCGCCGGAGAATATGGATCAGTTAAATTTTTCTGCATGAAGGAATCCAGTGATACATCTCTACTGACGTAGGTTTATGACAAGAGTTGCTTTCTTAGAGTCTCACACCGCCATTAGCTACAAGACAGAGATGAAACTTCCAGGTCATGAAAACAAGTTCTGCCATAATAATACTGAAATTTGCAATCCTCTTTAATCCATTCAGGCGGAATGAAATATAGGAAGTATTACTTTTGGAGCGTCCCTCGGATAAACAACAGAACAGGAATCATTATAGTTAATTAAAAATAGATGATAATGTATAATTTGCTTTACATCAATTTATAAACTAATGATAAAAAACAACACTTTCCAAGAATACTATCGAAAAACTGAATAATCCTTTGCACAAAATATTCAATAAAAATAACTTACAACTGCTGTATGCTGCGAAAACTAAGGACGGATAATTAAATGAAAATACTAAATAAGAACAGTAGGAAACAAATAAAACGTTAAGATACGTAAAAGGTGTTCAATATATCAAGAAAAAATTAACACTAAAAAAGCTATTTCCGCTAGAAATGGTAATGATCCAAACCGTTATAGCAATCACTCAAATAATAAGAAAATGAATTAGAAAATAAAACACTTTATCCACAAGAAAATAAATTAAAACCAAAAGTTATTGTTCCTAATTACTTGCCTCTCCACGAGGGCAGAGTTAGACTCAAGGTCAGTTTTTAATATAAGGAAAACACAGCTCTTCAAAAGGGACAGTCTGGATAGGAACAAAAATAAAAAATTGTCTCAGTTCTGAAGGATTTCTCCTCCACTAACCGAGGACAGAAAAGTACGAAACCACAATACTTGGAAATACCCTCCCATCATTTTTAATTTTGGAGAATGACTCCTTGCTGCTTTAGTTGCTTGGAGACTGGATAGAAAATACCAATCAAGACTCCGTTCTTGACAATCAGCCTGACAGATACTGGGCCATTACCTGACCCAGTACCTGTGGGGCTAAAATACGCTGCCTCGGTATTACCTAGAAGGTACAGCCTCCAAGGCCTTGACACCTGGCTTTCGGGTGGGGGCAAGTTTATCGCCTGTCTGACGCTTTCCTACCGTGGAATGCCGATGGGGAGGCTCAGGCAATTGTTGCTAGAGCAGAGTGCCCCTACTTTGGGAGCGCTGGCCAGCCATCCCCACTTTTCGACTTTGTGTCACATCTTGCTGAGGTGGAAAGCAAGTAAATATTAACTTGCTTTCTACCTTCCAATTTTAGATATAGGTTCCTTGGACATGGATCTAACTTAATAACTTGATTTGAGCCCAAAACAATAAATTTTAAGGGATCATAATAGGGGTCAAACTTTAAAAAAAAATTGACCTCTGCGGTCTCTTCCAAATTACTAAGACAATTTCTGGTCTAAATATTTGAAATTTTACATAAAGGGTATTCAGATATAGGGCAAGCTTTTTCATCAGTTTGGGTCGAAAATTTTCAGTTACCAATATATAAATGTATGTATGTATGTCTGTTTGCATGTCTGCCTTAAACTTTCAATAGAGGCGACGGATTTTACCAAGATCAGTATCGTTTTAAAGTTCGATCTTTCATACGACAAATATCGAAATATTGGCTAAAAACATTAATATCTTCCCCTTCAACAAGGCACTTTTATACAGGGGGGGGTTACATTTTTCGCCGATATTTTTGAAAGTATTCCTCTCCTTTAGATTGTCTAGCCTTAATTTTCCAAAATGTCGCTTGGTGGTCGTAACAGCATAAACGTTAGGTTATACCCCGTTCTTTTCCTCCTTTACGGTACGGTTTCGAGCCTGCCTTCCTACTACCACTTTTTTTTTTTTGCTCAACATACACATCCAGACACCCGGGCAATGCCGGGCGCCCATGCTAATATATCTATAAAATTGAACATGTCTGTGTGTCTGAGTGTGTGTCTGTGTACATCTTCCTTCGCAATAACTCTGTCAATTTTTAGTCTACAGACTCAAAATTTGATATACTGGGTACTGAGATTTGAGGAAATCGATGTGATCAGTTTTTGACCAGAAATTTTTCTGGTAAGGGGTCAAAGTTCACCGATTTGACCTTTGAGAACTCTACCAAACTCCTCCGACAATTTTGGGTCTAAGCACTTAGAATTTTAGATATAGGCTCCTTGGACATGGATCTAACTTAATAACTTGATTTGAGCCCCAAACAATAAATTTTAAGGGGTCATAATAGGGGTAAAAGTTTAAAACTTGACCTCTGCGGTCTCTACCAAATTACTCAGACAATTTCTGGTTTAAATATTTGGAATTTTACATAAATGGTATTCAGAGGTAGGGCAAGCTTTTTTTCAGTTTGGGTCGAAAATTTTTAGTTAACAATATATAAATGTATATATGTATGTATGTTTGCATGTCTGCCTTAAACTTTCAATAGAGGCAATGGATTTTACCAAGATCAGTATCGTTTTAAAGTTAGACCTTTCATATGAAAAATATCGAAATATTGGCTAAAAACATTAATATCTTCCCCTTAAACTAGGCATTTTTCTACAGGGGGGGGGTCACATTTTTCGCCGATATTTTTTAAAAGTTATCCTCTCCTTTAGATTGTCTCGCCTTAATTTTAAGAAAAGTAGCTTCCGGTTTGGCGGTGGTCGTAACAGCATAAACGTTAGGTTTTACCCCGTTCTGTTCCTCTATTGCGGTACGTGTTCGAGCCTGCCTTCATACTACCATTTTTTTTTGCTCAACATACACATCCAAACACCCGGGCAACGACGGGCTGAAATGCTAGTATATCTATAAAAGTAAACGTGTCTGTGTATCTGTGTACATCTTCCTACGCAATAACTCTGTTAATTTTTTGTCTACAGACTAGAAATTTGATATACAGGATACTGAGATTTGGGGAAATCGATGTGATCGGTTTTCGGCCAGAAATTTGGCTGTTAAGGGGTCAAAGTTCAACGATTTGACCTTTGAGAACTCTACCAAACTCCTCCGACAATTTTGGGACTAAACACTTGACATTTTAGATATAGGTTCCTTAGACATGGATCTAACTTAATAACTTGATTTGAGCTCAAAATAGTAAATTACTCAGAATATACATACATATATATATATATATATATATATATATATATATATATATATATAAAATATATATATATATAAAATATATATATAAAATATAGGCAGCATTGTTCCTCTATTGCATATTTACTTAAATAAAAGATTGTTTTTCTCTACTAATTCTATTTTCGATCCTTTCCAACTTTCGAATTATAGTCTTCACTTTTGGCGGGAACTGGCTGATATAATCACCATATTCATCAAAAGTCCGGGTATTAATTAATCTAACTGGTTTTGAACAATTTATTAATTTTTTTTTTAATATAGATTAATTGATCCATGACGATGAATCTTGAAGGATTGGAAAGTACTCGGACTTACATCATCCAATTCCCGCCAGAAGCGAGGACTGTTATTCGAAAGGAAGGTATCGAAAATAGAATTATTAGACAAAAAACGTCTATTTTATTTAATAAATTAGGCTATATATATATATGTATATATATATATATATTTCTGTAGAAATATATTTTCTTATAATATATATCAATCTTATTTAAGAAGCTCAATGTAATTACAGAGCAATATAAAGAATAAATGACAAAAAGTTATATTCCAAAATTCATGATGTTGATCATCTTAGAATTTATTCCTTTAATTCAGTTGACTTATACAGTCAACTGAATTAACTGATAAATTATAAGATGTCAACATCATGAATTTTGGAATATAACTTTTTGTCATTTTTTCTCTCTCTCTCTCTCTCTCTCTCTATATATATATATATATATATATATATATATATATTCGCAAAGGAAACACAGAAGTTCATACGTAAGAATCATCTGTTATTATAAATATGTGTGCGTCACATATTCAACATTGATGTATATGATTTATGCATATGCACGTATGTATATGACGTATATATATATATATATATATATATATATATATATATATATATGACGTATGTATATATATATATCTATATCTATATATATATATGTATGACGTATGTGCGTGATTATGTACGGCTGTAAGAATAACAGCCTCAGCAATATACCTACAACTTATACAATTTTTATTGAACAATAAATAGTTGTTTTTGTTTGGAATCTCTATAACTTAATTATAAGAATTTCTAAACGTACAATAAATTGTGTAACATATATATATATATATATATATATACTTATATATATATACTTATATATTAATGTGTGTATATATGTGTATATGCGTATTAATGTATATATATAGGTATATATGTATATATATGTTTGTTCCTTTTTAATAAAATATGCATGGAGGTATGTGTGTGTGCTAGAGGGTAATAAATATGTTAGCATATGCGTACTCGGACATAAGTATGTGAATGTGTGTGAAATTCGTTGCACAATTGTATATATGTGTGCGTGTGGTGTTTCTTAATTAGCAATTATGGTCAGGAGAAACTATATGAACCAATTTTTACTGGCTTCCTCATCAGTTTTACCCCGAGGCTGAACTTTGAACTCGACTTCAAAGGAAAGAAATTTCGCGAAATAGAATCGGGTTATTTTTTTTTGTAAAAATTTCTCTTTAACTTTTTACGGGTTTTTAAGCATTTTTGCTTTCTCAAAATACTGCATTGAATATAAATATGAATCCGAGAGGTAGATACCCTAAGAACAAGTTATATGTATATTTTTAATAAGAAACAGAAACTTGATGTTTGTGAGAGAGACACACACACAGACAGAAATAGTAAAGGAGAAAGGAAGAGAGATAAGCAAATGTATTGACAAATGGTAGAAGATGTATATATATATATATATATATATATATATATATATATATATATATATATATATATTGACATAAGTAACGGAGTCAAGTCAATGGAGTCAAAAGTTGATTTTGTTACTGAATCCGAAAGCAAGACACATTAGTGTTTGTAGATCTAAAAATAATTATAGTTATAATATACACCCATTTAGGATCATAAAAACTGAGCCCTGTCTGTGTAATTAAGGAAAAGCGATCAACTAGCGATATGCAATTTTCCAACTTCTGATCGTTAGAATACTCTCTGGCTGTTTAATTATGTTTACAAGCACTTGGCATTAATAGGTATTTTTAATTTCCCTTAATTTTTCTGTTAGTTGCTACGGACCAGAGACAATGTTCTAGACAAAGGAGTCAAAGGTTTATTTTGTGATTTCGAATCTCCTCATCAGTCGCAATTATCACTTCCCACACTGATAACTGCAAAAGCACGATACATGAGAACATGTGGACACTAAAATTATTCTTCATATTCATAATTATCAACCCCTATTAAATAAAGTTGGACCCTGCTGGACAATAAAGAAAGGGCAGTCAAATACTGATACACAGCATTCCGACATTCGGGCGTAGAATGCTTTTTGACTGCTTACTATGTTATGCCCGCATTTTGCATTTATAGGTGTTTAATTTCCTTCAATCCCTGCATAAACTACTAGTGGCCTAGGCGCATCGTACTAGTCTATTGAGTCAATACTGGATTTTTGATGAGGTTAGAATCTCCCGACCAACAGTAATTATCACTTCCCACACTCATAATTGCGTCGATAGGCATTGAAATAATTGATATATATATATATATATATATATATACATGCATGTGTGTGTGTGTGTGTGTGTGTGTGTGTGTGTGTGTGTGTGTGTGTGTGTGTGTGTGTGTGTGTAAGGATAAAAATATCAACATGAAAAATATATAAATATTTATATATTTTCTGTATTTATATCCATATTTGTTAACGGGTAAAAATACAAACAATCTTTAAAAATAAAACGAAAACGTTTTTTGACAACGCACATAATTTTCGACCGATCCCTGGATCTTCTTCGTTGTTAATGATAGAAACACGAGTGCAGGGCTGGCAGGGCTAATAGCAGGAAAGGAACGGGTATAGCCAATGAAGTTAAGATGTATCTGAATACGACCATCGCAATATTTATTTTAATTGGCATGGTCATAAACCTGTGTGGCTTTTATTCAACACCAAGTATTTCATAAAATGTTGATGTAAACACCCACGTACACCCATCTACACACTCGCATATATAAATATACATGCACGTACACCCTTACATTACCACATATTCTTCTACACACACACACACGCAGAATACGCAAACACATGTTTATAGACGTACGTATACATATCCATAGAGGATGATGAAGAGATGTAGATAAGATAATTAGAAAGTTCTGACCAAAAGCGTGTAATTCTCATTGGAATTATAAACTTATTATGGTTCTAGGTATTGAACGGGGTGAAAGGGTAACGTCTTTTGTGTTTACTTGTCTGGATTTTATGTATGACCGCCCGCTCACCTACACGCACACACATGCACACATCCGCACATATGCGTACACAGAGAAACGTAGTGGACTTGGAAAGTTGAGATATTCACACCCTCCCACACACACAAATGCATATATTTATAGTCTTAATCTCTTCCCGGCTGCCTCTACCTTATTTTCTTAAGTTGATATATTAATTTTTATTTGCCTCCCATCCATATCTGAACTTATACGTTCATGTACCACACGCATACACACACACACACGCACACGCATACACACACACACCTGTATATACATATGCATATACAGGTGTGTATATACATATGTATATATGCATATGTATATACACACACGTGTATATACATATGTATATATGCATACGTGTATATACATATGTATATATGCATATGTATATACACACACGCATATATACGCACATCCAAACGCACACGAGCGCACACACAAATACACCCATATGTATACATACACGTATATATATACAAATAGATATATACTACACACTCGCATACCGACACATGTAAATGTACATGCACACACACACACACACACACACACACACACACACACACACACACACACATATATATATATATATATACACATATATATGTATATATAAAAACACAACTTCCGAAAATCAAAACAAAACTGAATTTAGGCAAACAGAGAGGTCGATATTCTATTGAATAAATTTATGTTAACAATAGAACATAATACACTTATTTATTTCAACCGCTTACTGTAGATTCTAATGTCTCGTATTAATTGATATATACACATATATCGTTTTAGAAAGTAAACGAAGAGTATTCTTCTTTATTTTTTTTATTTACTTAATTTTATTTTTACTTTTGTTCAAATATAATAAAATATCAGCGAAAACGTCTTAGATCTTGTGCAATTTAATATCTTACGTTTCTTTGTCCGTCTTTGTATCCATACGTCTCTCCTTCACTCTCTTTTCCCACGCACATCCACATTCGTATATATATATATATATATACACATATATACACATAAATACTTGTATACATACATACATGACTGCAGCAAATTCGTGCTCGAATATTGCCATTACTTTATATAGCATTAAAAAATTGAAATATGAAGACAGATCAGTAATGAGACGTACGAAAGTGGCTTTTTAAGCCTTGCCAAACTCTGGCATTCTTTGGCACACATGGTGCAGACATGAGCGCCACTAGCAGCACGTGCTTGATGGTCACTTTTATGAACATTCATATGCCGTTTCAAACCGTCTGCTATCTTGCACGTCCACCCGCAATTGACACAAGTTAGATCTGGCAACACAAGACTGTTTTGTGGCTGCGTTGATGAGTAGTCTGGTGGCTTATCAGACCAGCTCTGCTCTGACAGTCTCCAGCACGCCCCATACTCCAGACCAATTTGGCGCCCCAGCTCATCAACTGCTTCTTGCATACATACATACATGATGATTGCAACGTCTTGTCAGACGAGTGCCACTCCCTCAGACATTTAAAATCCATGAGCCCAAATACCTGAGGGAGTATCTATACAAAGATGATGATACAGAGTCTTAGCTTTGTACGACAGCTAAGCCTCTCTCTCGGTTCAAAATGTTGAGATCAAGCAACAAGCAAGAGCAAGATAGCCAGCAACAAATAAAACTGCAGACCAGCTTAATGCGGGTACTGGTCTTCCGCTTTATGTTTTTTTAAATCAGATATTTGCTTCTCCTAGAAAGGTTGCCTTCACCACGGCTTACGGGAGCCCTCTCCATCCCAATACATACATACATACATACATACATACATACATACATACATACATACATACATACATACATACATACATACATACATACATGAAATGACAAAGATAAAGGAACAGCTTATTTTTAAATTAGAAGTTATCACAATAATTGGAAGCTTAATATGACAGTTAGAGCAATCGGAGATTAAGAACAATCGATGCTGGAAATAAAACTCAAAGTTAGATATATTGCAATGTTTAAACAATTTAAGATAATTAATAATAATAATAATAAGAAGAAGAAGAAGAAGAAGAAGAAGAAGAAAAAAGAAGAAGAAGAAAAAGAAAAAGAAGGAGTAGAAGAAGTAGAAGAAGAAGAAATTTTATCCCGTACATTTTCAAATAGAGGTACTAAGCTTTTACTTCCACCGTGCATACTCACTGTTCCCTGTAGGAAAAATGTTTCTGGTTGGTTTAGGTTTTATAAAAAGAATACTCATTGAGCGACCTCAAATCTTTGTTGAGACTGGAGATCTTTGTGTGTTGGGTCTCAGAATGAGTTTCTTTTCATATTGTGTTCTTTTGTGCCCTAAAGATGGGGAAACAAATAAATGGATAAAAAAGCGAGGAATAAAATAAATAAATAAACAAATAGAACTTATCAATACAATTGACGAAGGAGGTTACCACAAAAAAATAATAACTAGCCATAAAGACTTAAGATAGGAAAACAACTGATGAGGGCATAATAAAACTACAAATCAAAGCATAAACTTAAGCCAATAAACAACCGCCATGTTAAAATGAAACCAATATCTCCACGCTGCGACAGCTTAATCGTATTTCCCTCCTCTTCCTTCCCCGCAAACCCCTACTAACTTTCTCCACCATACCTCCTTCAATACATTCACAAACTATATACAACCTCTTTATTTCAGAGCGTGAACCACACTCGGATATATATTATAAAAAACGATTGTAACTTCGATTTTCATTTCATTGATGCCCCCTTTTTGGTCTAATGAGGTGGTCTCTTTGAATTGAGATTCCACTGAAACATGTATGCACATATGTAACTGATAATCTTTATATGATAAAAAGACTATATATATATATATATATATATATATACTTAACTTTATATAAATAAAATATATCAGTGGACATTGATTAGCAGAGAAACCTGACATTGCTCGGGATTGAATGAGGATAAACAAATATTCACACTTCCAATAGTTTTATTGCTATCGAAATCAGTGAAACCGCTAAGTTTTCAATCAAACCTATTGTCTGCTCTAACCCACCTGTTACACCAGGGGGGGGGGAGCTTTACATTCTCCTCCCGCAGTGAGTTAGTCTACTATACATTATGGTATACATTGCACTGTATAGTTGGTTTTATGAAATTAGTGTTATACAATGACTTGAATCACAGTTTTCAATGCAAAAGTCATTTACTTGCGTCAGCATTGTTAGATGGAGGATTGATAGTGCAATATCTCAAGTAAACATCACTTAGTGCGATATGTGTTCGATTATCGTAAGCAAGCATAGGATGGTTATTTTCTGCATTAATAAAACACCAGAAATTGGAATATAATTTTATTTGGTTTAAAGTCCATATCATTTACATTGATTAATATAGGGTTTCTGTTGATACTAGAGATTATGCCACTCTGTTATAACCCTGCAGTTTATTGCTTTCTATTTTTTTACTATATTTATATATATTGCTTAATTTTGATTTAGCAAATGTTCGATTTAGTTGCCTTTAATTTTTAGTGACATATTGATTATTTTACGAGTTGTAATGCGGTTTAACATACATGTCTTATTATTTCATATATATATATATATATATATTATATCTACAAATATATACATACACACACATTTATATATACACACATATATATATACATACATTTATATACGCACACATATATATGATGATTGCAACTCATTTACACACATATATATACACATATATATACGCTCACACATATACACATATATACACACATATGTATACACACATATATATATTCACATATATATACACGTATATATGCACATATATATACACGTATATATGCACATATATATTCACACATATATGCACATATATATACACATATATATGCGCACATATATATACACATATATATACATATATATACACATATATATACATATATATACATATATATACAAACATATATATACACACACATATATATACATATATATATGCACGCATATATATACATATATACACACATATATATAGCTGTATATATACACACATATATATACATGTATATATACACACACATATATATATATACACATATAAATATATACATATATACACACACACATATATATACATATATACACACACATATATAGTGATGATCATATTTATTGGCACGGTAAAATAAAAGTTAAATTTTGTCTAATAAATTCTAAAAAAAGGGATTAAATAAAAGAAAATAATAAAAGTATATTATGTATTTTTAACTGGCCTTTCCGATGCAGCAATCGGATTTTAGAAAAAATAAATAACAAAGGAACAACAAACATAATTGCAAAAAACCCTTGTTCAAAATTATTGGCACGATTTATTTAATAATCAATTGTATAGCCTTTGGCCTTGATTACCTTCCTCAGTCGCTTTTCATAGTTTACAACCAAGTTGTTGCACTCTTCAGTAGTAATCTAGCCCACTCTTCCTGACAATAATCCTCCAATTGAATAAGATTCTTAGGCTTCCTTTGCATTACCCTCAATTTTAATGTTCTCCATAAATTTTCAATTGGATTAAGGTCTGGGCTTTGTGATGGCCACTCCAAAACATTAATATGATTGTCCTCAAGCCATTTCTTAGTCAGTTTAGCCGAATATCTTGCATGAACCACCAACGACGACCAAGTGAGAGCTCTTTAGCAGAGTCTTTCAGGTTTTCATCCAATATTTTAACATAATCTTCCTTTTTTATGCTACCTGTGACCTTAACAAGTCGCCCTGGTCCAGAGGCAGCAAAGGATCCCCAAAACATCAAACTGCCTCCACCGTGCTTCACTGTGGGTATGGTGTTCTTAGGCAGGAAAGCTTCGCCAGATTTTCTGTAAATATAAGACACTTTATTATGGCCAAATAACTCTATTTTCGTTTCGTCAGTCCATAGAACACGTTTCCAGAATGCAACATCTTTATCAATATGACGTTTTGCAAAGGCTAGCCTTGCTTTCAGGTGCATAGGTTTCAATAAGACGGACGACATGCTTTTAAACCAGCTCTCTTCAAAACTCTACCAACTGTATGTCGAGATACATTCACTCCAGAGGTGCTCTGTTCATCAACAATCTCCCCAACAGAGATCCTTGGGTTTTGTTTTACTTGTCGAACAATTTTCCGTTCATCTCTTGGGGAAAGAATCCTTTTTCTCCCTCTACCCTCTAAACTCATAACGTGGCCTTGCGATTTGAACTTGTTTATTATGGCTCTAACAGTGGATTTGGGAAGGTTTAGCTTCTTTGAAATCTTATCATAGCCCTCCCCATTGGTATGGCATGCTACAACAAGCTTCCTGACGTCTTCGCTGTGTTCCTTAGTTTTAACCATGGCGATTGAAAATTATAATTTAGTCACTTATAATAGTTTAAATAAATCGCTATCTAAAAATTATCTGAAAAAAATTATTCACTGAATTAGCGTTAAACAAGCATAATATGGCTATAAAAAAGTTCAGAAAGCACGTAAACCGGAAATTGATTGATATTATACTGATACTAAAAGAAAAACAAAGCCGTGCCAATAATTTTGAACAAGGGTTTTTTGCAATTATGTTTGTTGTTCCTTTGTTATTTATTTTTTCTAAAATCCGATTGCTGCATCGGAAAGGCCAGTTAAAAATACATAATATACTTTGTTATTTTCTTTAATTTAATCCCTTTTTTAGAATTTATTAGACAAAATTTAACTTTTATTTTACCGTGCCAATAAATATGATCATCACTGTATATACAGTTATAAACACACACACATATATATACATATATATACACACACACATATATATACATATATATATTACTTAAAGTGCTCTTCTTCAACTAAGCATTTATATGATTATCGATGGATTAACTCAAACTAAATAAATGTATCTGTTCAATTAAATTTTGCATTAGTGCACCTTTATGCTTAGATGTAGAGGATGTACGTTTCAATAAAGTTTTCTTAAATTGTGTAAGAAATCCTCGAATCGTAATACATTGCTATCATTTGCAACGGATATGGTAACTTTGCTGGCCTAAGACAACTCCTCATCAGAACTAATACCGAGGCGATACAATATACGCTTTATGCTTCTATCTGAACAGTAAAAAAGGTCAAATGAGTCCCACACCCATGATCTAGACGAATATGGGATTGCAAAAGCATATAAACCTGAATATAAGTGTAATTCACATCTATTAAAGCCTTCACAGTCGGTTAGTTCGGTTTAGTATTACCGGACATTTTCAGATATTAAAGAGTATCTACCGATCCGGGACTTAGGTTTATTGTGACCCTTGCAGCAAAGGCAGACGGGGGAAAAATCAATGAAAGAAAGTGGGCTGCAAAGACAAACAATGCAAAGAAAATTCATATCAAATCGAAAGAAGGGTGATGGCGGGAAGGTAAACTGCGTCAGAAAAAAAGCACTCACCGCCTTGAATACAACGCTACTCTTGTTTTAAAACTGTCTAGGAGACTGGATTTTTTACGACCGTCGCGCCACCTAGATGTTTGACTGTGTCTGGGCGAGTGATCCTTCTTGACTGACAGTTTTATTTCAACTCAGTCTGCAAACACACACAACCACGTGCAAGTACACAAACATACACGCATACACAAAACACATACAAAAATACACACGCATACACAAACACACATATAAAAATACACACACGCTTATATATGTCTGTATGTGTAAATGTAAGCTTGACTGTATAAGGATTAAGATGTATACGCTATTCAAAATCTTAACGTCATATCTCGCCATTTTACGCCATTATATATATATATATATATATATATATATATATATATATATATATATATATATATATATATATATATATATATAAGCTCCCGCTCGGTTGAGTTTTTTATTCTATGCAGATATGCTTAAAAAGGAACACTAAAATATGTCTGCTAGAAATATCCCTATTCCTACCTAACAAGAATATATCTACAAATTTGTTCTAGCTGCGAACACTTTCCTAAAAAATATAAGGTGGAAGGCTTATCACCATGACTTAAGCATTAACAATAAACTTAAAGCACATATTTTCTCTGAAGACCAACCTCGCCCAGCGATCTTAACAAATGAACTCCCTATCAACTCTCATAGAGAACAAAAGAAAATCGAAAGAATTTCTGCCAAATTTTACGGATTAAAAACCACTGCCCACCCCAAATACAACCTTTACCTTGAAGAGTTTGAGAATTCCATGTTAAATTTAGTCCAAAAAATAAAATTTAAGAAACAAAAACACCATTATAATCCGGTTACTCGAAAAATGAATAATTTTGCCGGGAAAGTTAAAAAGAATAAACATATATTCGTCCCTGCTGATAAGACAAAAATTACTATTAACTTGACTATCCTACATATAAAAGACTTTTGTATAAAGAACATAATAAATCTTATAAAATAGTCCCTCGTAAGACTTTAGATGCCATTCATTTTGAGGCTAAACATTTACTGACTTCTATGAATATTCATAACTTCACTGAAATAATTTCTCCGGGTACCCCTAGATTCTCCGTCAAGTATCATAAACCTAATTTTTATGACAACCCCTTCCATCAGATTGATCTGCTCATCTTACTCTGACTTAGATGCTGTAGGCAAAAACATCTTCATCCTTTCTATTAAAGAAAAAGTAAGTTTCTCTCTTAGACTAAATTCAGATTCTGTAATTAATTGGTTTGTCTCCCTTAAAAATAAACATCTCCTACATCCAAAATTATTATTAATCAATTTTTCCGATCCTTTTAAATAAGGCTCTAATCTTTACTAAAGGAAATTCTG
Source organism: Euprymna scolopes (assembly GCF_053919585.1). Classification (NCBI taxonomy): domain Eukaryota; kingdom Metazoa; phylum Mollusca; class Cephalopoda; order Sepiida; family Sepiolidae; genus Euprymna; species Euprymna scolopes. Next base: position 15,116,227 of record NC_136499.1, on the reverse strand, counting down.
ACTTAACTAATTTAGAAATTAAATTAATTCTCGCGAGAATGTCCCTTATACAATTTAACAATATGTTTTGGACTAGAAAGGACACCCCTAATAATTTTGACATCTTGATGGTCCTTCTGACTCTGCAGTAGTTATTGATTTAGTGGGACTCTTCTTACTGAAAGAACTTAAATACCACTTTAAACATATCCAAGGGGGCGTTATAGAGACGATGCTCTTTTCACTACAACAGCCAGGCCAAGAGAGTACAACAAAACAATTAAGAAATTACATTACTTCTTAAACAACGTTGGCTTTCTATAATTATCGAACCAAACAAAAAAGCTTCAAATTTTCTAGACGTCACACTTAATCTTAATACCAAAACTTATATATATTTTTTTTACATAGGAATCACCACTTATCAAGGCCGATCGGCCACTCAAGGATAAGGGTTAAAGAGTGTAGAGTAGTCAAAAGGACAATATAGTAATCAATAGTAATGGAAGTTCGGTAAATTTGTTAACTTAAGTGGAACGGCTCATCAGAAACTTGTTCACGTTGGACTTGAACACAACCATATCATAGACAGCTGAAAAGCAGGAAAACGGAAGACAATTCCACAGGCGTGCAGTTCTAAGAAAGAAGCTTTGATCATGGAATCTATGTTTAGGTTTAGGTACAGATAAAGAGTGGGGAAAATTATTGATAGTGTTTTCAGTTAGTCTAGTGTTTCTTGTGAAGTTTGGCGAGGGGAGACCATAGATTGAAGCTCAGTCGAACACTTTCCATGAAAATAACGATAAAGCAGAGACAAACTCGCAACATCTCTTCTGTGAGATAGAGGTTGCAGCGAAGAGAAAAGGACATCTCCCACCAGGCCACGAAGTCTATTTTGAACTCTATCAAGGCAGGACAAGTCTTTTCTAGCAGCTCCTGCCCAGATGTGGCAACAGTACTCCATCCTTGGACGTATCTGGCTCTTATATAGATAGAGAATTGCATCAGCAGTGAGATATCTACTGGATCTATTGAAGGATCCGACCATTTTTCCAGCGGCCTTGGCAACAGATTTGATGTACGTATTCCATTTAAGATCAGGAGTAAAGGTCAAGCCCAGAAGCCTGTCAAAACTTGAGGCCTCCCCAAGACGAGAGCCATTCATTTTAATTGATGCCAGATGGGGATCAGAACGTTGATGATGTAAAGAGAGAAGCTTGGTTTTAGATGCATTAAAAGTAACCAGCCACTCCTTTCCCCATTGTATAACGTGATCAAGATCAGAGGAGAGAGAATTGGAGAGAACTTGGTCGTTTACTGTCTTAGATGTGCTACCATGTGTCGTCAGACAAAATGTCTACGAATGATGTAAGGATGTGATTTGGAAGAGCATTAATGTAGATCAGGAAAAGAGTTGGGCCCAGAATGGAACCCTGAATGACTCCAGCATTTATACTGTGAGCTTCTGATTTTTGCCCATCAACTACTACTCTTATAAACCTATCAGAGAGAAATGATTTAATAATTGAGAAGACATTTCCAGCTATACCATAGCTGGAGATCTTGTGAAGTAAACCTTTATGCCATACCCTATCAAAGGTCTTTTTATATGTCAAGAGCAATTGCCCTAGAAAGGTTGCCTCTGTCGAGAGATTCGCTAATCCTATGAGATATAACTGTAAGCACATCTGCTGTAGATCATAAATCATATCATAAACCTTACCTTAAGCTTTTATACGTCCATAAATCTTCTAAACACCCCCAACTCAATTATAAAATCTATAGTACCATCCGTCTCTAGAAGAATTTCTACTCTTTCTGCTGATAAAAAAACTTTTAATCAAAATGCTACTTTTTTTTCAATAATGCGTTAAGGAATTCAGGACACAATGAAAAGATTAAATACAACCATTATGCTCCTCAGTTTGGCCGCCTAAAATCTGTAATCACACACAATATGACTTGCAAGAAACTAGTTCAAATAACAAGATCTGCCGCTATCAATAACAATGAACCAGTCTACATATATAATCCAAACCAAAATACTAATCATAATACCTCCAACCTACTCAGTCGCATCAGGAGAAAGAAAAATATTTGGTTTAATCCTCCATTAAGCGTAAATGTCAAACTAATATACCTAAGGAATTCTGCAACAAACTCTTTCAAACATCCACGCAGACATAGTTCTATTTTTAATAAAAGCTCAATAAGGATTTCTTATTAAAAATGCCTAATTTAGATCAAATAATCTTAACATCTAATAACAAAAAATTAAATCAGCCCCAAAAATCCCTTTCCCAATTATATCCAAAACTAACTGTAATTGTAATAACAAACATCCTTCCCCACTCAATAATGATTGCACACATAAAGATGTTATATATTCATGCACAATTACTGAGCTCCCACGCAATCCTCCTATAACAGACACTAATATTTTGTCTTCAAGTTATCCTTCTTCCCATCCTCCATCTGATATAGTTACTAATCCAATATACCACTCGAGCAGGCCCTCCATCTAAAATCATACAACTAGCAATAATAATAATAATAATAATAATAATAATAATAATAATAATAATAATAATAATACTATTTCTCCTAACAGCACTCCTAACACTAACAACACTCATTACCCTCTCCAAAACAGTCCTCGTATAATTATTGTCCCACGCTTTGTTGAACACAATGAACAAAATTCAAACTATTTCCCTAATGCAAATCAGCAAATTAATATTAATTGCAGGCCTCAAACTTTTAATAAAGTACATACATATATCGGCGCTACTTCAACATTAATTAAGAAAAGATTATCAAACCACATTTCTTCTTTTAACAACCATAATTCTAGTAATAACCAAGGAACTTCTCTAACCACTTTAATTTAAAAACTTGATTCTAATAATAGCCCCTTCTCAATCAAATAGACTATCATAAAAAAATTAAGTCTTATACTCCAGGCTCTAAGTCATGACGCCTCTGCACAACTGAAGCTATAACTACAATTACTTCCTTTCAAAGTAACAATATAATAAATTCTAAAAACGAACTGATCTCTTTCTATAAACATAAGTCCAATTTTAATTATGGTAATTTTAAAATTACATAGCTATGACTTTAACCTTTAAGATGAATATATAATTTTCCTATAACATTATCGTATTTTTACATACTTTCTTAATAACTTAATAATTCTTTATTTTAATTCTTTATTTCTTTTTTGTTTGACCGGTGTTTTGTCTGCAAATTTCGTTTTAGTGTTTAAATATTTTATTTATCAAATATATCAATCTACCTACACATTCATATCCTGTATGTATATTTACTTGTATTTTACTATATGCATTTACTTACATACTTACTTGCTTTATCCGGAATTTGCAGATACCGGCCATCCCACCCCTTAAAAATTGTTTCCCTTTTTTTCATTTCATTTGGTGTCTTTTAATAACTCCTGCTGATATTTTCTTAAGTTATAACTTGTACATTTCAGTTTATCTCTTTTTTGCCCTATATATTTGGCACTTTTTAACGTCATCTTGTCTGGGCCATTTTTTACATTGGTTTTTCTATTTTATTTTTAATTCAATCACCATTCAATTTTTTCTCTTATTCTTTTCACTCATTTTTCTTAATTACGCATTGCCTTGGTAGCTGAGTCTAACGCATATCTTATTTTTCTTTTAATAATATTATTGGAATTCTTTCCCATTTTCCCTGTACCTATTTGTAAATTATTCCACGAATTTCGGCCTTTTGGATTATTTTAGACCATCTTCCAATTACGCGATTCCCTTGGATTTTACTTGTGCGAATGGAAATGTAATTAACTTTCTTGGATTTGCATTTTTGGATTTTACCGTCATTGAATACTTTACCTTTCACGAGACTATCCATTCACGTGAAATCACTTTTTTCTTCACACTATTCACCCTGCTTTACTATTTGTTATAAAGTAAGATCGTTTAATTACTTGTAGTTTCATCAAATACTTTTGCAGGCAAAATCCGATCCCGCATTTTGCTAAATCCTACTCGCTGATTAGAAGGAAAGTATTTCTTCAAAACTCCGCGGATTAAGGACTATCCACTTATTTAGTGTTTCCTTTTCAAATTAAATATGTTTTAAAATCTTTTTTTTCGTGATTGAACCAGGTGTATGCGCATGGGATTCACAAGTTTGGCCCGCGTGGTGACGTCACAAAGAATATAAATTTAAAATATACACTGAAGTTAGACTAGAAAACAGGCAGTCAATCAGAGATTCCAAGTGAGTTCAGGAGAGAGAAGCAGTTAGCCGAAACTCTGCAGGAAGCGAAAGGGATTAGAAAAGATGACAATGTAGCAACTTAGCAGTCATCGAATTCCAATCACCAGCTGGTAACAAATAATCGTCTTGTATTCATGTAAGCCTTTTGTCCTCGTTCGTTTTTCAACCACAAGGTAATGTGTTTTATCTTCATCGTTTTGTATAAAAAAAAATGTATTCAAAGCCTCTTCTAAAGCTCGACTGTATCCCTTTCTTCGATAATGCATCTCCTTTCTGTTTAAAGAACTTGCATTACACTTCTCTTTACATTTATCTATCAACCTCTCTCTCATGAGAATTTGCTCTCTCTCTCTATTCTATTATATTATATGTTGAACTGTATTGCATTGCTCTCTCTCTCTCTCTCTCTCTCTCTCTCTCTCTCTCTCTCTATCGCTTCTATTATAAATATGGACTCCCAAGTATTGGGTCTCGTAGTCTCTGTTTATCCCACAACATAACACACGTTGATCTGGTGCTGTTTTGTGTGTTAAATGTTATATGTTGAACTGTATTGCATGTGACACACACACACACACACACACACACAAGGAACAATTAGGAACAACAAGACGACATACTTGATTATATACACACAATTACATGAACATTGGAGATACACTGTTATGCCCCTCTGTTACGTAACACACACACTCTCTCTCTCTATATATATATAGGTGTGCGTGTGTGTGTGTGAAGAGATAAAGTTTGATGTATATCATAAAAGTGAATGCTATGGAGGCAGGATGCATGAATAGACAAAGGTATAACAATTAAACACAGGAAACGCATAAAACGGCATTACCACAGATTTAAAACTCATACTATAACGGCAAAAATAAGAAATAGAAGACACAAAACGGGATCTTCCTTTGGCACGTGGGTAAGTATTGGAAACTTTATGCGGTGCGTGCATTAAAAGACGTTATTTTGAAGAGAGAAGAGAACGAAAAAGAAGAAACTGAATTGAAAAATGGAAATATGGATGAAATGTATTAGAAGAATACTTTAACCTTTATCAGGTTTCATTATGCAGTGTCGGGGTATATTGCATCGTGTGCGTGCGATGTTTGCCAGATATTTGGTTAACAAATATCCTAGCTTAAATTTAGATTAGACAATGATGAGAGAATGGTTAAATCACTTGCGACGCAGAAGAGAGGCTTCAATCTTGGGTATGGTACAGTTTGTAAAATCAAAATTCCTACTAAAATTATTCCTGTTTATGACAAGTGATGTTCATGTTCAGGAATGCATGATTTATATTCCTGAACGTTTCATTTCTTACAAATGTCGAACATAAGGCACATTCAATTTGTAAATGTCTGCTACAAAAGAAGTGTAATTGGATGTTGTGTAGAAACAGAATTTAGTGTTAAGTAAATCCATAATTGATTTAGAAGGTAATATCACTAATTTCATATCAGATTTGAATTGTGTTTTATGCGGAAATAAATATGGCACTACTGGGGAGAACTATATACGATTACTTTTTGTCAATCTTGCTTTTGGTGTAATTTGTGGTAATAGCGTTTTTATTAGAGGAAATGTTCGCCTTTAATATCCTTTGATATCCTTTATTATCCCTTGATATCCTTTAATATCTCTAATATCTTTAATATCTTTTATTACCTTTCATATCATTTAATATCCTTTGATATCATTTAATATCTTTGATATCCTTTAATATCCTTCGATATCCTATAATACCTTTGCTATCCTTTAATATCCTTTTGATGTCTTTAATATCCTTTATCATCTTTGATATCCTTTAATATCCTTTGATATCCTTTAATATCTTTGATATCCTTTAATACCTTTGATATCCTTTAATATCCTTTGATATCCTTTAATATCTCTAATATCTTTTATATTATTTATTACCTTTGATATCCTTTAATATCCTTTGATATCCTTTAATATCCTTTGATATCCTTCAATATCTCTAATATCTTTAATATCCTTTATTACCTTTGATAGCCTTTAATATCCTTTGATAGCATTTAATATCCTTTGATATCCTTTAATATCTCTAATATCTTTAATATCCTTTATTACCTTTGATATCCTTTAATACTTTCGATATCCTTTAATACCTTTGATATCCTTTTAATATCCTTTGATATCCTTTAAAATCCTTTAATATCTCTAATATCCTTAATATCCTTTATTACATTTCAGCTCCTTTAATATGCTTTGATATTCTTTATTACCTTTGATGTCCTTTTATATCATTTGAAAAATGGGTACACCATCTCTTATACAAAACAGAATAAATATTGTCACTGACTAATATAAATGTCAACCTGTGTTAGGCAATATATGTAAACGTTCGGTAACATTAATTCCATGCATTTAACATAATAATACGCTACGGAGACCAGACACAGAAACCTTGGTGTAGCTTAATTGACATCAATATATTTTCATAACTCAGAGTAGAATTTTTAAGAAAATTTATTATTTTAAATGTACTACAGCATTAATATATAGATACAATATAGAATTATGATTATGTAAAATGTAAAATGTAATAATAATTATGCAAAATAATATTATAATTATGTAAAATATAAATATAATTATGTGAAACATAAATATATTTATGTAAAATATAATTATAATTATGTAAATTATAATTATAATTATGTAAAACATAATTATATTTATGTAAAATATAATTATATTTATGTAAAATCTTATTGTAAAAATGATAAATATCATGACAGATATGAAAAAATGTAAAATATTACATGAATTATATATATATATATATATATATATATATATATAAATTTAAAAGAAAACGAAGACCAGAGATAATGTAAAATTAAATTATAATGATAATAGATAAAGAGGAATACCCAAAATAAATGAATAATTATAATACAAGATAGAATTACAGAAACACCTAACTTGGTTTAATGTAGCATTTTAAATTCCTAGTGAACCTAGAGCTTATATAATTTTTAAATCCTTCTTTCGTCACATTGTTTTTAGAAGTGATTTAGATCTAAAGGTTTTTTTAGACGTAAAAAAAGAAAGCTTTTATTGTGTTACTAAGTTTAATATAATCTCCCGTTTTTTTTAAAACCGCAAATCCATGTTGTTTGTGTCAGTTCCTTAATTCATTATTATAAGCGTTAGCTTCATACTTCTCCAACTTACTCATTTATCACATTTTATTTTTTACATGTAAATATTATCAAGTTTTAACTAGTTTTAGTTATTATCAAGTTTTAAATAACGAAGTTTTTATTGTTTTACTAACTTTCACATAATCCCCCATTTTTGTTAAACCTTAAATCCATGTTTAATTGTACATATTCTATCCTGGATCCTGAATTCAGGGTTTGATCGATTTCTCATTCGTTCCTCGAACCCGTGAAATCTAAATAAAAGCTAAAATTAAATTAGAATATCCTTAAAAAGTGAGACTAATTTAAAGTAGTGCCCCCAAAATAGACTAAAAACAAAGTTATAGGAAGATGTTCTTGACTGTAAGGGTTGTACAAAACTAAAAAATAAGTATAAATATGAGCTCCATTTGATATGGAGGGAAAAAATAAACGTGTTCACAGCGGATTGAAAAACTTGTTGGGAATAGTTGTAAGCGTCTCTGAGGAGTGACTAGATGGAAGATTTGCAGTTCTATGGACGAGAGGTAATTGTCCATCCTTTCACGAAACAGCTGTAAGAGCTTAACGCCAAAATAAGTGAATTTCTATTCATGTAGGTTGTGATTTTATTCAATTGACGTATATATATATATATATATATATATATATATATATATATATATATATATATTTATATATGTATGAGTTTTTACCGCCTTGACATGGATGTTTAAAACCTATTTTCTATTTATATTTATATATATTTATTTTTTAATACACTAAATCATGGGTATGAGAGCGACTACATGAAGCGTAAAATAATTCTAATAATTTAAAATCAGGAACACAGAACAATAATTAAATTAAAAAATGGTAAAAATTATACAAACGTTCACGATAGGAATGTACGGATGCACGGCTGGGCAAAAAAAAACAGCACTCCCTACACCAAACCGCCACTAACCACCTGACGTCATTTTCAGACAGCATTTTGACTTTTTGACATTCTGGGATTCTGCAGAACCCATCGTTAGACGACTTCGTTTTGTTTTGGTTTGTGCGAAGGCAGAATCGCTCACTTTTCGTGGCTAATTAAATTATTTTTTGCACAAACAATGTGTTTATTATTTAATTCAATATTTTAGGAATTTACTAATTATCTTTGAAATAAATCCAGAAAACTAATAATAATAGGGACAATGAATTTAACTTAAAAATTTAGCTGAATTAGTAAGCTTCCGAATGTTGCAGTGAAATATTTTTCATTATAATGTTTTCTTTCTTTTTCTTTTTTTTTTTTTGGCTCATGTGTACACTTTCTTTTTCTTTTTGCAAATAAACTTTAGGTTTTAATCCTTCAAATGCAATCAAAACAAAGTCGGAAACTTACAAAAAAATATGATACACCGGCTTTCAAAACTATATGTTCCCCTTATATTTTCCGTCAACGGCGTAATATCGAGAAATTAACTTTATTTTTAGTAAGGTTTTATTTAATCATTCTCCTTAATTTTCGGTGTACGTAAAACTTATCAATGCCAAGTAAATGCATAGTACCTATTATTACGCGGAATATTCAGTGTAGCTTAATCGCCATACATATTTTATAACTTTATATATATATATACATATATGTATATATATATATATATATATATATATATATATATATATCAGGACCCGACGTTGCCTGGTCCTAAAATATGCTTAAATATGATGTAATGATTTATGCAGAGTCCATATTTATTATGATAGAGCTAACCCTCTATTGATAAATATATTGTACTCAATATATAGTTGTGACCTTCCTAGCGTAGCTCGATCGGAAAATACGCTAAGATATCTTAGTTCACGCAGATTTTATTTATTATTATAGAGCCAATTCTCTATTGATTATTATATTGTGCCTAATACAGGGTGATCCCCCCCCCCAAAAAAAAACAAATCTAAATGGAGGTCATCTAGAACATATGCTCTTGACCGGAGAAAAAAAAGGCCAAAGACACTTGTGTGTTGATGTGATGTTTCGAATATAATAAACTAGTTATGACTAAAGTTTCATTTCATTCGGACAAAACACTAGAAAACGGAGCCTAGTTAGAGTTGTGGCCCGTTTTTTTTGGATCACCTTGTATATATATATATATATATATATATATATATATATATATATATAGTAACAATTTAAAAAGTAAAAAATAAACGACACCAGCTACAATCAGAACTAAAAAAAAATGCGCTGCCGTATAAGTCGTTACTCTTTCAGCTATCAATGGATGGATAAGAAAATATTAAAAATTAAGCTACTTTAACCTATAACTGTATATTTGCGCAGGAACAGATGTAACAAGTTTAGTCGACTTACTTCTGTTGAGGTACAATGTTTTCCTAATTTTAACCTCTTAGCAGCTATTTTTTACCGGCTAAAAACCGAATCAAATTTGTTCCACGGGTACAAGTCCCCTATATATCAAGTTTTAAGTTTGTAAACTAAAGATTGAGAGAAGTTTGGTGAGAGATAATTTCGCACACACAAACAAAATTATATATATATATATATATATATATATATATATATATAGAGAGAGAGAGAGAGAGAGAGAGAGAGAGAGTCATCCACATACAATACTGTTTCGTTGTTGTACAACTCATCATTGCGGCTAGTATAACCCTTTCCCTAGCCGGAGACTTAACCTAGAATCTTTGTATTTATAGTAGGCAGTTCTACCCATCGGCCCATGGGATCGGTGCTCGCAAATGACCTCAATTAATGCCCATTCAAATAAACACTTTTACAGTGCTCGAGCTGCTTGTTTATTTACAAAGATGTTTTTCAAAATAAATTTGCAGAGTTTGCAAACGCTGTTCGGATGTCAATAACTTAATGATAATTTCCCAAACAAAGATGAACTAAAAATAATGGATAGTTGCTAAATCTGCAATTAAAGAAAATTTAAAGTTCGTCGCTTCTAAAAACTCCTTTTATTGTTAATTTTTTTAATTCACTCTGCACATCGAAGGGGAACTATGACAACACCCACACGCATGTAGTATTTTATCGCTGAAAGATTCAGTTGGCTTAAAACGCATACACCAAGTGACTACTAAATCCAGATTTAATGTTTCCTACAAACTGACAAATTGACTGCAAGTGAGAAATTATGGCTTGTTTTAAAGTCTAATAACTTTAAAAACTGATCTACGCGGGATCATAAACAAGAAAGACAATGACTTGCTAGAAAAATAAAACATAAGTGTTAAAAGTGTTAAACACATCAGGAATGAAATTAAAAATACACTATAAGTCCATTAAGTTTGTTTTACACCCGAAACGGCTGGTTTTATGTAAGATTAAGAACAGATGAATATGTGCGCTACTTTTTAGTAAAAATCACGTATATTAATATATATATATATATATATATATATATATATGTATATGTTTTTACATATATGTTCATATACACATGCATTCATATATATATATATATATATATATATATATATACATAGTCATACATGCATTTATATATACATACATGCATTTATATATGTATATATATACATACAACCAGATATATACACACACACTTACATATGCATACACACATATATACATGCACACACATGCACATACACATACACACATATATAACTATATATATATATATATATATATATATATATTATATATATACATATATATATATATATATATATATATATATATATATATATATATATATATATATATATATATATATGCGCGCGGCATCTGTGCGAGAGTAGATCGGATGGCTTCAAGCACCGGATAGCCTCAATAAAAGTAATTTCAAAGATATTTCCGTGCGTTTGTTCTGCTTATGAACTTTTTTTATGTCCCAAAAGAAATTAAACACAATCAATCCTGTACTATTTTCTGTTTCAATCTCATAAAATAATACCAACTTGTTTTTTGCGAAGAAATTCAAGTCAACAACATATATGTAAGTGTATGTGTAGGGTCTCGCTAATAACCAACTGGTTTCAAATTGGAAAAAAAATATACATCAAATCTAAGCTACATTTTTATCAAATCCATATAGTAATAATTCTAAGGTAATTTTCGTATACGTACGTACGTTTACTCCTCGTATCTTTCTCTTTAAAGGATAAAGTTAGGATAGATCAATATGCAGTACTAATAAAGTAATTTTTAATGTTTTTAATCTTGTATTGCAGTTGTTGATTGGTGAATTGTTGAACCCAATATCTTTCCTAATCGAAATCGTTCTAGTAAAGCTGAATTGAGTTAACAGAAACTAAAGACGCTTATCGCAAAGGTAGAAGATAACTTTTGATCTAAGTCTTATAAAAGACCAAATTTATAAATAGCGGGAATATAGTACGCATAAAGTTTGTTCCACAAGTCTGTGGTATTTAATGACGTTTTTGGAATAAAGGGTTGTACTACAATAAAGTATTAAAACACCGAAATGTCGACCACAAGACCAACAAGATAAACAAGCTGGAACAAAAGATGTGAGGAATTGATAACAAAATTCTGAAGGAGACATGCTATAATAGTATCGACAGAAAAGACTGAGACTGTCATCATAACGCCTGAAGTTGGAGAGATAAGGGTGGTTTCTGCACTCTATGAAAACCTAATGAATTAGATGATTATTGTTGGCATTCGCCGCCCAGATCTTTATAGTTAGAACTCTTTCTAGAAAGAAATCAGATAATTACGGCGATGTTGCCAATATTCCTAAGTGGATGTGTTTATGTGGAATTGATTGGATTCGAACTTGAAACACAAGTTTTCAGTTGGTATCCTTCCCCACTTATCCACCGTCTTCTTTCTGTTACTGTTTTGCTGAACGTGAAATTCAAACTAGAAAAGATATTGGCCCTCAGGCTAGCATCAGCGTACTATAATACCATTGTTCGCGCCAGATATCCATAGCATAGGTATATGTCAAAAATTCCAAGATTTTTTTTTTCTAAAAGGGCCCCGATAACCGGTTATATTCTTAAGCTATATTACCCAACATAACTAAATAAGTTCTAACAAAGATTCTAGAAGAAGATCGCAGCATCTGCGCCTGCACCAGTCGATCATATAATGCAAATAAATGTAATATACAACAAATGAAGAATATCGCGATGGCACAGGGGTTGATGGTTGGTTGATAACATGAAATCTATTAGAATTAGGGCTGCTAGAAAGACGTTATCCTGCCTTGACAGTATTCAGAATAAACTTCGTAGTCTAATGAGGGATGTCCTTTTCTCTTCGCTGCAACCTCTTTCTCACAGAAGAGACATTGCGAGTCTGACTGTTTTATCATTATTTTCATGGCAAGTGCTCGTCTGAGGTCCCCCTCGCCAAACATTCACAAGAAACACTCGTTTGGCTGTAAACACTATCAATAATTTCCTCCACTCGTTATCTGTGCCTAAATCTAAGCGTAGATTCCATGAACAAAGCTTCTTTCTTAGAACTGTACGCTTGTGAAATTGTTTTCCGTTTTCCTGCTTTCCAGCTGACTACAATATGACCGTCTTCAAGTCCAATGTAAACAAGTTCTTGATGAACCGTTACCCTTAAGTAATCCAGTTTACCAAATTTACACTTCTAACGATTACCATGATACTGTCCTTTTGAACAATGTACACTCTTTAACCATTATCCCCGAGTGGCCTCTGTTTTGGACCTTGTCTTAGAGGGAGAGACTGGTGGTAGATGCACCAGCTCAAATGTGATAGCAATACTCCGTGCATTTTTAATATGTAAACGTCAGAAGATGCAATACATGACAGTATTTTTTTTAAATCTCATCTAATGTTGCCCTTATGTCGGACGTGGGACTGTCAGTAAAATAAACTTTCTTAGCCTTCTGACTTAGATCAAAGTGTAGTAGGGTTTCTGTCTAAAATTTGTGCAATAAAAGTGTAGCGTGGTGTTTGTGCAGGACATCCATTGTATGGAAATATTTCGCAGACATTATTTCAAGCACACAGACAACAGATAAAGGATATAACTGCATAATTTCCACAGGTCTTGCTATTATATTAATAAATATTCACTTCTACTGTTTTCAAAAAGATTCTTTATGGTGATAATCCAGTGATTAAATATTCCAGTAAAGCTAATATATGACATCAAAACCAAAGAAAAAGAACGATTATTAATATAATACAAATAATACAAATTAATATTTTAAAAAATAAACCGGACAAAACATATATATCTGGGTTTCATTTTACAGAAGAAAAGCACAGATTGGCTTAGTTATCATTTTAAAAAACCTTATATAAGAGGTAAAGGGAGTTTCCCTTATTTTATTGGACATTATAGTTTACGAACTAAAAGTTGAATACGTTAATCTGTGTTTCTAGCAACTTGGGCGAATTTCCAATGAGTGTTTTCTGAAAATATGGATTTGTATCGTTGTATGTATGTTTTATCGCAATTTCTCATTTCAGCAACTTGTTAGAAGCCAGAATGATTTTAACAACCATGCTAACATCTAATACCATAGCCCCTATATATCACCGGAACTTTTATTTTACATAGGCATCACCACTTATCAAGGCCAAGAGGCCACTCAAGGATAATGGTTGAAGAGTGTATAGTAGAAATCGGACAATATAGTAATCGTTAGTAATGGAAATTCGGTAAATTTGTTAAGAAGTAGGGACGGCTCATCAAGAACCTGTTTACATTAGACTTGAAGACAACCATATTGTAGTCAGCTGGAAAGCAGGAAAACGGAAGACAATTCCACAGGCGTGCAGTTCTAAGAAAGAAGCTTTGTTCATTGAATCTACGTTTGGGTTTAGGCACAGATAACGAGTGGAGGAAATTATTGATAGTGTTTTCAGGTAGACGAGTGTTTCTTGTGAAGGTTTGGCGAGGGCGACCATAGACTAAAGCTCAGTCGAACACTTTCCATGAAAATAACGATACATCAGAGACAAACTCGCAACATTTCTTCTGTGAGATAGCGGTTGCAGGGAAGAGAAAAGGATATCTCCTACGAGACTACAAAGTCTATTGTGAACTCTATCAAGGCAGGACAAGTCCTTTCTAGCAGCTCCTGTCCAGATGTGTCAACAGTACTCCATCCTTGGACGTACCTGGCTCTTATATAGATAGAGAATAGCATCAGCAGTAAGATATCTACTGGAGCTATAGAAGGATCCCACCATTTTTCTAGCGGCCGTGGCAACAGATTTGATGTACGTGTTCCATTTAAGATCAGGAGTAAATGGCAGGCCTAAAAGCTTGTCAAAACTTGAGGTCTCCTAAAGACGAGAGCCATTCATTTCAACTGATGCCAGATGGGGATCAGAACGTTGATGATGTAAAGATAGAAGCTTGGTAACTGTTCTTTAATAACATTTAATAGGTTTAATATTTTGACTTATCGCTGATAACATCTGATATTTTCGTTTAGGTTACTAACATAGATGCAGGTGCTCGCTACAAGTAATAACAGTTTAACATAATAAATAAAAACATAACGTGCTCTTTCACTACTTTTTCAACTATTATTTCTTATTGAATTCTTTCTTTCACATTTCTCAACATTACATTCAGGAATCACGCCGAGTATATTAATATATTTTTTATATTTCTATTTTTTTTTTAATTCAATTTCTTTTCTATTTACACCATTTGTACAGTAAACCCGTTGGACCACAGTTCATAGAACATAATTTGCAAACATACGAAAGCGTTCCAAAGGTAATGCCTCCTATTTTTATTCCGCCGGAACGGATCAGGGGAGATGAAGATTGCATTATTATGATGACTGAACTTTTTTTATTCATGATCTGAAAGTTTCGTCTCTCTTTTGGAGATATTGTTGTTGTGAGAAAACCTTCGTCAGGTTAATCGGGGGTATTTACGTCAAAGGGACGCAAGCGCTTGAAGTTCATCATTCATGTTTAAGCGTATTGTACGACCGGGGAACGCCGGGCGTCCAGCTAGTATATAGATATATTATTTAATGTGCTCAAGTGTACAGTTATTATAAATTACAAATTGATTCAGTTATAAGGGCTGGAATTATGCTAGAAAGTGTACTGATTTCACATTGATATATAAGAAGTTAATTACGCTTGTTTGAGCAACTCTACTAACAACTGTTATTTTTCTAGTTTACCATAGAGGCGTTAACTTAATTTATTTTTATAAACCGATTCCCACAATATGGTTGCTTCATTAGCATCGGGATCAAGAGAACCAGTTAGCTTCAAACATTAAAAAAAATGGGTGCGCTATCTATCTCTCTGCATATATATATATATATATATATATATATATATATATATATAATTCAAACACTGCCGTGTTTGAATACATAGTAAAGTGTTAGTTTTACTCATTAAGTTCTACTTTAAAACGCCACCACTGTCTCATTTTGCGACTAAATTTCAACCAATTTTTACAGTTTATAGGTCACAATATCAGCTATGTTTTGAAATAAAAATTTTCTATTTTCGTTCATTAAAAAATGTTATAATAAAATTACTGGTGCTCAAAAGTCTTCAGTATATTAAAGAACATGAGAGACGGTTTCTTCGTATTGACTGTTGGATACAATAGCAACTTTTTCAACACTGACGTTTTAGAGACGATTTCTATTGGATGGCTGTTGATTTCTATAGCAACTTTTTCGTCGTCGACACCTTCATAAATCTTAGCAGGAATGTCGCCCGCATACCATGTTATTTGGGTAACATAGGGAGAGTTAACAGAAGTGATTCTCTTTGTTACTACATCGCCAGTTTATTCTGTTTCTCTCTATTTTGCCCCTTCTTTCTGTTTATTTACTTTATTACGTCCTTTATTTGATTTTTCTATGTAGTCAATTAAAAAAATATATTTATATATGTTTTTAACCAGTTCTACATTCTTAATATATATATATATATATATATATATATATATATATATATATATATATATATATATATATATATATATATATATATATATATATATATATATATATATATATATATATATATATATATGAGAGAGAGAGAGATTGCGCCGTGGCCCATATGGTTAGGTCGTCAGTATTGCACACTTCATGCCTGCAACGACCTGAGTTCGCGCCTATGTCGGAGCACGCCACTGATGAGATGCAGTACATCGAAACCAACTTTGGGTCTGGCATTGTCCATTGTTGATGCAATTGCTCGATTCCATGTAATTCTGGGTTCTAGCTTTATCGTGAATAGTGTACGAGAGCGCGTATTTATACACCTATAATATATATATATATATGTATATATATATACAAGTGAAAGTGTCTGACTGTGTATCTGTGTGTGTACATTTCCCTACGCAATAACTCTGTCAATCTTAAGTCTACAGACTCGAAATTTGATATACAGTGTACTGAGATTTGGGAAAATCTACGTGATGTGTTTTCGGCCAGAAATTTAGCGATTAAGGTGTCAAAGTTAAACGATTTGACTTTTGAGAACTCTACCGAACTCCTCCGACAATTTTCGATCTAAACACTTGAAATTTTAGATATAGTTTCATTGGATATGGATCTAATTTAATAATAAATTTTAAGGGGTCATAATAGGGGTCAAAGTTAAAAATATTTTTTTTTGCTCAACATACATCTCCAAATACCCCGGGCAACGCTGGTCACCCATGCTAGTATATATATAGGTGTTTAGTTTGTTTCTCTACCTGTATATTCACTAAAACCCGTGTTTATTAAAGAGCGATCGATGTTTCTGGCAGAGGGAGAATAATTGTTTTGGGGGGGGGATCGGTATCAATACGTCTAAAATTTATCGTTCAGTATTTTTTTTTAAGTTGATGTTGGTATTTTTAGCTGCTTACATCAAGTGATTTAATGTTTTTTTCGGGGCGATTTTCATTAAATTTAAATGTTTTAACTATTTTTGCTGCTAAGCTACAACCACATGTGTTTTCATCAACTTTATAACTGAAGGAATTACTTCTATTTATTTATTTTTTCTTAATTGAAAAAATATAAGTAATGTTCGATATTCATAGGTTTATGGTGCGAGAACAAAATTTTCAGATACGCTTGTATTACGTTTGATGCGATAGCAATAATTTGGCACTTATTAAGCATGTGTTCCACTAATTAAATGCAAAATTCACTTGAAAGTATTTCCTTGATATGAGATATGCAGTTTTATCCAGACCTTACAATGTAATATTTTCACGTTAACAATAGTTCGCACATGTCGTTTTCAACAAATGCGTAGAGTGCACAAGTGCGTTTTTGCCCGTGAGAGATCAAGAGACAAATCAAAACTAAAGGAAATCTTTTATACATACTTGCGCGGTAGCTGGTCCTGATGATCCGTTCGTTGCTTTTCCATACGTGGGATGCAATATCTTGGTTTGCGATTTTCTGTTTAAGTCAAGACGAATCTACACATGCATGGAAACAATGAAAACTTGCCGAAATTCCAAATGTTTTATTGGAGAGAGACATTTTGTTCACAGGGTGGGAGGAGACTATCTAGCCTGAACTTAATCACTTTTTACTTGTTTTTCTGCTTAGGGTTTGAGAGACCCAGACGATAATCGCTGATGTTACATTTGATTAGGTTCTGTCTACATTTTCTTAACGCACATTGCTTCTATTGCTTCTTGACTTCGACTCGAGAAACGCTGTTCTATGTTACACAAACACTTGACGTCATTTATTTGTAATATAATCACTCTTCACCGGCGTTATTATAGCGTTTTATTTAGGCAGGTAACCATTGATTCCTGGCTTCGATTTTGCCAGTTATAGATGGATTTATATCCGTTTGCCGCCAAGTTATCCTAACATGTACTTATGTAACCCTCACCAAAATTCATACTAGTTAAATTTCTACTTACTGGCGCAGGGTCCGAATATATAACACCACGACCGAAAAAGTTTTTCATCATTAGCTGCATATCTTTATCATATCCAACGAAAATATGAAGCACCGTCATGAAGGAGCCCCCGTAGAAGAATTTGGAATTTTTTTATTAAATAAAGCGAGATCTCACCGATAGTTCGGAAGTTCATGACATTTTACCCTATGCGAGAGGGAGAAACTACTAGTAGATGTACCAGTTTAGATGTAGCCACAATTCTACATGCATAGGCAAATGGTGGCTTTATAGAAGTGCAGAACACTCTCGGATGTGAGTAATTTTCAAGCACGGTAGAGGGAAGCAACATTTTGTGCAGCAGCCTTGGTAATGTCTTGAATATATTTGTTCTAGTTTATTTTGCCTGTGAATGTTAAGCCGATGATTTTTGGTAATTCATCTGATATTTGGAGTAAATCGAGCAATTATGTATGAATTAATAATACTGTATTGATTGAGTTAATTACTTACGAAATATTGCCATTTATTTAACTTCTATTTCCTCTACCGTATCCCTTTTTTTTCTTGGCGTAGAACATTAGTTCACCTTTTAAAACTTGACTTTTTTCTCATCATATGACAGTCCTGGGTGTTAGCTACCACCGGCTGTTGCGTTACCGTAATGCTCTTTGAGACTAAGGGGTCGGCCGGCTTGCTTTCGAACGTCCACAAGGAGACTCGCGTGCTTGTCGAGTGTGCCTTTCAAATTTTCACGCGTCTTTTACTTTTCTTTTTTTCCTTCCTATCTTAATACCCATATATACATTTCATTCTGTGATGTCACGTTTACACTATGTCTTAAAATGCTGATAGCGACATTAACTCGGCACGTGAGTTGTCAATATTCATACATGTCCTAGCTTGGTTATTTGATGGCAGAACCCGCTTCTTTTTATCCTTCTTCATGCTCCTTCGATAAATATGTTAACGTTATGCTATTAGCATCCCCTCTCAATCCATTTCTTGTTGACAGTTTTGTACATCTTTTCAAGACTAGAGTTAAGTATTTTGTATAAAAGCAAATTGTCACGAAAACTGTAGGGGTAACTGTGATAGGTGCCACGTTTATAAGAGACAAGAGACAACTTGCTGAGTAAATTATATAGAAAAATTGGTTTAAATTTCTACATTGATACGGTCAGGATAAGAGGGAGCAGGAATAGAATTCTCAAAACAATTGATTTATGAAAATACTTTATGCCTACTAATTTCATATTCCGCCCGAATGGATCTGGCGGGATTGCAAATTGCTCTATTATAATGACTGGACATATGCATTCATTATATAAAAGTTGGATCTGATGCAAATATTGACGGTGATAGTCCTTAAAGAAAGCAACTCCTGCAATAGACATGCGTCAGAATCAATGATAGGTCCTTTTATCCCATACATGCAAAAAGAATTGAATCGATCAATATTGAACGCTTACGAAGCCAATACAATTAATGTCAGCACAGTTATGAGATGGGTTCGTCGATTTCAGAGATGTAAGTGACAAAGCTTGCCCCGAGCTTTTACAACCGAGGCATCAAAAGAGGCTGGCAAACGGCATTTACAATGGTAACTTTCTCTCAACTTCCCCTGAGCTATGTTCATGTTCCGTTCATTCTCCTCTAGGATCTTCCGATCACTCCGTCGTATCAGTTAAGATAAAAACGAAATGTAAGAGGTCCCCAGACGTACCCCTCCACCGTACTCTATACCGATACTCTATGGCTGAATGGGATAGCTTCTGTACATTCATACCTGGTTTACCTCTGCACTCCATGTTTAAAAAGGAAGTGTCCTCTATAGTATCATATATGACCGAATGGTTAATTGTAAGCATAGACCAATTCATACCATCTAAAAAATTCCAACAAAAACCTAACAGCCAGCCATGGTTCTCCCCAGAATGTGCTGCTGCTATCACGCACAGAAATCACTTTTTCCATAGCTACCAACGTAATAGATGCACTGAGACTAAAGCTGCTTTCGGGACTGCCAGCAACCACTGTAAAAGAGTAATAAAAAATGCAAGAGAGCTATATGTCCAGTCTGTTAAATCCAAGGTAGCTGATCAGCGGCTTGGTTCCCACCAGTTTTGGCAAATAACAAATAGGATCCTGAACAGAAGTGTGCGTTCTATCCCAACCATTATAAATGGACCAGAGGTCATCTCGTCAGCGTCAGACAAGGCCAAACTATTTGCAAAGAACTTTGCAGCTAATTCTACCCTATGCGACCAAGGCTCACAACTCCCCATATTTCATCCTATAACACAGAACAAGCTAGGTAACATACAAATATCCGTGCATGAGGTCGCAAAGCTAATCAAGAACCTAGATTCCAGTAAAGCAACTGGCCCTGATGGCATCCCAATTATAGTGTTAAAAAAGCTTCAACCAGAACTTGCTCCCATACTTACGAAACTATTTAAGCGCTGCCTTAAGGAGAAGTGCTTTCCGACTCCCTGGAAGACCTCATCAGTTTGCCCTGTATTCAAGAATTCAGGTGATAAGTCATCTCCCTCTCAGTACAGACCAATAAGTCTCCTGTGTGTTATGAGTAAGTTTCTGGAATCCATATTAAATAGAGAAATAGTCAACCACCTTCAGCAGGAATAACCTTCTTAGTGACACACAATATGGTTTCCGCTCTGCATGATCTACCGCAGATGTGCTGACGGTTATATCTTACAGGATTAGTGAATCTCTTGACAAAGGCTTCCTTTCTAGGGCAATTGCTCTTGACATATCAAAGGCCTTCGACAACGTATGGCATAAGGGTCTACTTCACAAGATTTCCAGCTACGGTATAACTGGAAATGTTTTCTCAATCATTAAATCATTTCTCTCCGATAGGCTCATAAGAGTAGTGGTCGATGGACAAAAATCGGAGGCCTGCAATATAAATGCTGGAGTCCCTCAGGGGTCAATCCTGGGCCCAACTCTCTTCCTGATCTACATCAATGACCTCCCTAAACACATACTTAAATCATTCGTTGACATCTATGCTGATGACACGACCATCTACGGCAACACATCAAAGGCTGTAAATGACAAAGTTCTCTCTGATTCTCTCTCCTCTGATCTCGAGCGCGTGGTTCAGTGGGGGAAGATGTGGTGGTTACCTTTAATGCATCCAAAACCAAACTCCTATCCTTACATCATCAACGCTCTGATCCTCATCTGGCATCAATTGTGATGGATGGCTCTCGTCTGGGTGAGGTCTCGTGTTTTGACAAGCTTCTGGGTTTGACCTTTACTCCTGATCTGAAATAGAACACGTACATCAAGTCTGTTGCCAAGGTCGCTGGAAAGATGGTGGGATCCTTCTACCGCTCCAGAAGATATCTCACTGATGATGCAATTCTCTATCTATATAAAAGCCAAGTACGTTCAAGGATTGAATACTGCTGCCATATCTGGGCAGGAGCTGCTAAAAACAGCCTATCCTGCCTTGACAGAGTACAAAATAGACTTCGTGGCATAGTGAGGGATGCCCTTTTCTCTACCCTGCAACCTCTTCCCCACAGAAGAGACGTTGTGAGCCTATCCTTGTTTTATCTATTTCCATGGCAGGTGCTCGTCTGAACTCCAATCTCTGGTCTCCCCTTGCCAATCTTTCACGAAAAACACCCGTCTAGCTGAATCCACTGTGAAAAGTTTCCCCCACTCTATATCTGTGCCTAAATCAAAACGCGGATTCCATGAACAAAGCTTCTTTCTTAGAACTGCACGCCTGTGGAACTCTGTTCTGTCTGCCTGCATCCCACCTGACTACAACTTGGATGTGTTCAAGTCAAACGTTAACAAATTTTTAATGAACCGCACCCTTAAGTAAACACTTGATCAAATCTCCACACTAACGTAATATACTTGCAATAACCCTTATCCTTGGGTGGCTTCTGGGCCTTGATAGGTGGTGATCACTGTGTAAAAAAATCCCAAAAAAAACATATGGAACACAAACGGTCGCTCGTTTTAATGATACCACTCATATCTTCGTAAATCTTGAACGTTTTAGTTTTTAGTTTTAAAATATGCTGCATTTATTTTATAAATCATCCGTGAGAGCAGATACTAACACCTGAAAATCTGTAAGAAGATATGTTACCCCCCTCTACAACGACACAGATCCTATATTGTGTTCTACAGGCAGATAATTTTAGGGAAGAATGAATTTTCGTTTTGTTTTAGGTACAGATAAAGAGTTAATGAAGGTTTGTAACTAGACGAGTATTGTGGTTTGAACGTTTTACCGGGAAATGCTATAAATTTACCATAAGAGTAACGATAAAACAGAGACAAACACGCAATGTTTCTTCTGTGAGAAAGAGGATGTAGGGGGGCGAATAAATAATCGCCCATTCAATTTCGAAGACATTTTTGTATTTTGTCAAGACAGGAAGGAGCTGCACATCAAATGTGACAGCAGTACAGGTATACAGGTAGATGATTACGTCGGGAGTGAAATACTTTCTGAAGCGGTAAAACGATCCTATCATTTTTTTCTCTTATTTTAGTAACATATCTGATGTAGGTATTCCATTTCAAGCCCGGGGTGAAAGTCAGTCCCAGGAGTTTGTCGAAGCAAGATGCTTGCTCAAAACGGAATCTGTTGATTACAACTGGGGCGAATTATGAATATGCATCTACTATCAGGGCTGTGTTTGAATGTTGGGTTCATCAATTCATTTTCCCTATCTATTCTGAGCCACGGTCTTCCGTCGATTAAATCCCACTCACAGCTGACGTCAATTGTATCCAAATGACAATTTGCGTCAATTCTGATTGTCGTAAAACGTTACAGCCCCAATCGTCGCCAACCCCATTGACACAAAAACAGTCACACTAAAACATTGTTAAGCTGTCGTAAAACTAATTGCCAATCCTAAAACTAAAATATATTAATCTCTATTGTTCAGTCTTTTGTCATGTTAATAATTTGTACACCTTTGTTAACCGATGGGCGTATTTCATTCTTTTCTTACATTTTTTCCTATTTTTCTTCCACTCCCCACCACTACTTGAAAAGAGGGCGTCTATAGTATCACACATGGATGGACCGTAATTTTATCTAATTATTACTTTTCCATATTGTATGAAGTATTCTTGAAGATGTTCCATGGAAACGTTAGTAACTCAACAACTAATTATTTGATCAGAGTGGAATATTCCTGTGTCACTGTTCCTAACAGTTCCTTACATTACATGTTTGAAAAAAATCGGAAGATGAAATTCTGACAATCTTTAGATCTCTATTAGACCGTACTTTTCTATATCATATGAAGCTTTGCAGAAGTTATACAATGGAAACTGTTTATTTGATGTTTAAACTTTGCATGATCGTTACTAAATCAAAAGAGCAGCAGATCCGTATGAGAAATGTTGAAGAAATCAGTTTTAAATTCTGTCAATTTACACTATCCCAACATTTTCAAAACCAAAGATGAAATGATAATGTCAAGGTCAAGTAGATACGAACATTCATTCTATACAATATTTGTCAAATGTCAAATTCCCTACGATGTATAGAACTGTTTTTCGTGCTTATAACCCTTATTCTCTGCATATCCATAACTTAAATCAATTCTGAGTCTGACCATGCCCAATATTTTGTTGACGATTGCTCAGGTAATTTAAACGCCAAGCCATATACAAACAAAGTAAACAAATGAGCAAGAAAACATGACCGAAACCATATCTTTGCTGTCGATAATTAAATGTTCATATTTGTCTACAAACGTTTGTTGGAAATTTACTTGACTTAGTTATTTCTAACACTTTATTTGTTCATAGAAAAAAATATTTTGTAGCAGAACAACCGTTTTTTTGTTTTCTTTTTGGACGAAGGCAATTACAAACCAACAAGTTATTGCATTCAAAAACAAATTATATTCCATTATAATAAATACAATATAAGGTAATACTTATGTTAGTTTGAAGTTTGGTATATTGTAACAACATTTAGTTTGTTCAAACATTTAGTTTATTGCAACTGCATTTAGTTTTCCTTGGAATTTCAAAGTTCCATCATACTCTAGGAATAAATTCAAATTAGAGACCAAAGAAGGAATATTAATATTACTTTTGTTTAGGTGAAAACCGATATATTTTTCATGAGGACATAACTGTACATTACTAATAAGGTAAATAGATGAATAAAATAAGTCATTTACATGTGAGCATGTTTATCAGTAGGAATTGATTAAAATTGATTTATGTTGTAAAAAAAAAAACAAAAAAGAAAAACGAGTCATAGGATTTTTCCCTTCTGTGTTCTCAAACTGAACAGCCCAACTATGGTCTAATTCAAAGATTAAATATATGTTAAAATTAGGTTCTTGAAAAAAATGTATATTATGGGCACGAAATAGTAAGAAACATTGCATTATATTTTAAAGGTTTAATAAGGTTGAATTGGGTAAAGTTGTTCAGGACAGAACTGCAACAATATAGTCAAGTATGCAACTTGAGCCAGTCTTGTGGGAAATTTGTCATTCGTTCATAAGTTTTTGTTTTGTTTTTTTGCAAGTAAAAATATTTTGCTAATTAAAGCCTTAAATTTGGAAATGATACTTTAAAACTAACAAATGCTCATTGTTGTAACGCCTCATCGTACACATTTTGTAAAACAACAAAATCGGAGCGGAATTCCAGAGTTTTCAGATTCAATATAGACCAAGTATATGGTGCATTAGTATGGTTTCTGTTTTAGAAGGAACCCCAGTTTTTATGGGTTTGATAAAAATATTACGAATTTTTTCGTAGAGATAAAATATGCCAATCAATGAAACTTCATTAAGAACTGATAGAGTACCAGGTTTTGAAAAGGATTTGCAATTATTCCTTATTTTAACTTTCGTATGTAGGAAATGGTAGAAAGCAATGTAATGCAATCGTTATTCTTATAGAAAATGCAACTTTGATCATGATGTAAGAAAATGTGCTGACGAAAAGGCAAAGAAACTTGAGCTAGCACATTGTTTAAGAAAGTAAAAACTTTATAGCGGCAAACCTTATATTATACAGAATTATTTGAAAGGCTCTGATCATTTAAAATACGTTTATACTATCTTATATTAATCTTACAAAAAAAAATTAGAATACAATAGAACTGTTGTAGTAGCGGCGCGCATAAAGCGAATATTTCAGTTTTGAATTTTAAAAAAATGGAAGAGCTTTTAGAAGCAATTCTTTTTAAGTCGTCAGGAATTCATTTTGTGAACAGTTTAGGTGGTGCTGGTGTATTTATTGACAGCTTTGGTTTCTGCTGTCGGCAAATTTGTCCATGGCGGCTTTCTTTGCAACTTCAAGTTTAGGACGCATTTTAAATCGCTATCGCAATGCACAGTATTTATTATACACATTGCCAAGTTAAAGAATATGCATCTGTTAAGGAAGGTTATATTCCAATAATTAGCTTTAGATAATTCATAGTGAATGGCTAATAGTTTTTTTTTATTATTACACAACGAAGAAGTAAGGGTCCGTTTATTATACATTTCTTCAAGGCTATTAAAATGTATGGTTTTCTTTTATGGATAGCTCTATTACGCTTGAAAGAGTAATTTCACTCGTATTTGGCCATTAGACATTTCCTCCAACTCATTTCTCAAAAAGTCTTTAAGAACTTTCGTGTCAAAGTCTTCCTTGATAGCCATTAAATGATTTGTGATATTCTCGGGGTAAATTCTTAAAACATTCAGTCCAAAATCTCCAGTTTTCCCCCCATTCATAATATGGCTGCTTGGCAAACAAACACTAAAAGGCTTGGTGTCAAATTGCTTGGTATTGGGAAAAGGTGAGAAAATTTGCAGTGTTTTTAATTTTATCGAAGTATCCATTATTTGATTTTAAAGCTTTTTTTTTCAAGGGGAGAAGGCTCGTTTCTGTTTTGTTGTTTCTCGCTATTTAACAGTTCAAACCAAACCATCAATACCATTTTTTGTTGTGTGCAAATGTTTTGCTATAAACTGACTCCTGTGCATGCTTTTTGGTGGTTTTATTTTTTGAAAATATGTTAGAAATTTGGAGTTTGTTATTTCTAACAATTTTTTGTTTATAGAAAAAGCAATTATTTGTAGCAGAACAGCCTACAGTTATTTTTATTTTTTGTTTGGACGAAGGCAATTAAAAACCAACAAGTTATTGCATTAAAAAATATTGAATTATAATTGCAAATACAATAAAGGATAATACTTATGTCAGTTTGAAGTTTTCAAAATGGTCGTCCTGGAGAACATTCTTTTTTTTGTTGAACAAAATAAGGTAACCGAGTTTTTTTTATTACATTTTCACCCCAAACAAGGCACATTGCCACTTTGGTGTAGGGAGGCTACTATCAGGGCAACAACTACTAGGTTACTATGTAGGGATTTGGGCAGCAAGATGTCGGTTCACGTTACACTTGAACTTCTGCATGTCAGTACATTTGGGGAAGCAGGGACCTGGAATGGAATTCCAGAGTCTAGCGGTTCTGGGGAAGAAACTACTGGAGTAGAAATACCTTTTACATCTAGGGATCCCTACTGTGTGTGGGTGGGATGTAGCTGCCTGTCGGGTTTGTCGAGGGTGTCTACGTCGTGGGGGCACAAGTGTCTGCAGTTCGCCAGAGCATTCACCATTAAAATACTTGTAAAACAGGCAGAGGGATGCAACGTTTCGTCGATGGGACAGAGGTTGAAGCTTAGATGCCAGTTCAGAGCCTATCAGATTTGCGACTCTCTTTTGAACCTTGTCAAGGAGCGAGAGACTAGTAGCAGATGCACCGGCCTAAATGTGACAGTCTCATTCTTTTCAGTAAAATATTTTGAGCTCTTTCATCCATATTTTTTTATTTTTATTTTTATTTATTTATTTTAGCTTTTTTATATAGTCTCTCCCCAAGTAATAATGGGTAATTTGCATAAAGTCACTTATGCAAATTGTCCTAAAAGGTCTTGTTAAGAAGATTTCCAACACAAGTTGTTCTCTTTATTGCTGTGGTCGTGTCTGTATTGCTCCACAATAACTCGACGGCAATCAGAAGAATTTTAAAAATATCATTCAGGACCACACATTGACTGCCTACTAGTGAGAACTTGAATGAAACTGAGATTTAAAAGTAATAATAATATTAAATATTCGTCCAAACTCCTTGCCAACTCCCGACTTCAACTGCAACCTTCTCTCTCCCTCCCTCTCTCTCTCTCTTTCTTTCTCTCTATCTATCTATCCAAAAAGAAAACTACCCTTTGCTTTCCCCTTCCTTCATTTTTTTCACAGCTGTCACTGTCCTCATATGCAAATTAATGCCATATGTATATTAATAAACTGTCTACAGACGAGTTTTTGCTTTTCTCTGTCCTTCATTGGTTCCGTCACCCTACAAGATAAGCACCGCCGCTTATGTAAGTCAGTTTTTCTGCGTTACTTTTGCCAGAAATGCCTACGAGAGACTTTAATGCATACTAGACACTATCCTCGAGTGTCTTGTCACTCTGTTCAGGGGTTTATCAGGACAACCTGACATTAGGACACTTTTCTCCACAAGTAAACAATATTAGTGTTGGGACGATTAATCGGAATCGGGAATCGGAAACATAGGAGCTTTTTGGGGTATCGGTAGGCACCGGCAAAATGGGGGGGGGCAGGTAAGTACTTTTGACAGACCGTCTTTTTAAAAATATACCAAAAATCAGGTAATTATCCAATCAATACGAAATTTTCAGCGATTATTAAGAGAAGAATGAACTTTATAACAGTGTACTTATTTTTCATAAACGATATATATATATATATTTGCTTAAAACCCCCCTTGATTTGAGGGGGTTCCAAATATGCTTAAAATAATCATCTGAAACTGAACAAAACATATTGTGTTGTTGTAAGGGATAGGATTATAGATTTAAAAAAAAACTTGTTTGCATACCTTATTTTGACGCCTGAATATCAGAACTTCGATTGTGTTTAATGATTCCGCTTTTGAGTTTTGAAGTGTGAAATTCGGTGAATATGTTAAGTAAAATAATTAATTCTTTCAAAACCCTTTTTTAAAACTATTTATATACGTTTTTTGTGCAAGACAAAAATGTAAATTGTTAACTTTTGGGGAAAATTTAACATTTAAAATTTCATTAAAAATAGTAGAAAAAAGTTTTACATTATTCTGCTTTCTATATGATAAACTTCAGGGTTTTATCTTTCTGGGGGAAAAAGTTACTCAGAAATAATGGAATTTAATAAATGTAATTTCGTTTTAAAAAACAACAACAACTTGATTTTTTGGTCAATTTTGGCGGTGTCTCCGAATCGGAAAAATTTCCGCTCATTTTCTGATGCCAACACCGATTCCTTTAATTATGTTTTCTATTTGATTTTGGTTTAAGAAACATCTTCCACTGCTTGATTTAAGCTTCCAGTAATTTATTGATTTAAACTTTCAAATATCTAAATCATTCCTTCACAAGTGTCTTTTTACGTTTAAGAAAATATATGCACATTTAAGATGTGTTTTTACAGTAATCGGGCAAAAATAACACTTTTATAGTTGAATAGTTAGAGATTTATAAAGAATCGGAATCGGAATTGGGAATTTAGTACGGAATCGGTAATTGTATCGGAATCGGGAAACATATTTGAATCGTCCTATCACTACTAAATATTACTCAGAACAGAATTTGAGACCAAAATAAGACTTCGATATGGCTTCTCAACACTGACGATGAATAATTTACCTTACTAAGCTTGATACACAGCCAGACTTGATGAATTCTTGTCCTGGTATCCAGTGAGAACAAGACACGATATGACAGATACTATAGTGTAGCTAACTTGCCAATAAGTCAGAGGAAAATTGATGTTCTTAACTTCTTTTCTAACTCAACGTTTTGGGAGTGTTAATCTCAGAAAAGGGGCTCCTTGATTTCTGAGGACTAAAGTAAAATAAAGCAAGGTGAAATAAACGTCCGTTGTGTTTGTTAGTTAAGAGATGTGATTTCGGTAAATATAAACTACCCTCACGTTTGCGATGTTCTCTCGGCATCACATAAAAGAAGGGAAATACTATAATCACACGCACTTGTTGGTTAATCCCTGGCTCGCGCTAAGTACGTCTGATATCCTTCTGAAGAAATAGGAAATGGTCTCTTGAGCTTAACACGTTCCCTACAGCAGCGACGCTTTTCTTGTTTTAGACTAGAGCCAGAATTCTTTATTTTTTCTTGTTTCTTTGCGTTTTTTTTGTTTTTTTTTGGGGGGGGGTGCTTTCATTGGAGAAACTAGATGCGAGTAACGGGTTAAAATTACAAACAAAAATATTTAGAGAATCTCCAAACTGGCCTTAAAATACGTGACGAATTTATAACTGAAATAATGTAGTTTATATAGATAAGAATTTTCTTCCTCTCTCTCTCTCTCTCTCTCTCACACTCTCTGTCTCTCTCTCTATATATAAAATGTAATTCGGTTATAAGAAACCCGATTATAAGAAAAACGGATATAAGAGAGATTTTCTCTGGTCCAAAATTAGAGCCTTTGTTAATATACGGTGTAACCCGGATATAATAACCCCGGATATAAGAGTGCCCCCGGATATAAGATAGTTTTAGGAACATATATATATACTTATTTATTGTTATATAAACATGCTCACATCCCGCTGCTACAAATAGCCACTTGTTTCAATCAAACAACAGATATCATCAGGCAGCGACTTGACTATTCAAAAGTTCAATGAATAATTATTAATAATAATTAATTAAAAGATTATTCATTGAACTTTTGAATAGTCAAGTCGCTTCCTGATGATATCTGTTGTTTGATTGAAACAAGTGGCTATTTGTAGCAGCGGGATGTGAGCATGTTTATATAACAATAAATAAGTATTATCAGCTCTTTTTATTGAGCACTATCTAACAACCTCGTTGAATTCATTAGTCCATTACTTTTGAATATAAAAAACCCGAGTATATATATATATATATATATATATATATATATATATATATATATATATATGATCAAGCAGCTCCACGGGATAGTAAAACATACCAATATATACATATATGTATATACTTAAGAATAAAATTATAAATACTTAAAAAAACGTTTGATTTTGATTTTCCATGTCTCACTGACTTTAGCAAAAAAGGTGTAAACCATTATAATTATTTGCTAATATTTTATTCTCTAAAGAGATGATAGACATCGCAATCCTATAGGAAAAGGAGTTAGAATATTTCAAACGTATTCTTTGTCTTACATAGAATAATAAAACTCTTTTGATTTGAAATGTAACCATTTCACATCATAAGTTTTTAAATTCATTGAATGACTAAAATTTGAATATATATATATATATGTATATATATAAATATATATATATATGTATATATATAAATATATATATATATATATATATATATAAATATAGTAGTCTATCAGTAAAATAGTAAAATGAAAATATAAAAAAATATATATACTGATGTATAAAGAAGGATGATACCTCAATTAGTGGTGTAATTTATGTATCATTCTTATTGAAAAAATGAATATATCTGTATACATCTTATATATAAAAGGCTGTATGTCTGTCTTTCTGTGTTTATCCATATTTCAAACTCTATCTTCTCCGAAACTTAAAATCGGAGAGCGGCGCGAGGGGCCTCAAATGATTGTTTTTTTTACGGGCTGTTGTTTATGGGTCTTTATGCGGTTTAAATAGTTTTTAAGGCATCAAAAATATTTATGCGGTTAAGATAGTTTTTAAGGCATCAAAAATATTTATGCGGTTAAAATAGTTTTTAAGGCATCAAAAATGGGTAAAAATTGAAAAAAAAAATCGTAATTTTGTACATTCATCTTATTTTATTTTTTATTTTTTATCAGTTCATACGCGTGTCTCGTTAGTGCAGTGGTAACGTCACCAGCTTTGAATGCTAAAGTTTTGCTTCCGGTTTCGATTCTAGCTTATGGTACTCAAATATTTTTTTACATTAGAAATAACGACTCTATAATAATATATATGAAACCCGCACAAATTAAAATACTATTTTTAAGCGTATTTTACGCCTTGGCAAAATTGGGCGCCTCCATCCCGCTAGAAATATACACGAAATCTGGACAAATTAAAATGTTATATTTAAGTGACCGAGCAAAGCTGGGCGCCCCTGCTAGTCAGTTTATATATTTATATTGCCATTTTCTTATTTTATTGATACTCTACATAATCTCCGAAACAATTTGTTGAGCTTTACATTATTCCGATTCTTAAAGAATCGATTTTATTCTTATTTTTTTAACTCACCCCATATATATGTCTATACTTTTTTAAATTTGTGTTTTTGTGTATTGATATTCATAGTAAAATTCGTGCAACTTTGTTATATATGGGCCGTGGAATTGCATTCATCTGCAAAAGATCTAGCTAATTTGCATATTCTTTTAAACATTCATTTTAATAAATTAGTTTTTGCGGTTTTCTTATGGGATGATCATTTTCAGTTAACTACTACGTATAATTATATTCATGCAGATATTCTACATGATTTTTACTTGCGTAATATTTGTTTAAAATGTTTATAATAAACAAAAACCTCTTTCTATATACGAGGGGCGTGCAATAAGTAATGGTCCTGACCTACTTCCAGTTGTCTGATCTAGTTGAAATTTTGCATGTGCAATGACTTATATCTCTACGGATTGTGTGGCAAATTACAGCTATGAATTCATTGTGGTTTCTGTTTTACAGGTGTTTGAACTGAGTCAGGTGTGAAATGGAGCCTGTTGAATTTCGAGCAGTGATCCGGTTTTTGTATTTGAAAGGACGCACACCACAGGAGACTTTTGATGAAATGAAAGAAAGTTATGGTGATAATGCCCCATCATATGACCTTGTAAAGCGCTGGCATCGTGAATTCAGACATGGCCGGAAGTCTGTGGAAATAGCTCCGAAACCTGCTCCCCTTCTGCCATTGATGAGACATCTGTCCGTCAAGTTGAGGCTGCCACTTTGGAAGATCGGCGCATTACTAATTGCCAAATAGCCCAAGATATCAAGATTAGTACAGGGTCTGTGGAAACTATCATTCATGACCATTTGTATATGCATAAAGTGTCTGCCAGATGGATTCCCAGGTAGCTCACACTATTCCAGAAGCGAGAACGCGTCGAGTGCTCGAGGATGAATTTGGAGATGTGCCAAGAAGATGAGTCAAAGTTTTTCAAAAGACTGATTACACAGGATGAAACCTGGGTCCATCACTATGATCCAGAGATCAAAGCCCAGTCAATGCAGTGGAAGCACTTGGAGTCACCACCTCCAAAGAAGGCAAGGGTGCAGCCTTACGTTGGCAAGTGCATATAGTCTTCTGGGACCAGGACAGAGTAGTGATGACAGATTTCTTGGCAAAGGGTACCAAAATTACAGGAGACTATTATGCTTCACTTTTGAGGAAATTAAGGGAAACCATGAAAATCAAGAGGCAGGGCAAGATCAGCAAAGGTACCCTCCTCCTGCAGGACAACGCTTCGGTCCACAACTCGCATGTCGCCTGATCAGAAGCACGGGCGTGTGGTTATGAAATCCTTCCCCATCCTCCCTACTCTCCTGACCTTACACCTTCTGACTTTCACCTCTTCCCAGCCATGAAGTTGTTTTTGAAAGGAAAGCATTTCCCAGATGATGCAGCCTTGATTTCTGAAGTCACGTCGTGGTTGGAGGACCCACCTGGGGTGTTCTACAAAAACAGTCTCCAGAGCTGTCATCAAACGATGGGAGAAATGCATAACTCTGGGTAGTTCCTATGTAGAGAAAGACTAATAACTGTGCCAAGTTTCGTTCCTCTACTCCCATGGGAAGTGGGCCAGGAGCATTACTTATTGCAAGCCCCTTTTATATATTTATGTATGCGTATATATATATTTGTGTAAAATAGTTTTCCCTAACAAACTCCTGTGTCAGTTTTTGGTCTATGGATATGAAACTTCATATATAGAATATTCGAACCCATGCGAAACTTTATATTTATGGTTTAGCCTGGGAAAATCGCTGCAACAGTGTGAAAGTTAAAAGAAATGGAATTTGCCAGATGAAGTGTGGAATGACAGCATTACCAATATGCATGCGTAACGTAATAGCTTTTGGTTCATGTTTTAATTTTTAGCCTTGACGCAAACATGTCTTCTTAAGTTAAACGTGTTGGTTTCGATTCTCAGTGGTAGCACACAAGTCATTTTTTACGTCTTAAATCATTACTATAAATTGGGTCGAATATAATCTATATATAAAGCTATAGAAGTGAAATTGTCTGCTTGTGTGTGCATTTCCATATCAAACTACTCTGTTAGTTTTCAGTCTATAGACCCGAGATTTGACATAAAATATATCGAGATTTGGGAAAATCTTTTTAATCGGTTTCCGGCCAGAAATTTATCTGGCAAAGTGTCAAATTTCAACGATTTGACATTTGAACACTCTAAGAAAACTCCTCCGCCAATTTTAGGTCTAAATACTTGAAATTTTAGATGTAGGTTACTTGGACATGGATCTAATTTTTTAAATTAATTTAAGCCGAAAACAATGCATATTAATGGGTCAAAATTGGGGTCAAAGTTTAAAAAGATACCAAATTAATCAGCCAATTTTTGGTCTAAACATTAGAAATTTTACATGAAGTGTATTCGGACATATGGCAAGCTTTTTTTTTTAGATGTTTGTCTGAAAATTTAGCTGCTAAGCAGTCAAAGTTCAAAAGGTTTAACCTTTGCGGTCTCTAGCAAACTATTCAGCAAATTTTGTGTCTAAACATTTGAAATTTTACATAAAGGTATTCAGATATGCAGCAAGCGTGCTAATCAGTTTTTGGACGAAATTTTGGCTGCCAAGAGGTCAAAGTTGAAGGATTCTACCAAACTCCTCCGCTAATTTTGTGTCTAAAGACTTGAAATTTTAGATATAGGTTACCTGGACATGAGTCAAATTTTTTAATATATGTATGCATATGCGCATAAAGTTATGAACAGTACTTAGGGCCCGAGCAAAGCTGAACTGCTAGTATATTTATAAAAGTGAAATTGTCTTTCTGTGTCTGTGTGTCTATGTGTGTGCATTTCTCTACCAAACTACTCTGTCAATTTAAAGTCTACAAATTGGAGATTTGACTTAAGGGGTATTGAGATTTGGGAAAATCTTTTTAATCGGTTTTCGGGCAGAAGTTTTGGCTGTCAATGGGTAAAAGTCCAACACAAAACCAACTTAAAAAATTGTTTTCTAAAGGTTTTCGGGCGTGCTGAACGAATATAGCATTAAAATTTTCCGCAAATAAGTATTTTTCCGGGTATTAAACAAAAATATGCACGCTTGCGCGTATAACATGAATACTACGTAGCAATAAAGCATTGCATTGCTTAATACCCGGAAAATACTTACTTGTTGAAAATTTAAATGCGATATTCGTTTTCAGCACACCCGAAAACCTATAGAGAATAATTTTTTAAGGTAGTTTTTTTGTTGGTCTTCCAGGCCACAATTACAATATAAACATCACCCCTAAAAAAATAAGATACCCCCTCAAAAAAAAAGGTGGATATAGAGTGGATGTTCATTAATATAGAAAAGTGACCCCTTACTTTTTTAAAACTATCATTTCTTTATATCTTGTGAATTACTGGGGTTTTATCTTTTATTTTTTTAATTCAACACCCTCAACAACCTATAATAGTGGTAATTTAAAATGATTTTTTGATGGTAGAAAGATTATCCACGTTTACCAATATTTTAATCATAATCATTTGTTTTCCTCATTTTGCATATGAATTACAAAATATCTAATATTTTCCCAAATCCGCAGGCCTTGATGAAGGGAAGACTGCTTTGGTTTCAAATGGTCTGAAATGATGGTTTATTTTATATTGGATATATTCATAATGATACCCTATTTTCAAAAGAGGGGAGAAAAAACATATATGAGAAATATTTGGAATCAAGTCTTCCCTTATGTTATTTCAGACCATTTGAAACTATAGCAGCAAGTTTTAGTCTCTCCTTCATCAAGACCAGAGGTTTTGTATATATATATATATATATATATATATATATATATATATATATATATATATATATATTGTTTTAACAAAATCAAGACATCAAAAAATATATATATATATAAATTATATATATATATTGTTTTAACAAAATCAAGACATCAAAGAATGTATATATATAAATTATATATATATTGTTTTAACAAGATCAAGACATCAAAGAATATATATATATATATATATATATATATATATATATATATATATATATATATTGTTTTAATAAAATAAAGACAACTAAGAATGGATTGATAGCAACAAATTGTGTATTTCATCGTTCGTTACAATTGTTTCAAGACCATTCGGACAAATTCAAACCCTATATCGTTCGAAAATTTTCACAAGAAGAGCCTATCATCAGACGTTTTGAAAAAAACACTTTTACAGTTAACAATATTGAATCCATTTCCCTTTTAAAGAAAACAATGAGAATTTTTTTTTTACTTATATCTCTTGTTCCGAGTTTTTTTTAAAGATTTTTATATTTAGCTATTTTCATATCTCTATTTTAAAAAATACAATTAAAATCATCTCATTCTGACTTAAAATTGATTGGTATATAAACAATTACCGAATTATCTATTATATAAACCCAATAAAATTCGGAGTACTATAAATAAGATATATATATATAATGGTTTTATAGATTGGTTTGCTAGGGTTAATCCAATGAAACCTGTGTGATTATTAAAGACTCCCTAACCGAGGATAGAGCTGGTATACTATCTGTGTGTTATACAAATATTATTGGTTGCATATGTGCATACATGTTTCAGTGGAATCTTAATTCAAGGCGACCTCCTCATCAAACCAAAAAAAGGAGCGATATTTTTTGCCTGATAAGGTGGTCTTCTGGAATTAGGATTCCACTGAAACATGTCTGCATATATGTAACCAATAATTTTTGTATAATCAACAGACCGTCTTCTATAATACTAGCCTGCGTAAGTTTTTTTTTTTTTGCAAAGGTCGAAAGTTTTTCAAGTTAATTATAGTTTTTTTTTATTGTTTTTTTTTTGTTTTTTTTGTGCGCTGAATCCAAAAGTGGCATCCGTTTCCTTGGATCAGGTCTAGTTTTTTATCTATGAAAAGTGCAATTTTGGGGCCTTGTATAGTGCTAAGTATAAGGAAAACTAGGCTGCAGGTATAGCCTATTCTTTTTTTTTTTTTTTTTTGCATAAAAATTATACTGTAGTATCCCGAAACTGATACCGAAACCGAATGATGCTTTTGTTTATTTTCAGGAAACTGAAACAAACTATAACTGAAACTGCATTGAATACATTAACAAACTGCATTGACAACACTGAAATTGAAAATGGTTTCGAAAAGTGTGATCTCCAATCAATGTGACTGATTTTATAAGAATCTGTGCTTTTTACAAGAATCTATGCTGCTTGCATTTCTATTTTGGACACGTATCTTCGATTGGCAGAAAATAGAACGCAATTGCACAAATCATCCTGATAGGTTGTGCTACATATGTGGTAATGTGATTCTTCCTCGTCGTCTAGCAAATATAACTGATTTTGTGAAGAATGCATATCATGCTTAATTTGGAGTAAAGCTTGGGGACCAGGACAGGACATTTGCACCCCTTGTTGGCTGCAAAACATGTCGAGAACTGGCGTGATTGGAGAAATAAAAAAAAGGAAGAATATGCCATTCGCTGCTCCAATGGTTTGGAGAGAGAGTAAAGATCATGTGTCAGACTGCTATTTCTGCACGACTACTCTAAAAGGAGTCAACCGCAAGAAGAAGCATTGTATTCAGTATCCAAATGTTACGTTTGCCATACGACCAGTTCCTCATGGTCCAGGCCTGCCCGTTCCAGAGCCAGATGTTGCAATGGAATCTAGCTCTGAATCGGCGTCTGATAACGCGTTAGACAGGGCAGAGGGTGGACATTACATGCCTCTAACACAAGCAAATCTCAGTGACCTGATACGAAATCTAAACCTAAATCAAAAGAATCAGCATAGCTTCTGGGTCTTCATGAGAATAATTTGCTAGCATCTGAGACAACATTATTTTTGGTACCGAGAGCGTGAAAGAGAATTTCACAACACAGGACTTGCCATTAGTTTTCTGCAACAGAATTGCTGGGTTGATTCAATCAATCGGGCTGGACTATGTTGCTACTGTTCATCGACTCTTCCAGCAGAAATCTCAAGGCAGTCCTTCTTTCACAACGAAAATGAATATTCAAATCCAATCGGTCATTCAGTGAAAATGAAAGAAACTCATGACAACATGGATTAGCTAATGTCTGCTCTGAACTACATTTACCATGGTCGGTTGATTTGTGAAGATCTTACGGTAGTTGGATTGGTTTTGAACTACAGGGTGGATACACAGAATGGATATGCTTTTTGTATTTGTTGGGTAGTCAGGCTGATGATCAACATTTTGCCAAACAAGAATGGCCACCACGACAACGTTTGGAACATGTTTCACACAATGTTCAGGTTCGTTCTCTTGTTGAACCAAACAAGGTCTTACGCCCATCTTTACATGTCAAACTGGAACTGATGAAGAACTTTGTGAAGACAATGGACAAGGTCGGCATGGGATTTACTTTTCTTCAGCAGAAGTTTCTTCGGATCAGTCTGGAAAAGCTTAAGGCTGGCATCTTTGATGGACCTCAGATAAGGGAACTTATGAAGGACTCAATTTTTGACATTGCACTGAATGCCGCCCAGCTGTCCGTTTGGTGGTCGCTTAAGTTAGTG